>NC_089510.1:87916-387916 GCF_036850995.1 Saccopteryx leptura | reverse complement strand
AAATTTAAAACATTTTACCCTAGTGCTTTAATTAATATAGCATCATATGAAAATACATTTTTATGTCCGTGCTAACTCCTAATTGTTACTTTGCTTTTCCAGACTTTTGTTTTCAAATATTTATTTATTTACTTATTTAGTGACAGGGGGGGGGGACAGACAGGAAAGGAGAGAGATGAGAAGCATCAATTCTTCGTTGTGGCACCTTAGTTGTTCATTGATTGCTTTCTCATATGTGCCTTGACGGGGCGGGGGGGGGGGGGGCTACAGCAGACCGAGTGACCCCTTGCTCAAGCCAGAGACCTTGGGCTCAAGCTGGGGACCTCGGGGTTTCGAACCTCCCAGTCCGTCGCTCTCTCCACTGCTCCAGGCTGTGGCGTTATTTTGAAGCGCATCGCGTGTGTGCTGACTGTAGAGACTTCCGACGTGAATACGTTCCCGATGGCCACAGTCTGTGCAACGGGAAGAAAGATGCTGAGGACTGTAACCCTGAAGTCCGCAGGTCGTTTCATTTCCCCGCGGGGTGAGGTCCGTGGAGAATGGGCGGCCGCGCGGCTCCGTGCTGCCCTCCCGTGGACACGCTGCGAATTGCAGGGAGGGCTGCGTCCTCGGGGACGCGTGGTCCGCGGTGTCCTTAGTCCGTGGAGTGACTGTTGTGTGGTAGAAAAGTAGGTTTTTTTAGGTGAACACGGCTGTCTGCTGGGGTTTTCCGTTTAGTTTCTGTGTTGGATGGCATTGCAGTCTGAGACACCCTCGTTACATCTCTGTGTTTTGAAGTCCGTCCATGGCGGCCGTATTCCATGACCCGGCGATTTGAGAGTAATTTGTAGGGTTCAGCTGGGGACAGCGTGGGTCCATCGTCAGTGGTCCACAGAATGTGAGGGTCACTTCGTTGTAGTCGCATTACAGGATACTTTCTCCCGATTGGATTTCAGGCCCATCAGTGAGGGCAGTGAGTTTTAGGACCCTCAGCGATTCCATGTGGTGACTGGTGTCCCAGGTGGTCCTGTCTTTCCGCCGGCTGCGGAGTGTTCTATTTGCATATTTGCAGCCAGGCCAGGACAACCTGCCCCCACCTCTGGAAGGCTGCTGTCAGTGTGGAGTCTTTCTCTTTCGTGTTGCTTCTTCTAAGACAGGGTTCTCACAGTCATTAATTCCCATGTTAAGAGAATTGTGTTCTGTTATTTTATAACACGTGTCTGCATTGAAAATGATGCTTTTCTTGGCCTTTTCGGTTGGAGCATTGTCTGAAAGCGAGCTGGTTGCCAGTTCTCTCCATGGTAAGGGAAGATACAGCAATAGAGTGATGTTCCTGTCTTTTTCCTTCTCTGTCTCTTTCTCACTGTCTTCCTATCTCTGTAGTCGATTCACTGAATATATTTATATTAGTTATTTTTTTCTGAGATATAAATGCACAAAGAAACAGACAGGAAGGGAGGAAGGGAGAGAGAGAGGGGGAGGGAGGGAAATAGATGAGAAGCCTCAATGTAGTTTTTGGCATCTTTTTGTTTTGACAGAGACAGAAAAAGAGAGCAAAGGAAAGATAGGAATAGACAGATAGATAGATAGATAGGAAGAGAGAGATCAGAAACTTTAATTATTCCTTGCAGCACCTCAGTTGTTCATTGATTACTTTCTCATATGTGCCTTGACCGAGGGGCTCCAGCAGAGCAAGTGACCCTGGCTGAAGCCAGTGACCTTGAGCTCAAGGTAGTGACTATGGGGTCATGTCTGTGATCCCACGTTCAAGCTTGTGACTTTGGGTTTTCAAACCTGGGTCATCTGCACATCGGGTCTGATCCTATATCCACTGTGCCACCACCTGGTCAGGCCGTTATGGTACCTTTCTTCTTCATTGACTGCTTTCTGTAAGTACCTGGGTAGATTGATTTAGTCGAGATAGTGACTCCTCACTCAGATATGTAATGTTGGCCTTCCAATCTGTGACCTTTGGGCTGGAGCCAGTGACCATAGGTTCCTGGTTATGATTCCATTTTTGAGCTGTCAACTCTGCTCTGAAGCCTGTTTACCACAGGGTCTCAATCCTGGGTCGTTACCGTCCCAGGCTGATGGCTACTCTTCTCTGCCACCACCTGATCAGGAAATAAAATAAACATTGTAAAACAAATGATATATTTACTTCTTTAGTCTATGTGTGTATAAGTCATCAGTGTGATGACTGAACCACTGTGTATTTTGTTAGCGATGGGTACCCTGTCTTGTATGGTTGTCAGTGATGCTTCCATCAGGCACTGGGTGCTGTGTGTTTGCAAAGTGAGTCGTCTTGTTTTATGAGGTGCCCATAGTCATTCTCTCTTTTTTTTTAAAGATTTTATTTATTCATTTTAGGGAAGAGGGGAGAGAGAGGAGGGGGAGGAGCAGGAAGCATCAACTCCCATATGTGCCTTGACTAGGCAAGCCCTGGGTTTCGAACCAGTGACCTCAGCGTTTCAGGTCGACACTTTATCCACTGCGCCACCACAGGTCAGGCCATATTCATTCTTTTTCTCCAATTATGTATCAGGGCCGATTCTGCTTAGCTTCCAAAATCAAACCAGGTAGGGAGTTTTCAGTTCAGTGTAGCCATACACTGAGACTCTCACTCCTCAGGAAACACGGAGGTCATCTGGTTTTCCCCGAGTACGCTGGTTCCCGTGGGTGCTCTTCTCACACGAGACGGTTCAGGTCTCACCACCGTGATGCTGCCGTCTGACTCCTACTGTTGTGCTGTCTCAGCTCACGCTGTGAAATGTCTGAGGTGTATTTTGCCTGATGGCTTGTTTTTAGAGTCACCCCATTTGCTTTTCCTGAAAATTCAGTACTGTGGGTGGGTGGTGCTGAGAGTGGAGGCCTGAGAAGTGGGTCAGAGTTGTGTGTGCTGTGGGCAGTCGGAGATCAGGTGACGGCAGTAGAAGGCATTTGCTGATGACTTGCAGCTTGCGATCCTGCACACAGGGTGGTGGTTTGCACGCTGCGAGGAGAGAAAGGGTTAGAGGGAGATGGAATCTTGTGAAGTGTGTGGTACTGAGTCTTCCTTCCAATCAGGTGGTTCTGGGAGAGACCCCGGATTAGGAAGGAATGGCTTCTGGTATGTTTTCTGAGGGTTGAGATGCTCTTGCGTGAGGGGTGACAGAAATGGGGTTACAGAGAGGATTGGTTAAACTAATAATTTGTGGTTGGCCTTTGGAAATACTCACTTTGAAGTGCAGTGGAGAAGGGCCCCATGGGTGACTGTGGGTGGGATGCCCCATAGAGGAGGTCGGAAGAAGGAAGAGTCATCTGGTGTGAGTTGAGAGTGGAGACAGTGGGGACACGGGAGGAAAGGTTGGGACGGAGTGGGTGGGCACAGAGCTGCAGTTGAGAGGTTTCGCCTGTGGTGAGGGGGAGAGAGAAGGCTGGAGCCATGTCTGTCTCAGTGGACTCTGCTGACTGTACTTGTCAGAGTGCGGTCATTCCGTAGAGGTGGAAGGGCATGAGGGCGAGGTCATGCCCTTTGGAGAATAGGGGTTGTTCTGAAAGACTGTGTTAATAATCTGTGCTGTTTGTTGAGCTTGGGAAGATAAGGAAAGGGGGCTGTCACGCTGTGGGAGTCTGGCAAGGACGAGGAGGAGTATTTCCCAGTCCTGCATGTGGTGCAGGATCCCAGGCACATAATCGCTCTGGGAGTCTTTCACGGGTGGAAGATGCTCAGGATGACATGTAGGTTTTCAAGGTTTTCCAGTGGTTGCTTAGGGCTCCAGAGTTCTCCGATCACAGTCTGGTGCTTGGAGGGTGTGGCTCGATCTTTGCACATTCAGAGTTTCCTGGAGGAGATGCGTGTGGCTGGGTGAATGCTGTGACAGAGGAGATTTTGATGTTGCTGTGTGCTCCATCACTGTAAGTGGTGCCTCCCGTCTGCAGAATCACACCTCAGGCGGCATCTGTGGTGGTCCTGATGGGAAGAGTTCGATCTGTCTTGACCCATCTTCCCAGTTCTCTTGGAAAAGAGCCAAATTCAGTTTGTAGCAGCATCTACTGGCTGTTCCTGAATAGAGCTCTCAGGTGAGTTTGTGTCACAGGATGACTGTTTTATTCCAAGATCCGTAACGGTATGACTGGACTTGATATCTCAATGCTTTTTCTGGGTGAGCAGGAAAGTTCAGATTCTGGGATAGGCTATCAATGTTCTCGAGTGAGGCAGCTGCACACACTGAAATGCACATGTGAGATAACGTGTATTCGTGATATCCTGTAGTGAGCTTCTTGGTCGAAGTGCCTACATTGCAAGACACACACTGACCACTTGGTAAGCATGGATTGCATGTCCAAGGCCCCGCGTGTTCCGAAGCTCAGGACTTGTAACGCTGCCCTTATGGTGGGACCCAGGGGTGATGTGATCAGATACACTGCTCTTTGAGGGGGGCAGGTTTACCGTTTTACCAGAGGTGCGGGACATGTGGTTGGCCCTAGCCATCTGTCTGCTATGGCGTTCGTTTTATTTCCAGGGTGTGTGGAGTTTGTTGCTGGATAGCATGGCAGAAAAGGGTGGGGTCCCTTGCTGCTGTTAGAAGACGGACAGTCGTGATGACGTGGTGACTCCATCCTGTGCTCAACTTTGCGGACATACGCAGTACTCCTCAATACCCCTCGCCCTGCCCCCACGATCACATCACTGAGACAGAATGTCAAAGCAGTGTGTTCTCAGCCTGGTGGGTCTACTTCATAGTTGATGGGGTCCAAAGGGGTGTGTGTTGATCTGTACCTCTCAGAGGTGGGGAGTAACATTTTTCTCATTATTATAGGGTGTAACTCTGATGACACAGGAGTACACAATGTTTCCAAAGAGTTGCACCTGAATAGTCTGAATTTAGAGGTGGTGGGACAGAAACCCATACACTGTCATCCTGGAAGCCGCCCAGACTTCGATTCGCAGGGCCAGTGAATGACTTTCAGTGCTGCCACCTAGCGGACACTGTGGAAGTGGCACTTTGCAACTTGTGCTTCCTTTGAGGTCCGCTTCATTTTCCCTGGTGCACTCAGTTCAGGGTTGTTTTTGTTTTTGTTTTTATTTTTTTGTATTTTTCTGAAGTTGGAAATGGGGAGAGTCAGTCAGACAGACTCCCGCATGCGCCCGACTGGGATCCACCCGGCATGCCCACCAGGGGGCGATGCTCTGCCCACCAGGGGGCGATGCTCTGCCCCTACGGAGTGTCGCTCTGTTGCAACCAGAGCCATTCTAGTGCCTGAGGCAGAGGCCACGGAGCCATCCCCAGCGCCCGGGCCATCTTTGCTCCAATGGAGCCTTGGCTGTGGGAGGAGAAGAGAGAGACAGAGAGGAAGGAGAGGGGGAGGGGTGGAGAAGCAGATGGGCGCCTCTCCTGTGTGCCCTGGCCGGAAATCAACCCGGGACTCCTGCACGCCAGGTCGACACTCTACCACTGAGCCAACCAGCCAGGGCTGATCAGTTCAGGGTTTTGATAGGACCTAGCGTTGATGAACAAAGGTGAATCGGGTCTTCTGGTGGTGCTTTCAACGTCTTCCAGAGGGATTCCTACGCAAGGTAAGACAGAAGTAGGGAGAGGTTCGTTTGGATGCTTCCGAGACTCTGAGGTGTGCAGTACATACTGATGTGAGATGACTGCCTACTGTTTGTGGAACGGCCTCAGCACGCCCTCGTAGCTGAGCTCACGTAATTGGACAATGTAGCTCCTTTGTGTGAGGCTGCATCCCCCATTGAGAAGACTCAGAGCTGATTTTAGAGGGTTCTCTGCTCTGTGCGAGCGATTTATCCAGTATTGACAGGAGAGAGATGCCATGTGCAACGATCCCTTGGTATGTGTGCTCCGTCTCGGTTCTTCCGCAGAGAAGGAGGTGACAGCACCTTTGAATGCAAGGTGTGCTTTTTTCTGCTTCTTTGAATGTATATAATGACCTTTTTTGCTTATTCAGTTGAGGGTATGCAAATGTCTACAGCTGTAGGGTTGAGGTGTTCCTCAAGAGATGTAGGAGAGATGCCTGACCAGGCAGTGATGCAGTGGATAGAGTCGGATTGGATGTGGAAGACCCAGGTTCAAGACCCCGAAGTCACCAGCTTGAGCACAGGCCCATCTGGTTTAAGCAAAAGCTCACCAGCTTGGACCCAAGGTTGTTGGCTCGAGCAAGGAGTTACTCAGTCTCCTGCAGCCCCATGGTCAAGGCACATATGAGGAAGCAATCAATGAACAACTAAGGTGTCACAATGAAAAACTAATGGTTGATGCTTCTCATCTCTCTCCATTCCTGTCTGTCTGTCCCTGTCTATCCCTCTCTCTGACTCTCTCTCTGTCCCTGTAAAAAAAAAAAAGGAAAAGAAGGGGAGATGTAGGAGAGGTATGCAGTGCTGTTTGGGGCTGGTTGTCAGCATCAGCCATCGGAAGTTTGGCTCTGACTGCAGTCCAGGCCGGGGTCCTTAGGGTGGTGTGTGTCAGAGACACCAGAGGTCTGGCCTGGGAATGAAGTCTGGGTCGCAGGTCTGGCAGCTGGGGTCTAGAAGTCAGGATTCGGGGTTGTGTGAATTCAGATGCGGTTCTGGGTGCTTTCCACAGGGTCAGATGTCGCTGTTGTAGTTTTAATGTGAATGTGTGGGCATATGGCTCCTTCTGGTGGCCAGCAGCAGGCCTCAGCGTCCTGATTACTCAGGTAGGATTCAGACATGGAAGTTCAGTGAAGTGCAGTCACGTTAGGGTCAGTGTCTTTCTGTTGACTTAGTTCTGGGTGTGTTTATATTTCCTCAGGTATTGGATTATTTTTAAAAATCCAGGCAGGGGGTAATTGCCGTCAGGCTGTGAGTCTGGGTCTGGATCATGGGCTGGACGTTTAGCATCAGGCCATGCTGTCAGGGTGGGGTCATGGTTACGGAGGGAGAGTGATAGAAGGCACTGAGTTGCTTGGTGAATTTCATCAGAATGGGAACTTTGCAGATGTCAGAGCACATGACGAGCCCGTCTGGTTTTGTGTGTCGAGCAACAGACTTTGATTGAGAACAGGAGGCCCAGCCTGAGGTACGTTCTATGTGCCTTTACTTTAGCTGTTCAGTCTGTCAGGACTGTCGCATTTTCAAGTGGAATGCTAGGAGATTAGGGACGTTGTCCTGGTCTTCGTGATCAGGAGGTTTTCTTGTGCGCCGACTGAGTGGAGGAGAGGAAAGACTTTAGGTGTGGTGAGCAGGGTATTGTGTTTGTAGTTTTGAATGACCGCCTGGCGTACCTGGGTATATTTTTGCTGAGTAGAGAATGGTGTTTTGGTTTGCATCTTAGGCATATTATGGAAGCAATGCAGTTCCCTTATATTTTCATCCTAAGAGGTAAAATTTCTGTGTGGTGTGAGGGGTATGGTCTTTCACAGACCTATGTTCACTCTGCTCTCCTAAATTTTCCACGGGTTTGACGGACTACTGTAGGTATTGAACAGGGGTCAGGAAGTTCTGAGTTTGCTTTTCAATCTGACTACGTACGTTTAGGAGGGCGCTTTATTCCAGAGGCTGAGTGATGGGTCCTTTCTGGTGCTGTTCTGTTTTAGCCCTTTCTTAAGTGCTGCAATACGTGACTGCAGGTTTCCTTAGAAGTGCATTTGTGTCCTCCTGCTCATAGAGGCTTCTTTTTTTCATCTGGTCCCTGATCACTCGGTTCACTGAGGTGATGAGAAATAGAGTGAGACCCGTCTTCTTGGAAGTCTGTGGACACGGGATTCACATCCTGATTTCTGTTCACTGCTGGTGTGCTCTGGGTCTGACTCACTGCCGCCCTCCTGTGGACATCTATAGTTATTACATGATATTGTCATTCAGCTGTCCACTTGGTAGGTAGGATGCAGTTGTCTGTAGGAATGTGGCAGGCAGTCTTTCTTGGAACCTTACTTAGATGTATCATTACGTTCTCCTTACATTTTGTGGAATGTATTGTGTGAAACCAAGAAATAGAGTCCTGCTATTTCAATCCATTGAGGTCCCTTGTAACTCTCTTCAGTAGTTTGCCATGGTCACCATCAGAATACCTCTAGTGCAGGGGTTGGGAACCTATGGTTCGCGAGCCAGATGTGGCTCTTTTGATGGCTGCATCTGGATTGCAGACAAATCTTTAATAAAAAAATAATAACGTTAGAAATATAAAACATTCTCATGTATTACAATCCATTCATTTCCTGCCACTCATGTTCATGGTTGTGGGTGGCTGGAGCCAATCACAGCTGTCCTCCGGGACAACACCAAATTTTTATTGGATAATGCCTAATGTACACGGGTTGTTGTATGGCTCTCACAGAATTACATTTTATTTTATTTTATTATTATTATTATTATTTTTTACAGAGACAGAGAGTCAGAGAGAGGGATACATAGGGACAGACAGACAGGAACGGAGAGAGATGAGAAACATCAATCATCAGTTTTTCGTTGCGACACCTTAGTTGTTCATTGATTGCTTTCTCATATGTGCTTTGACCCTGGGCCTTCAGCAGACCGAGTAACCCCTTGCTGGAGTCAGCGACCTTGGGTCCAAGCTGGTGAGCTTTGATCAATCCAGATGAGCCTGTGCTCAAACTAGCGACCTTGGGATCTCGAACCTGGGCATCCCAGTCCAACGCTCTATGCACTGCGCCACTGCCTGGTTAGGCATGGAATTACATTTTAAAATATGTGGCGTTCATGGCTCTCCCGACCCCTGCTCTAGCATAAGGTTGTAGTGTTGGCTGGGTGCCCATGTTGCTTCCTGATATTGTTTTTTTTCTGCTTGTGGGTCAGAAACTGCTTTTTGTTGAGTGAGTGAGGTAAGGAGCGTGGTATCGGTGCGGAGTGTAGTATGGGGTGTGCGTCATGGGCCTGGACTATGGTATGAGGGTTGCGGGCTCAGGGTTTTAGTGGTTGGGATGTTCATCATCATGGAGGTGTCGGCTTTTGGGTTAGGGTGATAGGGAGCGGATGTTTGTTTTTAGGGGTGAGGTGGCAGGTCCAGACATAGCTGTTTGGGTACAGCATTCACGGTTGGGGGTAGGGTAACAGTGGAGAGGCTGGGGTTAGGGACAGGGAGACAGAGCCAAAGTGAAGGTGTGCATTTCTGATTTATGAAAGCATCATAATGGAAAACATTGGAATTAGTAACAGATGGAAAGGGAGGTACTGTCCTGTAGGCGGAGTGGGGGGGGACAGGCGTAGCAATGAGTGGGCTTCCCTCCCCCGTGCTGGAACGTCAGGAGGTCAGTGTGTCTGGGGCGGTGTGTTTGTGCACAAAGAACCCCTTCTGAGGAAAAAGCCTTTGTGTGCTGCTTGGCAGGTGCTGGAGATGGTGCCGTTTGTTTGAAAACTTACTCAGAGAAGGCAGGCCTGTTGTACCTGCACGAGTGGGTTTTGACATCACGGAGAAGCTCTTAAGATTTCCTCTATTACCAGTAACAGTAAATTATTTGCAGTGTTTACGTTTCCCATACATTTCTGTTGGATAGTCCGCTTGCTAAAAATGCAAAGAGCTGAGGAACAGGAGCAGTTGGCTGTGAAGTGGATGGCTGCAGGGGTTGTGCAGGCTGACACTCTGCTGCCTTTCGTGTCTCCAAGACCTGTACGTTCTGTGCTGGTTTGTTCCATGGACTTTTTATTATACTGGTGCTGGTTTGTTGGAGACGTGAGGCTCTCAGAATTCTCTTTTCATGTTGTTTTTTCATGTGGAGTTCAGAATGGTTGTTATCAAGGTGGGTGTTTGAAGTTACGGCTTCATCTGTTGGATTTTTCCTTGGTCTCACGCTTGTTTGCTTCAATGTTTATTTTGTGGTGCTTGATGACTTTGTTCATATTTCCTGTAGTTTCACTCCTGCCCAAGGTTTCCAGGGATGCAGGATTTATCTGTTTATCCCAGCTGTGCCTCCCTTGTCTTGGTCATTGAGGTGGGTCCCGTAGCAGAGGATGTGGTTTGAGGTCCCATAACTTTGTGTAAAACGTGTGTCAGCCTCTGTTCGCATTGTTGCGTATGATTTTTTTCCCTGAAAGAGTGGATGCTGCTTCAGTGCATGTGGCCTTTCGAGCTTGTTATTGATCAGAGATGGGAGTGATACAGCATTTGGAATAGGGTTTTGTTCTTGTCTGCAGGGTTCCAGCTGCTGAGTGTGTTGACTGTATGTGTCTGCTTCTCCCAGCTTTCCCTGAGTGTGGAAGTCAAGGTGCTTTATCACTGTTCTGTGCTGGGTCTGTGGAGCCCTTCTTTCCCGGTTCAATGTGTCTCTTCTGGGTAAAATGTGTCCAATAGCTCTTGGGTTTCCTGCCAGCAGTTGCATTACTATGGGAGTTTCTCTCATTTTGCTCTTTCCAAGAATAGAGGAGTTGGAAGGTCATATCCTTGATTGGTACTTTGTTAGAGTGTAACCCTTTCATAGTATACATTGGAGTATGCCACAACAGGCTTTTTGGGTAAACCCTGTACTGAGTTTCTTGGTTGAAAATACCTTCTTCATAAATGCTTGCTCTTGTCTTTATGCAAATAGAGCATGATTGTCCAGGGTGCCTTTGTGTTTCTCAGCTCGGGAGGTGTCACTAAGCTGTGATGATAGGGCCCCCGAGTCATGGGAGTGCAGGCAGTACTTTTCTCGGGGGAGGACATCTACCGTAACTTCTGCAGTTCTGAGGTATGTGGGCAGTATCTGAATTCTCCTGTCTAAACCTCTCACTACTTATATGAATGTTCCCTGCCCCTCCTGGTCACCTTAGCTGTTTGGGGTCATGAGATGCTGTTTGAAGTGTCTGTGCTCTTGCCTGTCACTCTGCTTTCCTCACTGTGTCGGCCCTGGTTAGTGGGAAAGGGAGTGGTGTTTTCTTGGGGGAAAGTGTCCACGCTCTCCCTAATAGTCAGAGCTACACCCCCATACTCTTAGGGAACCCATGCTTGCATATGCTGAATACTGGCATGCTGAGGAAGGACCCCGCATGTCGTCAGGGGGGGCTGAGGACAGAATCAGGACCCCCCACACATGCAGGCTCCCCTCTAGCTCAGCGTTCTTGGCTGTTGGGGTTCCTCAGAATTTCTGGTGGCCCGTGGTCAGCACTTGGGTTGTGTCGGTCCTAGAGGGTGGGGCTCAGGGCCCTGGGCTTCTAGCAAGGCCAGGTGCTCCGGTCAGCTGCACAGTGTCTGTAGCTCCGGTCAGCTGCACGGTGTCTCTAGCTCTGGTCAGCTGCACGGTGTCTCTAGCGTAGGCCGCGTCCCCCAGGCGCCCAGGCCATCCCTGCTTTTGGAAAGCCCAGCACTGTCCCCGTGTGGGGTCCCCATGTGGTACACAGTGGCTCCGCAGCTCTGGGCCTCCTGGTGCCCTGCAGACCAGGTCAGGGGCTGCCGAATCCTGCCCATTGCACCCCCGGGGTAGTTTCTTGGCTGTGGTCTGCGTGGGCTCTGGGTTGTTACCTGTCACCTGGTCCTTCTTCCTGTTAGTCACTCCTCACTCCGGCCCTCAGGACAGAGAAGAACCATCCAGGGGGGAGGAAGTCCAAGTGTGGTCTGTCTGCCCTCTTCCCACAAAAAGAGGTGGAAGCGCTTCCTAGGGGTGTTCCTGCCCCCCTCCCACGGCCCTCACCTCCCCAGTCCTCTCTGGGGCTCCGTGCCCCCCCTGAATGCGACATCTTCTCCACCCGCTGGCTTGGCCACCTTTTCCTGAAGTCCGTCAAGTCCCTGCATCCGCAGCCGTGACCTTGGGTTTCGGGGTTCGAGGGTTTGGAAACAGGAGTGGCTTTGCAAAGCAGACGCGTCTGGATGGTTAAAGGTTTAGGGGTGGAGGGTGCTCCCTTGCCCGGGAGAGCCGCTGCCTCAGACTTCCGGGCTTTCAGGGTCTCTTCCCAGCCCGTCCCCGGGGCTCACCAACCCTGTCTTGTCCTGGATTTCTTGGGGGGAGTGCTCCTCCGGGTCACCTCCCCAGGCTCCCAGCTGCTCCTGCGGACGCCTCTCCTGACACCCCTGCCGCCCAGGTGCCGCCTGGGGCAGGAGCCTCCACGCTGGGCAAGGAGCTCCCCTCAGCCCCCAGCCCCTCCTGGTCTTGCCCCCCGGCCTGCTGGTCGTGTGGGACCTCAGACACACGCGTCCCCTTTGTCCCTGGGACCTTCGTCTGAGACGGCAGCGACGGGCATCCCAGTGCAGGTGTGAGAGGGTGGCTGACCCACCAGTGACGGTTTCTCTGGGGACGGTTACTGGCTCTGCGTGTTTCCAGGGTCCCGCGATGGGGTCGTCAGGAGGTCTATGGTTCCTCTGGGGTATTTGTGGCTCATTAACTTGGCCTGAGCTGTTTACTGACAATGTCTGAGCTCCTACTGCCCCCACCCCAGCTGTGAGGCTGCAGACAGCTTCACCCTGGGGGGGGGCCTGTGCTCGGGTGTTTGTGGTGTTGGGGGTCAGCACTGTTTCTGCAGCAGGTTTTGTTTTAGTTTCTAACACGCCCTTCCCAGAGGGCCCCCCCACCTTCGCTCCTCCTGGACCCATCACCCCTCATTCATGGTGGCTGCACCCGAACCTCCCCCCATGAGCCACACCCCCCTGGGCAGTCTGTCCCCACAATCTGGGTCCAGTCCAGAGGAAAAGGTGACCTGTTGGCTGAAGGCAAGTATTTCTGTAAACTTTGTCTCAGGAAAATCTAAACAAGACAGGAGAAGGGATGAGTACAGTGACCCTTAGTGAGGATACAGGGCCACCCCTTCACCTGCGTCCACTTCCACCCCACACCCAGGGGAGGTCATCGAACTTGTCCCAAAGAGCACTTGTGTCCTCAGAAATACTGGAGTGTGGACACTCGAAGGTAAGGATGCTCTTGAAAAACAGTAAACACACTACACACCCAAGGTGCTCTGACGAGTCATGTATCACTCCAAGTCCCACCACCCCATATGTGTCCCCATTACCCCATGATGTCCTGGGCACCACATGCATGTCCTGGGTACTTGTCCACCATTTAGTGCCCCGTCTGGAACCTCTCTGCCCCGTCATTGGCTCCCAGGTGTGTCCTTGCTTGTCTAACAAGCACACCAGCTCTGTGCTCACCACTCAGGTCTCCGGTGTGTGCAGAGACTCAGGGACACTTTTCCTTTAACTTGTTAATGAGTCTAAATCTGCTTCAGTCTTTTTTTTTTTTTTTCCTGAAGTTGAAAATGGGGAGGCAGTCAGACAGACTCCCGCATGCGCCCGACCGGGATCCACCCGGCACGCCCACCAGGGGGCGATGCTCTGCCCATCCGGGGTGTCGCTTTGTTGCAACCAGAGCCACTCTAGCACCTGAGGCAGAGGCCAAGGAGCCATCCCCAGCGCCCGGGCCATCTTTGCTCCAATGGAGCCTTGGCTGTGGGAGGGGAAGAGAGAGACAGAGAGGAAGGAGAGGGGGAGGGGTGGAGAAGCAGATGGGCGCTTCTCCTGTGTGCCCTGGCCCGGAATCAAACCCGGGACTCCTGCATGCCAGGCTGATGCTGTACCACTGAGCCAACCAGCCAGGGCCTGCTTCAGTCTTTGTCACAGACAGAGACCCTCAAGGGCAGAGACAGTCTTGTCCCACTGAGCTGGGGAACCCTAACAACCAGGGTGTGAGGCTGCAGCCCTCACAGGAGCCCAGGGTCCTGTGCATCCCTCACACCCCAGCCTGGCTTCCCCATTATTGACAAAAGAACAGTGGGGGCCCTGGCCGGTCGGCTCAGTGGTAGAGTGTCGGCCTGGCGTGTGGGGGACCCGGGTTTGATTCCCGGCCAGGGCACACAGGAGAAGCGCCCATCTGCTTCTCCACCCCTCCCCCTCTCCTTCCTCTCTGTCTCTCTTCCCCTCCCGCAGCCGAGGCTCCACTGGAGCAAAGATGGCCCGGGCGCTGGGGATGGCTCCTTGGCCTCTGCCCCAGGTGCTAGAGTGGCTCTGGTCACAGCAGAGCGACGCCTCGGAGGGGCAGAGCATCGCCCCCTGGTGGGCAGAGCGTCGCCCCTGGTGGGCGTGCCGGGTGGATCCCGGTTGGGCGCATGCGGGAGTCTGTCTGACTGTCTCTCCCCGTTTCCAACTTCGAAAGTAAAAAAAAAAAAAAAAAAAAATGAGGTGACACACTCCTTACTCCCTCAGGGAGAGAGCTCTCTTCACACTCAGAGGTTCCAGAGCTGATGTGACAGGGACCCCCCCCCCCCCGGTGGGCCTGTTTCCTATGCTCACAGGGAACAGAACCACTGTGACAGGACTCCCTGTGTCAAGAGAGACCCCTTCCACAAGACAGGACCCAGAGCTTACGGGCACGACCCCTTACCTTCAAGAGGCAGAGCCTTCTTCCTGTGAGAGGATCCATTACTTCACTGTCTTGTATGAATATGAATTCACTTTGAGCATGTATTGTATGTTGAATATCTCTTGTTCATCTGATTAAGTTCATTTGATTATTACCACAGCTGTTGTAACCTACAAGGTATGAGAAAAATTTGTTTTATTGTTTGTTTTTTATCCCCCACACTATCAATGAGCTGGGCATGTGACGATAAAGGATGAGAAACTAACTTCAGGAAAGTGCTGCAGCTGAGACGTGGACCTCTGCCAGCTGGGGTTACTGTTACTTTTGTTCACTGTCAGCTGTTTGGGTTAATTTTTGTAGGGTTTGGTGGAATTCTGTAGTGCTCCCTCATTTACAGTGGTATAAAAACACATCTGAGAAACTAGCTGCTTGGACTCAGAGTCATGAGTTTTCTGTATTGAGTCCCAGCTGTGTTCACATCACGAGGATCCAGTTCAGCTCCTGCGTCTGTCGTGTGGAAACTTGGGTCTGTTGTCTGGCTCCATGTCTGGAGTTCGGCTGTGGGGTCTCAGTTACAGATGTGGATTCAGTCTCTGGGGTCTGTGGTTGAATCTATATTGAGTTGTGTGGCATTTGGGATGTGGGGTCCCTCTGTGTGTGTCTCCATGTCCTAGTTTCCAGTGTGGGGCCCACACACAGCTCTAGTCATAAGATGTAATGTGGGGCATCTGGTGTCCAAGTTCTTGTGTCAGTCTCTGGTGTCTGCCATTTGGGTTCCAGGGTCTGACATGGGTCTGGAGAACAGTGTTTGGTTTGGTGCCTGGGGTCCAGGGTCCTACTTTTGGTTTGGGGTCTATTGTTTAGGAGGAGGAATGTGGGGGTCTGTGGGGTCCCAAGTCTGTCTGTGGCCTCTGTCCGATGGCTGTCAAGTAATGATTGTTGTGTTTTCATAGACAGGTAGCTGGCTATTGGTGGAGAAAGAGAGGTAAGGAACTTGCACATTATGTTTTATAAATCTAGGAAAGCCTGTTTTAGGAAGAAGCTTCAACATTCTATGTAGCTTAAACTTAATCAGCATGAAAGCCAAGTATTTCTAGGCTTGACGGCCCATTTCAGGAATCTACTGTGTCTTCAGAAGTTCATTGTCCCCTGTGTTCCAGTCAGGCAGGGGTGAGTGAAGGAGGCCCAGGTCATCACACACTGGAAGGTGTCCCAGTTCTTAGCCATGGACACAGATAAGCCACATTAGCATATTGAGAGCTAACTTACAAAATGAATAGGGTGGAGCCCTGGCTGGGTAGCTCAGTGGGTTAGAGTGTCCTCCCAATATATCAAGGTTGTGGGTTGGATCCCTGGTCAGGACACATTTAAGAAGAAACCATTGAATGCTTAAATAAGTGGAACAACAAATCAATGTTTCTTTCTCTCGCCCTCTGTTTGTCTCCCTTCCCCCTTCTTGCTCTCTAAAATCAATAAATAGCCTGACCACCTGACCAGGCGGTTGAGCAGTGGATAGAGCGTCAGACTGGGATGTGGAAGACCCAGGTTCAAGACCCCGAGGTTGCCAGCTTGAGCGCGGGCTCATCTGGTTTGAGCAAAGCTCACCAGCTTGGCCCCAAGGTTGCTGGCTTGAGCAAGGGATCACTCACTCTGCTGCAGCCCCACGGTCAAGGCACATGTGAGAGAGCAATCAATGAACAACTAAGGTGCCACAATGAAAAACTGATGATTGATGCTTCTCATCTCTCTCCATTCCTGTCTGTCTCTGTCTATCCCTCTCTCTGACTCTCAGTCTGTCTCTGGAAAAAAAAAATCAATAAATACATAGCCTGACCAGCGGTGGCACAATGAATAAAGCATCAAGCTGGAAATGCTGAGGTTGCTGGTTAGAAACCCCAAGCTCTGCTGGCCAAGGCACATAGGAGAAGAAATTACCAGTTGATGCTTCCTGCTCCTCCCCACCTTTCTCTGTCTTCTTTCTATAAAATTAATAACTAAAAACTTTTAAAATTAATTTTTTAATGAATAGGTTGGATAGTCCCATCTTTACAGGGACCCCAGTAAGGCCATATGAATTATTGCTACAGCTTGAGGATCTCACATTAGATGCCAGGAAGGAGTTTAGGGAAAACAGCCCAGCGGCCTGTGGGTCTGGCCCCTCTGTGCCATAGCTGCTCTGCTTCTGGGGAAGGCAAAGAGCAAGTCATAATAATGGAGGGGGTTATGGGCCCTGAGCAGAGACAGTTTTAATGGTGAGCACACTGGGTGTGCGCCCTGGCCCCGGCTTCTGAAGGGCCCGCAAAACCTCAACTTTATACTTTTTCTCAGTGTAAGGGGTCCAGTATTCTTTTCTGCACCTGGGGCCTCAGTCAACCTTAATCCACCTCTGGCGCTGAGACCTCCTGCCCTTTTCCTCTGGATGCCTCCCCTTTTCTGGTGGCCCCTCAGTGTCCCTTCTCTGACTGTGGTCTCCAAGGAATGAACTTTCCTGAATTCTCACAGCCACCAGAGAGGAAGCAGTTCTCCCCATTTGGGTGATGAGGAGACTGAGTTTTCACTTATTTGCTTTTAGTTGGTGGAGCCAGAATTCAGCTCTAGTTCATTCCGAGCCTGTGGGAAGCTCCTGTCAGGTGAGGCCTCAGAGGAAGACACATGGGTAGAAGCAGACCCGTGCTCTGGACTGAAGAACAGAGTTTAAAATGCCACCAGACAGGGAGGGGCCCTGTCTGAAGTGGGGAGGGCACTCTTAAAGGGATTTGTTGGTTCAGCACCTGGGAAAGGGCCAGGCCACCTCCTCCCTCCCCACCTATCCTATCTCATTTTCTGACCAAGTTCCACCCCAAACACCACTTTGGGTGAGAACATGGCAAACTGGACCATCAGGTTATGTGCAGGTTTCCTTAAAAACATAAAAAACTTTTTAAAAAGTACAATATTCAACACAAGGCTGCAAGGAGTACTTGGATTGCTCGATTTGTCCAGGACACTGTGAGTGCACACTCTTCTGGCCCATCTTGGACCATTGGTTCTGGACTTTGAACTGTGTTAGAATCAGTCTTTAGTTCAAATACCTGTGAAATGGAGATAACAATCGTCCATGTCTCATTCAGCACATGGGAGCTATAGGTAAGCTGAGGCATGTGAGGGTCTTAAAATAGGAATTATTTTCAGGTCTGGATTCTCATTTAATGCAGAGGGCAGTGCCGTTGTCTAATTTTTATTTTTATTTTTTGTCGTTTTTTCTTTCTTTTTTTTAATTTTTTATTATTGAATCCAGAGAGGGGCAGAGGGAGAGGAAGACAGAAGCATCAATCTGTTCCAGTATGTGCCCCAGCCAAGGACTGAACCAGCCACCTCTGCATCTCAGCACGATGCTCCAATCAACCCAGCCGTCCAGCCAGGACCTTTGCTGTTCTGTTTTGCACATATTTGGATCAACATCACAGTGGACCCATCTAGGAAAAAAACAAACAAAAAATTTTTATGCTGCCATCTCGTGGACATCTTGAAAAAAACATCTCGGTAAAAGTCACCAGAAAGTTTTTTCCTCTGCTGCAATCTGGGTGCATGTAACCAAAAAACTGTCAACCTACTTTCGCAACACAGACGTGTCTTTCCCCATCTTTCACTTTGGATCTCTTTACTCGCTTATATTTTGGGGATGGCGTGGGGCAGGGCGTGGACGGTGGGGCGGAACGTCCCATCGCAGAGGAGAAGGCGCGGTGTGCGGTGGGTGGGGCGGGGTGGAGTGCGGGTGGGGATGGCGAGGGCAGGACACCTCCCTGTGGCGGCGTCAGTCCCTGGAAAGGAGCTCCAGCCTCGCCTTAGACAGGAGCTTCCGCGGTGGAGAGGGGATAACTCCCTGGAGAGGGTCTCCCTCCTAGGATTTGGTGACCTTCCGAGTGCGACCCCTGTAGAGTGGCTCACCTTCCATGGAGGGGCAGCCCCTCCCAGGAGATGTTTCGTGAGGGGAGAGAGCCTTTCCCCCCCAGGTCTCCCTTGTCAACTTAAGCAACGTCCAGACCTGTAGAGTTTTTATGAGTTTACTTTAGCCAAACTGTCGACGATTGCTGGTAATCAAAGTCTCAGCGGATTGAAAAAATGATCTGGAAAACGGCGTTTTGCCCTGTATTTTGTACATCAGAATCAAAGCGGAAGACAAGGGGGTTACATGAAATTGATTGGTGATAGATTAGGGAGGCCGAGGACGCAAAGCAGGGTCATCTGTGGGACTTATTAAAACTAAAAATGTATAGGCCCTGGCCGTTTGGCTCAGCGGTAGAGCGTCAGTCTGGCGTGCGGGGGACCCGGGTTCGATTCCCGGCCAGGGCACACAGAAGAAGCGCCCATCTGCTTCTCCACCCCTCCCCCTCCTTCCTCTCTGTCTCTCTCTTCTCCTCCCGCAGCGAAGGCTCCATTGGAGCAAAGATGGCCTGGGTGCTGGGGATGGCTCCTTGGCCTCTGCCCCAGGCGCTAGAGTGGCTCTGGTCGTGGCAGAGCGACGCCCCCTGGTGGGCGTGCGGGGTGGATCCCAGTTGGGCGCATGCGGGAGTCTGTCTGACTGTCTCTCCCCGTTTCCAGCTTCAGAAAAATACAAAAAACAAACAAACAAACAAACAAAAAACCCTAAAAATGTATATACTGAAATTTCTTTTACGTGGGCAGGAATAAAATAGCTAACAATGACCAATGACCCTGATAATAACAACAGTGGGCGTGGTTGGCTACTGCTCTGCTGATATGCTTGCTCTGAGGACTGCAGGAAAAAATCACCCTTACGTTTCAAAGGCGTACTATTGTTAGGTAGGATAGACAGGCACCAGGGCAGGAAAAGGGGAAGGGGAACAGAGGGGTTTTATCTTACTCACTGAAGGAGGGGGGGGGGGTCAGTGATCACAGGGCCTGCCAGAACAAAATCACCAGATGTCCAAATGGCCTTGAAATACTGTACATTGGTCAAGAATATCAGTGAAACGGAACTTGGAAGTACAGTTAAAAAGTATATGATCTCTAAGACCCCAACAGGGAGTGGTGCTCAGACTAGCTGCGTTGCCCACTTGTGCCAAGTGCACAGCTTTGCTTAATAAACTGCTTGCTTTGCTTGAACACTGCACCCTATCTCTCATCTGAATTCTTTCTCACCTAAGAAGCTACCTTGGGCCTGACCTGTGGTGGTGCAGTGGATAGAACATAGACCCGGAATGCTGAGGTCACCGGTTCAAAACCCTGCACTTATCTGGTCAAGGCATATATAGGAGTTGTGCTTCCTGCTCCTCCCCCTCCCCCTTCTCTCTCTCTCTCTCTCTCTCTCTCTTTCTGTCTCACTCTTCTCTCTAAAATGAATAAATAATAATTTAAAAAAAGCTACCTTGGACCTGAGTTTCTCTGGTGCCATTATCAGGTACATTATTATAGATGCAAAAGACAACAGACAGGCTCAATTAAAGTAAGCCTTTGGCCTTTCTTAGAGAAAAATACCTCTGTAGGACATGACTACCCACCGTGAACTGCTTTTAGTTAGAAAGTTTTAATTTCAGACCATCCTGTGTGGTTGTTTTAGGTCTCTGAGTTGCAAGGCCACCATGCAAGCCTCCCTGGAGCTTGTCAGGTTCAGCATGTGGCCCCGTTTTTGCCCACACCCTCCTCAGGGAGAGGCTGGCTTCCTAGAGAAGTGCTCCCCTGTCCCAGTAGAGCCCTACCTTTATGTCAATTAGGCATCCCTGATTCGACTTCCCCATGCAGTGAGGCTCTCCTGCTTAACAGCAGGGCTGGCAGCCTCTTTGAGGGGGATATCTAGTTATTGTTACTGAGACCAGTAGGCACCAGAGGAGAGACACAAGCAACACACAAGTTAGTTGCAAGAATCACACAGGCAGCTTATTACTCACAGATCCTATGGCATGCCTGGGTACAGCTTAAAAGGGGGCCCCATCAGTGTGCTCGTCTCAGCTGTCCTAGGTTAGAGCGGCCAACGTGGAGACTGTTTGCATTCAATGTTGGAGTCTGGGGGGCTAACTGCCACTGGGGCCCTTGGCTTTAGCACCCTTTCTGGCATACACCTTCTAACAGAGCCAGAGCCAAACAGGATGAGCAAGTAGGGAAGAGTCTGTGCTCTCACTGTTTTGCAGGAGGACACTATCAGGGGGCAGGTCAAAAGTATTGTTATAAAGTAACTTACTTTAATCCGTGGGTTACATAGAGACACTGAGGCAGGATACAGAAGAAATTTTAGGAGGAGATTTATTAATAAGCTGGCTATGTATGACTTACACAGGGTATAGCTAACCCAAATCATGCAGCCTTGATTATAGACCTGAGGTTGGTTATATAGACATGATCACATTCTGGTTGGGGGGGAGAAGGAGGGGGAGCATGATACAAAAATTATTTCATGATAAGCTTACAACATTTATCTATAGGATTTATTAAAAGGAAAAACATTCCTACACATTAAGACTACAAGATAACACAGTAGTGATAAATGTTTTACATACCAGATACAGTAGTAGTAAATGTTTTACATTTCAAAGACATTCCCAAATCTTCCGGGGTTTACACTTACCTTTGTTGCCACAACAGTGGGAAATGAAATGTTTTAGCTTAAGATAAAGAGAGAAGTTACCTGACCAGGCGGTGGCACAGTGGATAGAGCATCGGACTGGGATGCAGAGGACCCAGGTTCGAGACCCTGAGGTTGCCAGCTTCAGCGCAGGTTCATCTGGTTTGAGCAAGAGCCCACCAGCTTGAACCCAAGGTCGCTGGCTCCAGCAAGGGGTTACTCGGTCTGTTGAAGGCCCACGGTCAAGGCACATATGAGAAAGCAATCAATGAACAACTAAGCAAGGGATTAATCGGTCTGCTGAAGGCCCACGGTCAAGGCACATATGAGAAAGCAATCAATGAACAACTAAGGTGTTGCAATGCACAATGAAAAACTAATGATTGATGCTTTTCATCTCTCTCCGTTGTCTGTCCCTGACTCACTCTCTGTCTCTGTAAAAAAAATAAATAAATAAATACAATTTTAAAAAAAGATAAAGAGAGCCCTGGCCAGTTGGCTCAGCGGTAGAGCGTCGGCCTAGCGTGCGGAGGACCCGGGTTCGATTCCCGGCCAGGGCACACAGGAGAAGCGCCCATTTGCTTCTCCACCCCTCCGCCGTGCTTTCCTCTCTGTCTCTCTCTTCCCCTCCCGCAGCCAAGGCTCCATTGGAGCAAAGATGGCCCGGGCGCTGGGGATGGCTCTGTGGCCTCTGCCTCAGGCGCTAGAGTGGCTCTGGTCACAACATGGCGACGCCCAGGATGGGCAGAGCATCGCCCCCTGGTGGGCAGAGCGTCGCCCCATGGTGGGCGTGCCGGGTGGATCCCGGTCAGGCGCATGCGGGAGTCTGTCTGACTGTCTCTCCCTGTTTCCAGCTTCAGAAAAATGAAAAAAAAAAAAAAAAAACTAAAAAAAAAAAAAAAAAAAAGATAAAGAGAGAAGTTAAATAAAATTATCTTTGCTAAAAGTGTTGAGGCTAGTTTATTAGGACACCTAATAAGCTAATCCCTGCTTGTTTAGTTTACAAGTTTTATATATATAAAAAATTTCAAAGGGGATGATTTTTAGAAAGCATGTAAAATGTTATAGAATGTAGGTTTTTCAAGCCAGGGGATTGGGCTCGTGATCCCTTTGTCTAGAGGGATAGGTCACTCTTATGACTCCATGAGGGAAGCGTTATAGGTAATTTTAATTAAGATATGTAAACATTGTCTCCTAAAGGCTCTTAAAGAAGGGGAAGATAAGTTCTACCTTCTTTGCTCTGACTAGCAAGTAGTGGCCTCAGTCCTTCCAGAGAACTATAGTTAAATTATGATTTAACTACTAACTAACTTTTGCTCATTTAATCTCTTTCTCTTGTGTGTTTTTTTCTTCTCAGAAGGGAGGGGTAAGGGGGGGCTGGCTCTTCTTTTTGAAATACCAGTATCAACAGTTTTGGAGTTCCTTGACACCCTATCACAGTATGATCCTATCGAGGCACAGAGTGGCCAGACGCAGCTCAGCGATGGCAAAGAGAAGCCTTTTGGTAAAGAAGTGATCTGCCAAGGGTGTGAGTTTCCACCTTGACCTGTTCAATTCGTGAATTTCTATCGGATCAGGAGGAGGTCCCATTGCACTGAGCCCTTTCTTGTTCACACTGTGTTCTTCCGCCTGGAGTCTTTTTAGAAACAAATTCATTTTCAGTGGGGCTATTTGTTTTAGTGTGCTATGTGAATATTGATTAGAAATGCATTGTATATATAGTTTTGTCGGTTTGTGGAACAGAAATGTTTCATCAGCTACTTGGTGAATAAGATGTTCTCTCGGGTCTGGCTTGTGTTTTTATTATGTGAATAGTTTTTTTTTTTTTTTAAAGAGTTGATTCCAATTTTATAAATTCCCTGGCTTTTCCTATTTTGATGAGTCCCTGAAACCTAAAGGAACGGTGAGGGGCGTGGGCCCCGCCCCCCAGGTCCCAGGCGGGAGGGAAGGAGGTGGGAGGCGGGGAGAGGCAGATGCGGGACGGGGCGGGCTCAGGTACCCCGCAGTCCGGACCCACGGTGAGAAGGAGCGTCAGTACCACCGCCGGGCTCTGAGGGAGGCTGTCGTCGAGGTGGAGTGAAGGTGAGGTGCATTCGATGTACTAACCTGGGTTCTGAAGGAAAGGGAGAAAGTGGGGAACCGTCAGGTTTTCTTTCTAATTCTTCTGTGCAGGGGAGACTGTTAGAGTTTCCTGTGTATTGGCGCGGTGTTTTTATTACGTTTCAGTTTCAATGGCATTGTAACCGCCAGTTTAATGTATTTTGTGGGTCATTGAGAAGCGCATTTGATAACTTGTAGCCATAAGAGCTCTGTAGTTACTTTTTGTTGCGGATTTCTAGAGGAGCCGCCAGGAGGGGAAGATACATCGTTTCTATGTGTTACCACTTGAGTCTAGTCTAATGCAGTTCGTTTACCTGTGCCGTCAGCGCGATGCCCTGGCGCCCTCGTGTGGGCATCTCTGGGAATGACACCGTAGCGCAGGTGGCAGTAGAGCGGATCCTCTACGAAGGCGAAATCCACTCTGCCGTTCAGGTCTACTGAAGCTATTTAAAAGGATTTTGTGTTACTTATAGGACCACTTTTTGCCTGTATGTTACCCAAATATTTTTGGTGGATATTTTTAGTTATTTTATTTATTTATTTTATACAGAGGCAGAGAGAGAGTCAGAGAGAGGGAGACAGACAGGGACAGACAGACAGGAACGGAGAGAGATGAGAAGCATCAGTCATTAGTTTTTCTTTGCGACACCTTAGTTGTTCATTGATTGCTTTCTCATATGTGCCTTGACCGTGGGGCTACAGCAGACCGAGTAACCCCTTGCTTGAGCCAGTGACCTTGGAACAAGCTGGTGAGCTTTGCTCAAACCAGATGAGCCCGTGCTCAAGCTGGGTCCTTCTGCATCCCAGTCCGACGCTCTATCCACTGCGCCACTGCCTGGTGAGGCATTTTTAGTTATTTTAATATCTTACTGCTTCTTATATTGTAGGCAGCTCCACGTTTTCTAATAGTTTTGGGTAGCTATTAACTTCCAGAAGGAAGTGATTTTGGTGGATGTCAGGATGTAGGGGTGCAATTTATTTTCTTACATGGTTGTTTTGATACCAGTTATTATATCATGATAATTTTTTCTTTCATGTAAACGGCAACATTAGTCATATATAATATGTGCCTGAATTTGCACCCATTACTTTGTGCCAATAATTAGGCTATTTATGTCTATTGATAAGGAGTTAGCCCAGCAGTTCATTTTAGTAGCTGTATGCCACAAGGAAATTATTCAGTGTAGTTGTGCTTTCTTCTATTCATTGTTTTTATATGCCTTCCCTATAATTTGTATTTTAATAGGTTAAATGAAACTAAGACAATATCATTATTAAAAGTGTGGGTAATATTTTCATGTGTGACATTATGTTTCATGTATAGACATCTTTGGGAAGGCATTGTATGTAAAATTGCTACTTAAGGTGACTAATAAAGAAAATATGAGAAAATATGAAGGGTGTAGATGGAAGGTGTTCTAGAAATGAAGTGTTTTGCAAGTAAAGTAGATCTCCATGTAGGTTGTCTGAGAAAGTCGCATATAAACAGGTATGAAAAATTAGGAAAAGGAACCCATAGATGATGTAGGCAGGAAAGTAAGAGACTGGGATGACTGATGGTAAGTTACAGTATTGAAGCAGAACTAAAGACCATGTCCTGAGTCATGAGCAAACAAGGATGCTTCGGAGCATCTTGTGGTTCACAACGCGATTCAGTGTCCTGAGGTGTCCCAGAGTCTTCATCTCCAGCAGGCAGGCTGGAGGAGTTCCAAGTGGCTTATGCGATCCACGCGATGCTCAATCTTTGGTCTGTGGTCTGGAAGTCCAGCTAAAGTCCAGGGTAGGTCTGCCTCATCAGGATTTGTGTTGGAGACACTTCTCACTGCTGCAGACAGTCCCATGTCAATGAGGTAGTTGAGTGTATTTCAGCAGCCACGAGGAGTTGTTGTTCTGTAAGTGTGAGCTCCCTTGTGGCGAGTGCAGGAGAGGCAGCATTTGCAATCTAGGATGGAAAATGACCTGCTGTTTCTGTTGTACTTTACTCTTTGTGTTCCATGTACAGTAGAGATTGTCTTTGAGTGGTATTGACCTTTTGGGTCAGATCGTTCTTTGTCCAGGGTGAGGGGTGAATCTGCATCAGGTGTGCTCAGGAACACCTATTGTTTGTTTGTTTTAATTGCTTGTAGAACTCTATCTTGTTCAGAATGTGAAATGCCTCCATCTTGGCCAAATATGCCCTGGGGGGCAGAGTCACTTTGGAGCAGAAACCAGTGAGGTGGAAACTTGGATCACTTCTGGAATCTGAAAGGATTGCAATGCAGTATTTTTATTATCTTTCCATTGTAGTTATTTTATCATTTTAGTAGTGATTTAGCTTAGGGGATGTTTTAGATGTTCCTATGAGAACTTGGAAATGTAATGATAATGTAATTTCCTGGTGTTACAGGTTTCCAGATGGAAAGCCATCCATGCAGGTCACAGAACTTCAAATCAAAATCGGTAGAAACTTGTTTTATAGTTCCCTGTAGTCCTTTAAAAATAGTTTCAAATGTTTTTGAACCCGAGCTTTAACGTGCAGTTTTATGGGTTCTACTGGAGTATTTATGTATATGGAATCTTCTTGGCTACTTGTGTTATGTTTGCACATTCTTAGCAGTTGATGTGTGGGTCAGATCGGTTCTAAAAGGTGGGCTGCATCCCTAACAGGTATATTCAATCCCGTTGTATCATTGTGATGTTGCTAGTTATTCCTGTTTGCCCTGTGATATATGAATTCACGTTGTTATTCATGGAAAGTGATGGCAGATCACTCTGGTTCATGAAGCTTGTGAAAATCGTTTTCCATTCGTTATTTTTAGGATCAGTTTTGCCTTCCAATGTACCATACATTGAGTACATTTAATTTGGTTTTCATTTCTATTATCCCATGATTTAAGGAGAAACCTTGATTCTACAAAAATTTCAAATGGATTTGCATCTATTACCACATCTTCCTTTTGTGTAAATTGTGTATTTAGAAGGTGGCAATGTACTGTTTCATTTCAGTAGCTGCAGAATACAAGGAAGTTTTATGTGTGTTTGGGCTTTCTTCCATGGATGGCTTTTTCCAGAATCTTCCTTTATTTTTCAGTGTGTGAAGTGACCATTAGGCAAAGGATCTTGAACAATGTGGTTGGTGTTTTAAATTTTATTGTAATACATTTATAGACATGTTTTGCAAATTGACCTAAGTATGTACAGTTCTTTGTATTTATTTTAAGTGGAGTAATTTATAAAATATTAGCAGAGTCCTTAGCATTGTGAATGAGGGAAGGGTCTGGATGTAAGGTGTTCTAGAAATGAGAAGTATTGTGTAAGTGACATTGTGTCCCTCTTCACATTTGCTGAGAGACTTACAGATTGCCAGTTGTCCAAAGTTTTATAAGGTATGTTACAGAACAAGTATGAAAGGGGTGTGTATGAGCCGTGAGAAACAAGGATAGATGCCCACAGTGGTTCATGGAGTTTTGGTGTTTTTTCCCCTGGGAGGCAGGCAGGGGGTTTTGAAGTCAGCTCGCTGACCCCATGGCGCTTATGGCTAGGGTTCCTGGTGTTGGTTTTAAGTGAAAGCACAGGATAGCTTTGCTCAGTCAGGATGTGTGCCAGAGGCAGTGGTCACCACCTTAGAGGGTCTTATTTTGTTGAGGCAGGTGAACATGTCTTAGCAGCCGCCCAGGAGTGCTCTCCATGGCCCTGAGAGGACAAGGTGAAGTATTAGAGAAAGACTGTCAGTCTATTGATGGACACCGAGAAAAGTGAAGTGGTTACCTAGGGCAGGTGGGAGGAAAAGGAAGTAGGGAGGGAGGGCAGGCGAGAGAGAGAGAGAGAGAGAGAGAGAGAGAGAGAAACACACACACGTATCACACGTATGAGCTCCCATCATTTAGCTCAGGTGCTCAATTTCGTTGTGCAGTCTGGTAGTGTCCTGATGAGGGGGGGTCGAGCCTGCCATACTTTGCCTTTGTGGTTGATATCCTGACCATGGCTGGAAAATGATTAATGATTGAAATTAATATATATGAAGAGAATAGGAGTCTGTTTAGTATGTTTTCATCATAAGCAATCACTTTGGAAAGTTGGGGGAATGTTGTGGTCCTGGAACCTAATCGTAAAATTTGTAATACTCTGAAAAAGGTGGTGGCTGTTGAAGATGATTTTTGTCACACATGTGCAGCTGTGTCATGTGCAGCTTCAGGGAAAGGCATCGTCTCCTGACTTTCCTTGGGTGTCTCCTGAGCCTAGGACATCCCTCCCTAGTGCTTGGAAGGTGGCAGGTTTAGTCTTTGTTGTCCTTGTTCTTTAGCAGTTGGCCTCCATGTCAGTTGTTGAAGAGAGGCCTGCTTGGAGGAGTAGGATTCCAAAGGACATGCTGTTTGTGTGGTCACAGACTCATCTTTCTTTCCTATAAAGTTCTCAGTAGTATAGATCTTTTGTTCCCAGTCATTTTTAAAATTTCTATTTATTTATTTATTTTTTATAATTTTAATGTGACATTAATCAATCAGGGTACATAGGTTCAGAGAAAACATCTCCAGGTTATTTTGACATTTGATTATGTTGCATACCCATCACCCAAAGTCATATATCCCTCTGTCACCTTCTATCTGGTTTTCTTTGTACCCCTCTTCTCCCCCCACCCCTTCCCTTTCCCTCCCCACCCCGCCAGTAACCACCACACTCTTGTCCATGTCCCTGAGTCTCATTTTTATGTCCCACCTATGTATGGAATCATATAGTTCTTAGTTTTTTTTCTGATTTACTTATTTTACTCAGTATAATGTTATCAAGGTCCCACCATTTTGCTGTAAATGATCCGATGTAATCATTTCTATGGCTGAGTAGTATTCTATAGTATATATGTACCACATCTTCTTTATCCAATCATCTATTGAAGGGCTTTTTGGTTGTTTCCATGTATTGACCACTGTGAACAATGCTGCAATGAACATGGGGCTGCATGTGTCTTTACGTACCAGTGTTTTTGAGTTTTTGGGGTATATACCCAGTAGGGGGATTGCTGGGTCATAAGGTAGTTCTATTTTCAGTTTTTTGAGGAACCACCATACTTTCTTCCATAATTGTTGTACTACTTTACATTCCCACCAACAGTGGGTGAGGGTTCCTTTTTCTCCACAGCCTCTCCAACACTTGTTATTACCTGTCTTGTTGATAATAGCTAATGTAACAGGTGTTAGGTGGTATCTCATTGTAGTTTTGATTTGCATTTCTCTAATAGCTAATGAAGATGAACATTTTTTCATATATCTGTTGGCCATTTGTATTTCTTCCTGGGAGAAGTGTCTGTTTATTTCCTCTTCCCATTTTTTTTATTGGATTGTTTGCTTGTTTGTTGAGTTTTATGAGTTCTTTGTATATTTTGGATATTAGGCCCTTATCTGTACTACTGTTTGAAAATATCATCTCCCATTTAGTTGGCTGTCTGTTTTGTTGTCAGTTTCTCTTGCTGTACAAAAGCTTCTTAGTCTGATGTGGTCCCATTCATTTATCTTTGCCTTCACTTCTCTTGCCTTTGGAGTCAAATTCATAAATTGCTCTTTGTAACCAAGGTCCATGAGTTTAGTACCTATGTCTTCTTCTATGTAATTTATTGTTTCAGGTCTTATATTTAGGTCTTTGATACATTTTGAATTAATTTTAGTACAAGGGGACATAACTGTAGTCGAGTTTCATTCTTTTTCATGTGGCTTTCCAGTTTTCACAGCACCATTTGTTAAAGAGGTTTTCTTCTCTCCACTGTGTGTTGTTGGCCCCTTTATAAAAAATTATTTGACCATATACATGTGGGTTTTTAAAAAAAAAAAAAAATTATTTATTTATTTTAGAGAGGAGAGATAGAGAGAAGTGGGAGGAGCAGGAAGCATCAACTCCCATATGTGCCTTGACCAGGCAAGCCAGGGTTTTGAACTGGCAACCTCAGTGTTTCCAGGTTGATGCTTTATTCACTGTGCCACCACAGGTCAGGCATACCTATGGTTTTATTTCTCGGCTTTCTATTCTGTCCCATTGGTCTGTCTATTTTTCTGCCAATACCATGCTGTTTTTTTTTATTATTTTTTTGCATTTTTTCTGAAGTTGGAAACGGGGAGGCAGTCAGACTCCTGCATGCGCCCAACCAGGATCCTGTTGCAATCAGAGCCCTTCTAGTACCTGAAGCAGAGGCCAAGGAGCCATCCTCAGTGCCTGGGGCCAACTTTGCTCCAATGGAGCCTTGGCTGCAGGAGGGGAAGAGAGAGACAGAGAGGAAGGAGGTGGGGAGGGGTGGAGAAGCAGATGGGCGCTTCTCCTATGTGCCCTGGCTGGGAATTGAACCCAGGACTCCTGCACGCCAGGCCGACGCTCTACCGCTGAGCCAACTGGCCAGGGCCCTGGTCATTTTTTGATGTGGGTGAAGGCCCTTTGCTTGGTAGGGGCTCAGCAGCAAGTGTTAGTGTCTGCGATGCAAACCAGCAACCCCACCCTCTCTGTAATTTGAAGTGCAGCCATCTTATTCCAGTATGCCTTGAGGGAGAAATCTATTTTGATGTAGAAACACTTAGAATGTATTTTTATCATTTTTCTACGAAAATTAGTTTTAAACTGTTGTAGTGTTTTATGTTGGGGGCTCTTTTAGAAGTTTATTTGAAAACGTTAATGGAAACGGTATCCGTCATTCCCTTTTCTTGCAGGTTTCCATATCGATGGCCTTGAGGAGCAAATGCAATTTTATCCTGGATTAGGAGAAGGTCCTTTTCCACAGAACCCTTTTTTGTCCACACTGTATGTGTTATTCAGCCAGGTGTGTGTTTAGATATAGGAAGCCATTTTCAGTATGGTTATTTGTTTGACAGAGCTAAGAAAATTTTAATAATTTTTTTCTGTGTTTATGGAGTAGAAATGTTTCATTAGCTATGTTGGTGATGAAATAATTTGTCTATGTTCATGGCTCATCTTTGTATTATGTGGATAGTTTCTTTTAAAGAGCTGTTTTAAATTTTATAACATTTATAATAATGAAATTTATTTTTAGGTGAGAGGAGGGGCATAATGAGGCAGTCTCCCACATTTGATATGGACAGGAGCCACCCAGCAACCCCATCTGGGGCAGATGCTGCAGCACTGAGCTGGTTTTAGCTCCTGAGGCTGACAGCGCTGGGGCCACGCCCCACTGCCCGAGGCGAGGCGAAGGAGGAGTGGGGGGGGGCGGGGCAAAGCAGATGGTCATTTCTCCTGTGTGACCTGACCCGGAATGGGAACAGGGTTGTCCGTACACTGGGCCGAAGTCTATCCATTGAGCCAACTGGCCATGTCTATAGTAATGATTTTTGTTCATTAAATTTTAGGTCTACAACTCTGCTTGCGTCCTGGCATTTTCCAATTGGATGCATCCCTGAAACCTAATGAACGGACGATGGTCGTAGAGGGTTTGGAGGCTAGAGGTGCGCGGGGAGGACCCCAGAGGCGGGGAGAGGCGAGGTGCGGGGCGGGCAGACTGAGGCGCAGCGCAGTCCGGGCCCTTGGTGAGAAGGGACCGCTCCTCCTCCAGGTGAGGCGAATGCTGAGGCGGCTGAAGGTGAGGTGCCATGGAGTTACTCACGTAGGTGGTGAAGAAAAGTAAGAAAGTGATGAAGTGTCAGATTTTGTTTTTTGCTCATCGGTGCAGGTAAGACTGGTAGAATTTCCTGTATGTTTCTGCGTGTGATGTTATTATGTTTCAGTTACAATTATATTGTAAGTGCCATTGTTAATCGTTTTGGGGATTCTTTAAAAGTATTTGACAACTTGCAAGTATACCTACTGTGCAGTTACTTTTTGTTGCGGATTTCTAAAGGAAACGTAAGGAGAGGAAGATACATAGTTTCTGTGTCACCGCAGGTGTGGAGCAGAACACAGTTGCCTTTACAGCCAACGTCCGCGCGATGCCCTGGCGCCCTCGTGTGGGCATCTGGGAAAATGACACCTTAGCACAGGTGCCCCAGAAGGTTCTGCAGAGCGGGTCTCCTAGGAAGGAGGAATCCACTTAGCCGTTCACTTTGAGTGTTTTATCTCCTTACCAATTATTTTGAAGGAGGTGGGGGGGGGTCTTCTCGTTTCTGAAGGAGAGAGGCGTGATTCATCTATTTTGATGATAAATTTTTGTTTTTTCTTGCAGTTCTGCTGCATGTCATTGGGAGCTTATGTTTCCGAGTTCTGTTCATTGCATGGAAAGCAGGAACTCCCGGGTTCATCAAACTCCTCGGTAGGAAGCGCTGGTCTTTGTAATCATGGTTTTTGCCCTCAGCCGAACTCAGTGTTGTATAATGTCTATTTATTTGAAGTTTGCATCCTACAGGTGGGTTCCAAAGTAGGTTTATAGGGGTGAGTAGGAGAAGGAATTAATTGTCATATTTGTATTTGTTAATTACTGTATTATTTTCCATGGAATGATCGTCAACCTTTATTAGGTCCACCCCATAGAAAATTTCCCACCATTTCTCTTGGAGTCTGCGCATCGTCTTGTGGTTTTTGCATTTCAGAATGTTTCCCTTGTGGTAGTACGAGTTTTGATTTTGAAAGGAAAGTGTCTTTTATATTGTAGTTTAAAACTTTATGAAGTGTACACGAATTTATTTAGCTAAGGTAAACGTGCACCGAGTGTACCTGGTTCCTGGTTTATCTGAACAGCAGGGCTCCTCTCCCAGAGGCTGACCAACCAGAGGTGAGAGGCGGGGTCAAGGGAGAAGTGCGGAGGGAGCTGGGCTGGCCGGGAGGGAAATGGGGCCCAGCCCCACGATGAAGACCCCGCAGGGAAGAGGGAGGATGTCCGTGGACTTGAGGCCAGGTGCTGCCAGGCAGATGCCGTTCTAGAAGGGTCAGAGGTGTAGATGTGAGAGGATTCCCGACCCCGGGGATGTCAGGAGGGGTGGAGGGGACACGAGGGAGGGGTTGGGGGAGGAGGTGTAACTGGGCTTAAGGAGCAGAGAAGAATCTCCAAAGAGTTCGTGGGGCGCACATCCCGCTCTCAGTGTAATTGAGCACTTCCGGTGGGAGCACTTTTCTGTTTCAGTGTAGACAATATTACATTTGTAGACAGTGTTGAGAAAACAATGTATTTCTTTTTCTAAAAAGATTTTACTCACTGATTACAGAGAGAGGAGAGAGAGAGAGGAGCGGGAAGCACCTGCAGTAGTCTCTCCCAGTATGCGCTTTGACCAGGTAAGCTAGCGGTTTCCAAGGCAACGTCAGCATTCCAGGTCTACGCTTCATCCACTGCGCCACCCCAGGTCAGTCTAATTATAATTATCATTACTATCATCATTAATATTGCTATTGTTTTATTATTATTAAACAGCATGAGAATACTGCATGTCTTTGTGTAGTATTTTATAATTATGTTAGTATAGATTATCTGTTTTTGTGAAGCAGATTCCGAGGCATTTTACCTGATTTACTGTTATTGGGTGGGTCTGAAGAAATATAGAATTCATTCAATAGAGTTTTTTATAAGTGGAATATCTATGTATGACTGTTATTTCTCCTCCAGTGGAGTAAAAATTTTGCTTGTAATAAATGTTAGGTGATTCTCATGAGTCATCCAGGTACATAAGCTAGTATGTAGCTGTGATCAGTATATTGATGTAGGTTTAAGTCATGTGAAAGTAGTTAAAGGTTGAAAGGTAAGAGGCAGAAGTGAGGTCATGTGGGAAGTTGGCAAACGTTGTTTTGTGAGTTAAAAGTACACTGATGAGCCAATAAAAGGGTAACATTCATCCTAGCATATGAAATAAGTGTAGATGTGGGATGCACGCTGTGGTAGTAATCCTAAGTATGGTTAGTCATTACCTGTGCTCCATGTACGGTGTCCGGGGAATATACGCTATGGTCAAAAGTCTTCATTTTTGAGGATGAAAACTTTAGAGGGTGAATTCTGGAATCTTCAGAAGTAAGATGAAGGATTGAAGTGATCATACACAGGTATGAAAGTGATTTCTGTGTCATGAAATGAAGTGGTGATGGTGAGATGCTTAGTCTGGTTTTGTCCCCAAGTGATTCAGTCTCGTAACACGTGAGATGTTCCTGGACTCCTGAGTGTTTTGGGGTGTCTCATCAGACCAGGAAATTCTATTGCAATCGTAGAAAGATGGGAAGTTTTGTGTTTGTTGTTGTTCATCGTTGGGTTTGAGTGTTCATAGTCATAGTTAAAGAGATAAATTGCATTTCAGATTTAGGATTTACAATGACCTGCTGTTTGTATTCTAGTGCAGACTTCATGTTGTTCTATGTAGATTAAGGTCTGTCTTTTGAGTACCATGGATCTTTGGGGCTGGGCTTATCTTTTTCCTGGAAGAAGGGCTGTGCATGGTAGGTGTTCTCATGTGCACCTGTTGTTTCTAGTTACTGCTTGCAAATAACACCTAACCCACCACACTGCTGACAATATAAAATGGCGCCATCATGGTCGAATATGCCCTGGGGGCACATTCATTTTTGGTTTAGAAACCTGACATAAGTTGCAAATTTCTGGATAGCAGAATGATAGGAATGTAGCATTTTTCTTATTTCTCCTTTGAAAGTATTTTCTAATTTTATTAGTGATTTATGTTAGGGTTTTTTTTTATTTTTAAGATGTGTCTTTGAAACGATGTAAACATGACAATACTGTTATTACCTTTACTTATAGGTTTCTAGGTGGATGGTGTGGTGAGCCATAGAGCATATGTAACTGAAGTGTATTGAAATGTCTAGGAAGGTGGTTTATAGTTTAGTAGGGTCAATTTTTCTTTTTCTTTTTTGAATAAATCAGGGTACATATATTCAAAGAAAACATGTCCAGGTTATCTTGTCATTCAACCGGCCTAGATATTCATCCAATCACTTGTACCCAAGGTGAGTAGTTTCCTCTGACCGGCCTACTGCATTTACACATGAAGAGCCACTCCTGGAAAGGAAGGTGTTCCAGGCTGGGGCATCTGAAGAGGTTGGATGCCTGTCTGGCTGCAAAGGGATCAGGCCGATGGAGCCGCTGAGTCTTCTGCTGTGGTCAATGTAACACTGCGGAGTCTCATTCCTTTCCATGGTGAGTGTCTTTGCCGTGGGATTGTCTGAAAAATGAAGACTGCTGTACGTGGGTGGGCCCGACTCCTGCCGGTAGAACGATGCGACTCCTTGGACAGTGCATCCAGACAGGTAAGACTTGGGGTGTCATGAAGCTAATGCTCCCCCATGGAACTCTACCGGCATGTTTTCCTCCTGCCCCCGTGTTTGGAACGGAAGGAGCGTTCCTGGGCCTTCGGAAGGGGGTGTCTTCTGGGAATGTTAGCTGCTCTTGGAAGTATTTTTCTGAGGAGGGTACGGTCTCCCGGAGTGTGGGGGTGCGACGCTTTCACTTTCATTCCTTTCCCGTTGCTTCTGCCCGGACACGGCTCGCAGTCTGTGACGTGATTTCGATGTGTGTTCTCTGGCTGCTCTTTGTGGAGAATTCCCACGTTACTATATACCCGGTGCCCATATTCTGTGTACTGGGAACTAAGATGGTGTTTAGGATTGTTACTCTCTGATGTGTGTGTTGGCCATTTTATTTTCCGATTGAGTAGATGTCCTTGAGCATCACTTCGAAGTGCGGCTCCGCGCTGCCCTCCCGTGGACATGTGTGGGAATCGCATGGGAGCCTGCGTCCTGAGAGGGATGCACTGACTTTGGTGTATTTATTCAGTTGTATTGGTTTCAGTCTCGTCTTAACATTCTTTTGCATCATTGATGACGGCTGTCTAGTGGCTGGGGGGGGAGGATACCCTAGAGAGGAGGTCGGAAGAAGGAGGAGTCATGTGGCGTGAGTTGAGAATGGACACAGTGGGGACACGGGAGGAAAAAAGGGTTGTGACAGACCGGATCCCAAGAGGTAAGATTTCCGTGTCTCGTGAGGGGTTTGGTCTATCACAGTCCTATGTTCACTGTGCTCTCTGTTACTATCCGCGGATTTCATGGAATTCTGTAGATACTGAACAGTGATCAGGACGTTGTGCGTTTGCTTTTTAATCTCATTCTGTCCGCTTATTTTAGGGCGCCTTCTTCCAGAGGTTGAGTGACGGTCCTTTCTGTTGCTGTTCGGTGTTAGCCTTTCTTTAAGTGCCGCGAGGCTTGGCGGCAGGGTTTCCTTACAGGTGTGTTTGGGGAGTCCTGTTCATAGAGACTTTATTTTTTTCATCTGGTTTCTGATTCCTCGATTCACTAGGGTGGTGAGAACTAGCGTGAAACCCGTCTTCCGGAATGATTGTGGACGCTTGATTCACAGCTCAATTTAGCCTCACAGCTACTGTGCTCTGGGTTTGACTCACTACTTCCCTCCTGTGGACATCTATAGTTATTACATGTTATTGTCATTCAGTTAGTTCCTTGGCAGGCTGCGGTCTGTGCTGTGGGAATGCGGCAGGCCTTCTTTACTAGAACGTTACTTACAGTGAATCATTATGTTCTACTTCCATTTTCTGGACCATATTGTGTGAAACCGAGAAATGCAGTTTCTGATATTTTGATCCATGGAGGTACCTTGCAACTGTCTACGAAGTTTGGCATGGACTGAAAATGCTTTTCACATGAGAAGTCCCAATCCAAGTGTGAGCCTTGGCTCTGCTGTCAGACTGGAGAAGGTTCTGATGAGAAGCATTGCTTATTGTATCCTTGCAGAGATCAGAGGACTTGCTTTTGTGACACAGACAGCTGTGACAGTGCTGCCTCCTTGCCCTTCTGTACCTGTGAGCTTGTCTTGTAGACAAGGCAAGACAAGGTTTATTTTCTTCCCTAGACATTCACATGTGGCGAGGAAGGGTTGGTTGGTATCGGAGGCTTTGCACGTCACACTTCTATGAAGTGTCTTCACAAAATGTTTCCAAAGGCAGGTCTTTTGAGGTAGGGTCTTAGGTTTCTGCATTTGTTCCTTTGCTTGCTATTCAGCGTTAAAAAAAATGCATGTAGTATTAGATTGTGGTTCAACTCTCACATTAGGCATCTGGAGGTCCTACCTGCCTCGAGTTCCAAATTTCTGGGTGTGCTGACTTGGCTGCAGAGATGGGTTCTTTCTGCAGTGTCCTGGGAATTCTACAATGTGGCTTCCTGTCCTGGGTGTCTGTGTAGGCTGTAGATTTATGTGCTGATGTTTGCAGTGAGGCACAAAGGTCTGATGTCCCACTCTGCCATCTCTTCTCTGTTCTTCTGGGTTCCTGATCTGGATGGTGTCTGAGTATTGTCTTTGATTGTGAGGTACTTCAACTTGAAAGTGTGTTTTTAAGCATTATCAAGGGATGAGGATATGTGTCTGGGGTCTTTCATTGGTTATGCGTCTTGGTTCCAATAACCTTTCTTTGTCGAGTGAGATGCCTCAGAAGTGGTATGGCAGCATTCTCTCTTATCTCTGAGTGTTATTCTTTCTGTCAGTATAATCCACATTGCAATGAGTTTGCTTTTCTGGAATGACACCAGAGACGAAGTCCCTTAGTGGAACTAAAATAACTTCTTTGGCTGCCATCGTGTGGGCATTGTGGGAGTAGCACAAGTGAAGGCAAACTTTTTTTACCTTTTGATGTCATTTCTCCAAGACCCTTTAGGCCAGGGGACGGGAACCTATGGCTTGCGAGCCAGATGTGGCTCTTTTGATGGCTGCATCTGGCTCACAGACAAATCTTTAATAAAAATAAGAACTTTAAAAATATAAAACATTCTTATGTATTACAACTCATTCATTTCCTACCGCTCATGTTCATGGTTGCTGGTGGCTGGAGCCAATCACAGCTGTCCTTTGAGACAACACCAAATTTTTATTGGATAATGCCTAATGTACACAAGTGGTTGTGAGGTCAGGAAGTAAACTTCCCTCCTTTTAATCAAGTAGTCAGCTAGCTAATTGCAGAAACCCTTTTGATGAAGATGGCTAAAGAAAAAAAGATGAGGAATATCGTACTTTTCAGCAGGAATGGACAGAGGAATTTGCCTTTGTGGAGAGAGCAGGTTCTGCAGTGTGTCTAATATGCAATGATAAAATTGCATCAATGAAATGGTCAAATATAAAGCGGCACTTTGACACATGCCATACTACATTTGCATTGAAATATCCAGCGGGGGACAGCAGGAAGAAAGCATGTCAAGAGCTACTGTGCAGAGTGCAAGCTAGTCAGCAGCAATTCTGTGTTTGGACCCAACAAGGTGATTGGAATTCGGTTGGCTTTGCTGATGCTTTAGCAATTGTGAGAAATGGAAAGCCATTCACAGATGGGGAGTATGCCAAAACATTCATGCTTGATGTTGCCAATGAACTTTTGTACGACTTTTCGGATAAAGACAAGATAATGAAATGAATAAAAGACATGCCTCTGTCGGCAAGAAGTATTTACGATCATACCATCACGATGGCAAATCAAATTGAAGCGACACAAGTGAAGGACATAAATGCTGCACCATTTTTTTCTCTCTCTTTGGATGAGTCAACAGACGTAAGCCATTTATCCCAGTTCAGCCTGATTGCAAGCTATGCTGTTGGTGACACACTATGTGAGGAAAGTCTTGCTATTTTGTCTTTGAAAGAGACAACAAGAGGGGAGCATTTATTCAGTCTTTCACTGAGTTTGCTAAAGAAAAATATCTACCGATAGAGAACTTATTTCGGTGTGTACTAATGGTGCTCCATGCATGGTGGAGAAAAACAGGATTTGAAGTGCTTATTCATGAACATGAAAAGAGACCCATCCTAAGTTTTCACTGCATCCTACATCAGGAGGCACTTTGTGCTCAGATGTGTGGCAAGCAGCTTGGTGAGGTGATGTTGCTGGTCATTCGGGTGGTCAACTTTATTGTTGCCTGAGCTTTAAATCAGTGATTTTCAACCTTTGTTTCTCACGTACTCATAAACTAATTACTAAAGAAAAAGGGGCTTTGACCTCTTCTTCTTTAGTAACTAATTTATTTGTGCCATAAGATGAAAATGGTTGTATTTAGTCAGGGGCACTGAACTTAGTAATTAGTGTGTGTTTGTGCTATGAAAAAAAAAAGGTTGAAAATCACTGCAATGATCGCCGGTTTAAAACACTGCTGGATGAAGTTGGGAATAATTATCCTGATCTGCTTCTGCACAGCAATGTGCATTGATTGTCAAGAGGGAAGGTGCTCAGCCGTTTCACGGCTTGTCTGAGTGAAATCTGGACTTTTCTTGAAATGAAAAATGTTGAGCATCCTGAGTTAGCTAACACTGAGTGGCTCCTGAAGTTCTACTATCTCGTAGACATGACTGAACATCTGAACCAGCTCAATGTGAAAATGCAAAGCATTGGAAATACAGTTTTATCCCTTCAACATGCAGTGTTTGCATTTGAAAACAAGCTGGAACTCTTCATTGCTGACATTAAAACAGGTCAAAGATGCTTGCACAGTAAGTGACTGCTCAACATCTTGATCTCCAGCAGCTAGCGGGCTTCACATCTAATCTCCTGCAGTCATTCAAAGGCACGCTTTGGAGAATTTCGTGACCGCACTTGTCAAAAAGTTCATCACCCATCCACACGAGTGTGCAGTGGACAGCTCCGACCTGAGTTAGTTACATCCCCAGTGTCTCTGTCAGAGATTTTGAGAAACAAGCTGCTGACCTGAAGGCCTCAGACATGTGGGTGAATAAGTTCAAGTCACTGAATGAAGATTTGGAAAGACTTGCATGACAGCAAGCAGAGTTGGTGAGCAAACACAAGTAGGGAGAAATGAAAAACTTTAACCCGTGGACCACCTGATTGTCAAAACTTGGAACGTGCTTCCCATCACATACCACACACTGCAGCGTGTGAGTATTGATGTACTGACAATGTTTGGCTCTCCGTATGCATGTGAGCAGTCTTTCTCACATCTAAAGAACGTTAAGACCAACCTACGATTACATCTAACGGATGGAAGTCTCAACGCCTGCATGAAGCTTAACCTCACCACGTATCAACCAGACTACAAAGCCATCAGCAAAACCATGCAGCACCAGAAGTTGCATTAGTAGTAAGAAATACTTTATTCATCATTGGTTAGCAATGGCATAACACTGTTATTAAAAAAATTTAGAGATGTACTATACTTTAAAAGTGTTGGTCTTATATAAAATGCACACATTTACTTGTATTTAGTGTTAAACATATTATATGGCTCTCAAGGAATTACATTCTAAAATATGTGGCGTTCATGGCTCTCTCAGCCAAAAAGGTTCCCGACCCCTATTTTAGGCCACGCAGGTAGCTGCAGGCATCAGTGTCTTTCATTGTCTCAGATGCTGTCTGTCTGTTGCAGTGTGTTAGTGCCTTCCGTTGTTGGTATATGCGACTCTCGTAGAAAACACGATGCTATCTACATGAAAGTCTGACAGTTGGGTCATTTCCTCCTCTGTCATTCCTGATGCTCATCTTTATCATCACAGCGGCTCACAGATCACTGATGGTTCAGGGAAATTTCTTTCTGGATAGGAGGAAGTTCTGACATATTTCTGGTCTGGTATATTGGTGACATTCATGTGAATGTCAGGATTTCCTGCCAGGAGAAGAAGTTATTTCAATTTATTGTTTCCTTTATGATTGCAGGTGTCACTGAGATAGGGAATATTCTGCTTCTTCCCCTTTCAGACTTATTCATTAATGATGTAACCCCACTGTGGCAACAGTGACACTTTGTTCTCCATTGTGCTTGACATCTGACTTTTTAATCAGCAGCCCAAGATGACATCCATGAGTGCTACTCCTGATACTGTAACAGATCTCTATCCAAAGGTCTGCTGCAGGGAGATGGCCTTGCCAAAGTCCACTCACTCTTTATGTTGGCATTCTCAGCAGCAGTTCCATAGCTTCTTAGTCTCATCTCCTGTGTCTTACGGTTTGGGGTTTGCCTGTGGAACGTGTGCATGTCAGTCCTGTTTTGGCCTCCAGTTTTACCTGCATATTGCTCTTATCTCTATGATATTCTGAGCTTTTTCGGCTGGTCCCTCACGGTACCCGTTAGGTATAGTGACATGTTGCGATCTAACTATGACTAGTCTATTCCAGGGTCCCAAGTGGGAAAAGGTATGAAATTGAATTAAAGATGGACAGAGGGGAAGCCTACCTTCCAGTGTCCCTTTTCTCTCACAGCAAGGACATGTAAGCCTGGCAGGCTTTGGCATAATGGCCTTCCTTTCCACTAATGAAGCAGGGCCCAGATGGAGTCCTATGAGACCCCTTTGGGGCGCCAGAGCCTTTAAAGATGTATCCCAAGAGCTGGCATTTCACCTGATTTCTATTGGGCTTTTTCTGCCTCTTGGTACCTTAAAAGCCATGCTTAGAAGATCTCGCTGAGGGGTTTGAGGATCCCCATTTGCCTATATAAACTTTTTCCGTATATCTGGAGTTATTGGGAAAAAACACAAAAATGTTATTAGCTGGATCATTTAAAAGAGGGTAGAAGTTTGCAGGAAAGAAGGATTTGGCGTCTCCTGTTCATCAATATTCAAAAGAAAAATTTTAAAGATAAGGTAGATTTCAGGATATGACTCCCCCTTGTATATTTTTAAAATTCACCTTAAATATTTGCTGAGTATACCTTAATAATACATTGACTTTAAAGATTTTAAGACATAATTTGAAAGGTTTACAAAATACAGTAAATGGCTTTTGCTACTTATGCAGGATTATTGTCAGTTTTAATTACATTAAGAAGTCCAATAATAGAAAATGCATAAAAACAATGAGTTAAAACATGCTTAGCAGCCTCTCCTATTCTGGAAGAGGCTACTGTAAATCCAGAATAAATATCCACTGTAACGTGGACAAAGGACTGTTTGCCAAATGAAGGTGTATGAGTAAACATCCTTTTGCCAAAGTTGTCTTGGTAGGAGTCGTTGAGGGTTAACTCCAAATGTAGGGGCAGATTGTATGTAGTATAGGACAACTAGGACAGGATTTAACAATCTGCCGTGCTGTTTCCCGAGAATGTTGAAACTGTTTACACAGGGCTGCAGCGTTCTGGTGATGAATAGTATGAGACTGGGCTGCTTGATTTGTCATGGTTGCTTCAGATAATTTCCTTTTGGGTAGTTTGATTAATAAGGGCATTCCCTTGTGCTAAATCTTCAGGGAGCATGGAGTGCGCTTAAATATGTCTTATAAAACATGGAGCTTTATGTTGACGTATAAGTCTTTCAAGAAGGAGAAACTGCTGAACTAGTTCATCAGCAGTTGTCCCTAAGACAGCAGTCTCTATAGTGGAAACAACCATGAGTAAATATTTGCTGTCTATACAGATTAAAGGAGGAACATGACAAACGCTGAAAAGCCATGATAATGGCACGTAATTCTACTCTTTGAGCTGACTTTAAGGTGACTGTTTCGGTATAAACTCGTCCATCAATTATTCAGCCTGCTATTTTTTAGCTGGACCCATCAGGAAAGACTATAGGTGCTTTTGGAATGGGCTCATTAACAATTGTCTTAGAAAAGACAAATGTAGTAATTATTGAAAATTGAACTATTTCATCAGCTGGGTAGTGAGAATCAGTTTGGCTTGTAAAATTTGCAAAAGCAATTTGCCATTTAGTGGAAGTTTCCCAGAGCCATAATTGTTGATTCTTTCAAAAAGGAACAACAATAATTTGAGGCTCAAAACCTGTAAGCTGTAAAGTTGCCTATGCTCCTTGGTAATCAAGGAGGCAAGAAGATCAAAATACAGAGATAAAATTTTTTTATGAGTAACAGCTAAATGAATCCATTAGTAGGACCTGAAGCTTGTCACAATGGACCCATTGGAGTGTAGCTTGAGGGACAAATTAGTAAGGCAATTGGTTCTTCAGGATTTATGCATTTTACTTGTGCTTGCTGCAAGGCCTTTTTCTACATGCAGTAAAGCTGACTCTCCTGCAGCTTTAGGTTGCGGAGGGGAAGCTGGGTCATCTGAATTATTAAGAAAATAAAAAAATAATTGGTTTCAGTTTCTTGGTAGTTCATTTCAAGGAAGGTCTAAGGCAGTTAATGTCTCCTGACAATTTCTGAAAATCAGTAAAAGTTTGTAAATGATCTGTCCTGATTCCTAATTTTTGTGGAGGAATTTGTTGTCCCTCAATAATTTGTCCTAGATAAGAGAAAGAAAAGATTGCTGTACCTTTTCTGGAGATATATAAAGTCCCTATTCTTTCAAAAAGTATTCTAGTTGTTGTAAAATGGTCAGCACACTGTCTTTACCTGCATGAGCAATAAGAATATCATCCGTATAATGAATTATGTACTCCTCAGGGTGGTGCCGTCATACTGGAGAGATAGCTTGAGCAACATATTTCTGGCATAAGGTAGGACTGTCAGCCGTACCTTGAGGGAAAACGCTCCACTTGTATCACTCCTCGGGAGCCTGGAACTTGAATGAAGGAACACTGAATGTAAAACGCTTGAAACATGAGGGCTTAAAGGAATAGTAAAAAAGCAATCCTTCAAGTCAACAATTACAAGGTGAAAATTCCATGTAATGGCAATAGGAGAAGGGAGTCCTAGCTGGATAGGACTTATAACTTCATAGTCTTATTTATTGTTCTCAAATCCTGTAGTAACCTCCCGTTTCCTAATTTCTTCTTCTTCTTCTTCTTCTTCTTCTTCTTCTTCTTCTTCTTCTTCTTCTTCTTCTTCTTCTTCTTCTTCTTCCTCCTCCTCCTCCTCCTCCTCCTTCTTCTTCTTCTTCTTCTTCTTCCTCTTCTTCTTCTTCTTCTTTTTTAATGTGCCCCAGGCATGAAACAAGTCTGGCCACCAATACAGGCATCAAGCTAGGATGTACTAGGGCTGAATACCTGATTTGCCCCTGATATAAGAGCAGCACTACCAATCAGGCTCCTCCGTGCCCATTGCCAGAGGCTCTGGTTTTCTTTCAATAACAAATATAGGCATATTTCATAGGCTATTAGAAGTTTGACAGTGCCCAAGCTGTAACTGCTCTTGTAGCAATTGAGCAGCTGCCCTAAATTTCTCCTGAGAGAAGGGCCATTGGTCTACTCATATACCATCATCTGATTTCCAAGTAATTATGTCTGTACAATGCATTGTTGGGGTGGCAGGAGTTACCAAGGCCCCTATGCTAATTTTTCATACCCTAATCTATGCCTTCTGGTATTAGGTGTCTAATATTATTATTATGTCTGGTGTTACAAGTGTCTATGGTGGTGAGAATGCCCCGCTATTCTTTCCCTAATCCCTTAGTGGGCAAAAAAACCCTGATCATTCGAACACTGACTAAACTATTATTAGGACTGACAAGCAATGCTCCTATATTTTTAAAAAACATCTCTACCCAACAAATTAACTGGATATCCAGGGAGCACCTAAGGCTGAGAAAGTCCAGTATAACCTTTTTTTATCTTCCCATTGCAAAAAACTAGAGCTTTGTTGTGGGGACTTACTTTGTCCTATGCCTCACAGCTCAGAGACTGCTTTATAAGTGGGGTAGGAAGAATGCTAATATCGCTCAGCAATAACAGATACATTAGCTTCTGTATCTAAGAGTCTTGTGAACTCATTCCCTTGTATTTTTAGCTCCATTGCAGGGCATTTCTTTCCCATCTTTTGATTTCAATAGGCAAAATCAGAGGAGCTAAATTTGTAATTTTTTTTAGGGCCCCTTTTGCAGGGTGTGGCCTGAGAAACAGAATTAGCTTCCTTACAGTATTCTTCTAACTGCCTGAAGCAGCTTGAGACAAATTCTTAAAATGACTTATCAGTGCCCTGCTTCATTCTGCTCAATTCCTTTGTTTTACCTACCCGAGTATAACCTTACACAGAAACAATACAATTTACACACAGAAAAACAAGTATAACATATAACTTTGATTAATCCTAATATTTGAATTGCTGTTTGGCTCCTAACTTTGAACATGCCTCATAATGCACTAACCAAATTAGTAAATCATAAGAATCTACATTCTGTTCTCTTTAAATTTTAATGAGCGCTCCATATAAGTTGTAAAATCATTTTTTCAACATTAGAGCTGGCATTTCCAATTTTTACATGCAAGAACTCAATTCAGGCCTTAAAAACAACACATTTTAGACAACATTAAACAACGACTAAACAGAAACAAGAAATAGATGAACCAGACAAATTAGAGAGAAACTGAAATTTCACCACAGTGCCAGATTAGAAAGATACTTGTCAGATTTTAGTCAGGGCATTTTCTGACAGAGAAACTGAAGGACGGGATTCAACAAAATCTTCCTGAGAAAATTTGCTTTCAGCAGCAGCTTGAGAAATTTTATAGTGAAATCCACCAGTGGTCCCTTGCCTAAATTTCTAGGCCAAGAAAGGGAGAGAAACAAAATAATAGTTCGGAGGATTGTTGGTAACACATTGAAGAAAGTCAGACAATGACAGGAAAAGCTATAACTTGAATAGCTGAGTGTCCTAACCGTTCTTAAATTCCATAGTTGCTGTAACTGGCATCTCAGGAAGACCATGACAAGACTTCTCTTCTACCTCAATTTTAGCTGAGTGGCAGACCAAGCACCTGGAGAGAACTAGGAGCAGCCACACTGTCCCACGTTCCTTAGCCCCCAAACCGCAAAGTACAGGACCACGTGCCACAGTATCTTCACACCATTGCCTTTTCAGAACTTTACCTACTTGCTCCCCTGTAGCAGAACTAACCATTCTCTCCTTCAGAAACCAGGGGCATACATCTTGAATATATTGTAAAAAGCATTCTAGCTGCATAACTCTTATTACAGAAAGGTCCCCTGCTTTGGACCCTAGTTGTCCCATAATTTATTACTCCTGACTGTAATCTCCCCCAAAACTCACTGTGCGCCCTGGGAGAGTTCCGTCACCTGCCTTGAGTTTAGTTCTTTCATACCTAGGTTTCTGTTCGGGAGCCACTTGCCATGAACCAACATGGCTAGTAATTCTGGGTCCTGAGGGAGACCAGGGCGTAATTAAGGAAATAGACTTCACTGAGAAAAGAGGATGGGATCGGGAGGCCTCTTCAATGCTGATGGGAAAATCAGAGAGAGAACCCCCGGTCTTTGCTGTGTTGTATAGCAGAGACAATTAAAGCCTTTAAGTCAATATACAGATAGAGAAGTCTCTGATACAAAGCCACTCATCTGAAGCATAAATTGGATTCCGCATTATAGTGCACCACCCTACATCATGCAGTAGTCAAGGGTGTGGGGAAAAGGTTTACGTTGAAAAGATATTAGCATTAAAGAATCTTCATGTTAAAAGATCTTAGTATTAAAAGATGTTAGTATGAAAGGATCTTAGTATTAAAAGATCTCAGTATTAGTAGGTGGACAATCCCTGAACTCTTAGGAACACTATTTTTAGAGCCGGAAAAGGAGAACCGAATCTTTACCAGCTCCCCATCTTCTAAGGTGAGCTTAACTTCCCACCACCCAGAAGTCCCAAGTCTCTTCCTTCCGTGCCATGCCATGAACCTAAACCATACCCGAGACCCTGGCCCAAACTCTTCCTGGGAGCCCTTTCTCCTCTCCTCAGGGCTCTGGACTACCCCCCAAAGTGACCTTTTAATAAGCGTAGTGGAGATCCCCACCGCATTCTACAACCTCTTCGGTGGACCATCAGTGACCGCCCCCTCCAGGCCCCCAGCTCGGAAGCGATACAGCCATCATTCCAACCCACAGCATCCCCTGTCCCTCCCCAACCTGCCTGCTTAAAGGCTCGGCCCCCTTTTCTGAGACCCTCCTAGCCCCCACCCCCACAAACCCCTATGCCCGCACAAATTGTCCTCTCCCTCCCCCAACCACCACACCAGCGCCCACAGTCCCGGCCGGGTCCCCCACAGCCGACCTGTCGGCTTGTAAACACCCCTTTGTTTCCAGACGCCCCCTCCTGATTCCATAACACCCGCCGTCCTCCAAATGCCCTCTGCCCGGGCCTGACCCGCCCTTACCCCCTCAACCTGGCTGCCAACGCTCCACCCCAGTTTGACGGCACCAGGGAAAGTCCCCGACCCCCCGAACCGCACAATCGCCCCAGGCCGAACCCGCAGCTACCCCCGCCATTTCGTGCCCCCTCCAGCGCCATGACCGCCCCCCCGCACACCCCAGCTCGCCTCCCCTGCGGCCATCACCGCCCCCCCAAAATAGGTCTTAGTATTAAAAGACCTTAGTATTAAAGGATCTTAGTTTTAAAAGATCTTAATGTTAAGAGATCTTAGTATTAATGGAGTGGGAATGCATTAGTCTTAAACTAAGCCTTATGCCAGGGTTCCCCAAACTTTTTACACAGGGCTCCAGTACTAATAAATCTTCTTTTCTTTAAAATGACTGTATTGACAGTTGTATTACGCACAACAATTGTAATAATAGGCTCCCACTGACTAATGGATTGAATGGGCTTTGAAATGAACATGCTGGCTATCATTTCAGTATTAATAAAACAATATAATCCTCAGTCAATACAAGGCGCCACTAAATATTTCTTAACAGAAGCCACTGCCTCTGTGCACCTTATGTTGGCTATTATTATCAACTTATTATACTCAGGCCAATGAACATTCACAAAACTAATAAACCCAACAGTATCAATCATCACGAGCTTAGCCCTAGCCATAAAAATAGGCCTGGCCCCCTTTCACTTCTGAGTCCCAGAAGTTACACAAGCATCTACCTTTCATCTGGCCTGATTTTACCTCCATGATAAAAACCTCCACCACCATCAGTCCTTGATGTAATCAGCCCTGAGCTCTTAGGAACACTATTTTTAGAGCCGGAAAAGGAGAACTGAATCTTTACCAGTTCCCCATCTTCTAAGGTGAGCTTAACTTCCCACCACCCAGAAGTCCCAAGTCTTTTCCTTCCGTGCCATGCCATGAACCTAAACCACACCCGAGACCCTGGCCCAAACTCTTCCTGGGAGCCCTTTCTCCTCTCCTCAGGGCTCTGGACTACCCCCCAAAGTGGCCTTTTTAATAAGCGTAGTGGAGATCCACACCGCATTCTATAACCTCTTCGGTGGACCATCAGTTACTGCCCCCTCCAGGCCCCAAGCTCGGAAGTGATACAGCCATCATTCCAACCCACAGCATCCCTTGTCCCTCCCCAACTGTCACCTGCCTGCTTAAGGGCTCGGCCCCCTTTTCTGAGACCCTCCTAGCCCCCACCACCACAAACCCCTATGCCCACACAAATTGTCCTCTCCCTCCCCCAACCACCACACCAGCGCCCACAGTCCCGGCTGGGTCCCCCACAGCCGACCTGTCGGCTTGCAAACACCCCTTTGTTTCCAGATGCCCCCTCCTGATTCCATAACACCCTCCGTCCTCCAAATGCCCTCTGCCTTGGCCTGGCCCGACCTTACGCCCTCTACCTGGCTGCCAACGCCCCACCCTTGTTTGTCGGCACCAGGGTAAGTCCCCGTCCCCCTGAACCCCACAATAGACCTAGGCCAGCCCCTCCAGTCCCGGCCAGGTCCCCCACAGCCGTCCTGTCGGCTTGTAAACACCCCTTTGTATCCAGATGCCCCCTCCTGATTCCATAACACCCTCCGTCCTCCAAATGCCCTCTGCCCGGGCCTGGCCCGCCCTTACCCCCTCAACCTGGCTGCCAACGCCCCACCACCGTTTGTCGGCACCAGGGTAAGTCCCCGACCCCTCAAACCCCACAATCGCCCAATCCGAACCCCAAGCTACCCCCACCATTTCGTGCCCCCTCCATCATCCTGACCGCCCCCCCCCGCACACCCCAGCTCGCCTCCCTTGCGGCCCTTCACCGCCCCCCTCAAAAAAGATCTTAGCATTAAAAGACCTTAGTATTAAAAGATCTTAATGTTAAGAGATCTTAACATTAGTATTAATTGAGTGGGAATTGATTAGTCTTAAACTAAGCCTTATGCCAGGGGTCCCCAAACTTTTTACACAGGGGGCCAGTTCACTGTCCCTCAGACCGTTGGAGGGCCGGACTATAAAAAAAACTATGAACAAATCCCTATGCACACTGCACATATCTTATTTTAAAGTAAAAAAAAAAAAGGGGGGGGTGCAAATACAATATTGAAAAGAAAGAATTTCTAATTTAAATCAACAATCTGACCAATATTTTAACGGCAACTGTGCTCCTCTCACTGACCACAAATGAAAGAGGTGCCTCTTCTGGAAGTGTGGCGGGCCCGATAAATGGCCTCAGGGGGCCGCGGTTTGGGAACCCCTGCCTTATGGTATAACGATCTTGCCAGCTTACAGCCTGTTTCCCAACACCAAAGTAATTTTAAAAGTCTGAACCCATGGCAGCTAAGGTCCAAACTGGGATTAGATCTCCGACTATGATTAGTCCCAAACCTAACAAATTATACTAACTAAACTGCTTGCCAGAGTACTACTAGCCAAAGCTTTAAACTCAAAGGACTTGGTGGTGCTTTATATCCATCTAGAGGAGCCTGTTCTACAACTGATATACCCCGATAAACCTCACCAACCCTTGCCAAACCAGGCTATATGCCGCCATCTTCAGCAAACCCTCAAAAGGAAGCAAAGTAATCACAATTGACATAGGACAGAAAAACTTTAGGTCAAGTCGTAGACTACAGGTTTGAAAGTAATGGGTTACATTCCCTATAAAAGGTCAACAGCTACATACACGGATACTATTACCAAACAAATAGTTGAAGGTGGGTTTAGCAGTAAATTAAGAATAGAGCGCTTAATTGAACATAGACCACTAAGCCGCACATACCGTCCATCACCCTCTAGCAACACTAATCAATGCAACCAATTAAAAAGATTATACCTACAAGAGGAGAATTGTCGCAACAAGGTGAGTGTACTGGAAAGTACACTTGGACAACTCAAAGCTTAGCTGAAATAAAGCACCTGGCTTACACCCGAGAGAAATTACAATTAGTGAATCACTTTAAAGTAACTCTTAGCTCAACTAATAATTTTAACTGAAATAAAACATTTATACACATAAAAGTATATTAGATAGATATTTTACTCAACACCACAGAGAAAGTACCACAAGGGAACAATGATTTCAAAGTAGAAAAAAGAAATCTTCTCCCTTTTACTTTTTGCATAGTGGTTTAACTAGATAAAATTTAGCAAAGAGAACTGAAGGTAAACACCCCGAAACCAGACGAGCTATCTCCGGACAGCCCAACGGGGCAAACTTTTCTGTGTTGCAAAATAGAAGATCCTGAGAAAGTGGCGACAAACCAGCTGAGCTTGGTGATAGCTGGTCGTCTAGTAAATAAATTTTAGTAAAAGTCTAAACCTACCAAAAACAACAAGTTTAATGTAGATTTATACTATAATCCAAGGGGGTACAGCCCCTTGGAACCGGGGCACAACCTTCATTAGAGAGTAAGTACTAAACATACTGTAGCTGGCCTAAAAGCAGCCACCCATTGAGAAAGCTGTCAAGCTGAACAACTCCTGCATATTAATCACATACCCATCGAGCAACTCCTAATGTAAACCTGGACTATTCTATTATTGAATAGAAGTGATACTGTTAATATGAGCAACAAGGATATTTTCACCCTTGTATAAGTGAATATCAGAACGAATATCTCACTGATAGTTAACAAATCTTTAAACCAATCCTAAGAATGAAACCTCTTATATAACAACTTGTTAACCCAACACAAGTGTGCAACCAAGTTCAAGATCAAAAGGAGCAGCCCTGGCCGGTTGGCTCAATAGTAGCGCATCGGCCTGGCGTGCAGGAGTCCCGGGTTTGATTCCCAGCCAGGGCACACAGGAGATGCGCCCATCTGCTTCTCCACCCCTCCCCCTTTCCTTCCTCTCTGTCTCTCTCTTCCCCTCCTGCAGCAAGGCTCCATTGGAGCAAAGATGGCCCAGGCACTGGGGATGGCTCCTTGGTCTCTGCCCCAGGCACTGAAGTGGCTCTGGTCTCATCAGAGTGACGCCCCAGAGGGGCAGAACATCACCCCCTGGTGGGCAGAGCAACGCCCCCTGGTGGGCGTGCCGGGTGGATCCCAGTCTGGCGCATGCAGGAGTCTGTCTGACTGTCTGACTGTGTCTTTCCATTTCCAGCTTCAGAAAAATACAAAAAAAAAAAAAAAAAAAAAAAAATCGGAAGGAGCAAAAGGAACTCGGCAAACACAAACCCCACCAGTTTACCAAAAACATCACCTCTAGCCTTACCAGTATTAGAGGCACTATCTGCCCAGTGATATTAGTTCAACGGCCGCGGTATCCTGACTGTGCAAAGGTAGTGTAATTACTTGTTCTCTAAATACAGGCTTGTTTGAATGGCCACACGAGGCTTCAACTGTCTCTTGCCCCCAATAAGTGAAAGTGACCTTACCGTGAAGAGGCGGGAATAAAATAATAAGATGAGAAGACCCTATGTAGCTTTAATTAATATAATCTAAGGAGAACTAATAGGAATTTATAAGACTTAATATAACTCTAATTTGTTGTAGACTGCAAGTGGCAAAAAGACTGTAAATTTGAGGCTTAGCAAAAGGTTAACTTCTCCCCCCTCCACCTCCAAATTGGCAATGATGCTGAGTATTTGCACCCACTTCACTTGCTTAAGTTGCTAGAATCAATTTACATGCCTTTCTTCTTACTCTTTGTTCAGATGTTGGTTGATTTCATTTATGCATGGTGAGGGGATTCCTGTTTATGCCTTGGGAGAGTTCTTGTTTTAGCCTCAGGTGTGTAACTTTGTATCAAGGACTTCCTTGATTTGCCTATGCCTATGTAATAAAGCAAACTGGGGCTATGGAGTGCTCGGATATTGCAATCAGCATTGAAGAGGCCTCCCGATCCCATCCTTTTTCTTAATGAGTCTGTTTTCTCAATTCCGCACCTTTCTCACTCATGTCCCAGAATTAATAAGCTGTGCTGGTCCGTGGCACTACTTGGATTAGCAATTTAGGTTGGGGTGACCTCAGAATAAAACTCAACTTCTGAGTGATTAATATGTAGACTCACAAGTCAAAATGAGATGATTATTAATTGATCAACAGACCAAGTTACCTTATGGATAACAGCGCAATCCTGTTCAAGAGTCCATATCGACAATAGGGTTTACAACCTCGATTTTGGATCAGGACATCCTAGTGGTGCACTGCTACTAAGAGTTTGTTTGTTTACCAATTAGTACTCCTACGTGTTCTGAGTTCAGACTGGAGTAATTCAGGTTGGTTTCTATCTATTCCATGCCTCCTCCAGTATGAAAGGATTAGGAAGGCGGGGCCCACTTCCTCACGTGTTCCTGAGCTGATAGATACTACAAGATCAATCTGACAACATATAACGAAGCAACTGTAGACCAGGGTTGTTAGTGTGGCAGAGTCCGGTAAATGCATAAACCTTAAACCTTTATTATCAGAGAGGTTCAACTCCTCTCTCTAACAAAGATATTCTTAGTTTTCTAGTAATAATTGTACCCATTTTGCTGGCTGTAGCATTTCTAACCCTACTGGAATGGAAAGTGTTAGGGTACATTCAACTACGAAAGGCCCTAATGTTGTTGGTTCTTCTGGTCTACTGCAGCCAATTGCAGATACAGTAAAACTATTCATTAAAAGACCCCTCTGAACTCTTACATGAGCAGTCTCAATATTAGTTATTTTCCCTATTCTGGCCCTAACACTAGCTCTAACCATGTGAATCCCTCTATCCATGCCCCGCCCCCTTATCAACATGAATCTTGGAATCCTATTTATACTCGCCATGTCTAGCTTGGCTGTATGTGCCATTTTATGATCAGGATGATCCTCAAATTCAAAACACATAGTAATTGGTGCCTTACGAGCTGTAGAACCAACCATCTCCTACGAAGTAACCCTGGCCATTATTCTCGTATCTGTCCTACTAATAAATGGGTCCTTTACATTATCCACCCTAATTACAACCCAAGAATACCTAAGACTAATTGTCCTTGCATGAACTCTAGCCATAATATGATTCATTTCAACCTTAGCCGAAACCAATCACACACCTTTTGACTTAACATGGAGAATCAGAGCTAGTGTCTGGCTTCCACGTTGAATACACAAGAGGCCCATTTGCACTATTCTTCCTAGCAGAATACGACAACATGATCATAATAAAGATTCTTACCACAATCCTTTTTCTAGGAGCATACTGTTAGATTCAGGGAGTACTGGAGCTGCCAAAGAGTGTAACTATTGCAGGAACAGTAAGTGCTGATATGGCTCCTGTGAGGCTGGGAACAAAGAAGGTCAGAGACCCTTATCAGAAGTTTAGGTTTGAAATTCGCCACTAAGCTAAAACTGGCCCCTGTTGCTATGCCGGCCCCTGTTGCTATGCTGCATGTGACCTCCCTAGCCAATAGCTAAACTGCCACATCTGCTTCTGTCTATGCTTGCTCACTTAGGATATATAAGGGCCTGGCTGTAAGCTCCAGGCGCAGCTCCCATTTGCAGCTCCTTGTGGGCAAGGTGTCTCCGGACATCTCGGGAGTTCGCCCCTGCGCAGGTTAAACTGGCCAATAAAGTAACATCTTAACTCCTGAAAGTCTCCAACATTTGTTCTCGTACCCGGTGGATGCTACATTTTGGGGGCTCGTCCGGGATTCTCCCTTGGCGGAGTTTTGGGTTGGAGACCAGAAGGACAGCTCGAGCTGAGTAAGTATTCACGGAGGATCCTCATTTAGTTTGATTTTGGGCTCCGGAGCACACAATCCTGAGGTGGTAGGTAGGACGCTGCTGGTAATCCACCCAGGGCTTTCAGAAGCGGGACGCCGCTCTCTGAAATTTGGATATTTGGATTTGTTAACTTTAGGAGTGACCGGTCACATTAGGAATCCGTTTTGCGCTGCGCTGCGCTGCGTTTTGTCTGAGCTCAAATGACTGAGTTGAGTGTGAGAGAGATAAGTGTGTTCCTTGTGTTAATAGTGTGTGTTGCCTGTATCCTACCCTTTCTCATTATTCCTGATTCATCTAGGATGGGACAACAGGAGTCTGTGTCAGGATCCCTGCTCGAGTGCCTGTTGAAGAATTTTTCTGATTTCCAGAAGAGGGCTCAGGGGTACGGAGGTCCGCAGCCAAGTCCAGGTTTCCTCCCGACCTTGAGCCAGCTGGAATAGCCTGCATTTAATGTAGGACGGCCCACAGAGGGCACTTTTGACATTCCAATTTTGTTTGCTGTCAGAGCCACGGTCTATAGGGCTCCCCACCCAGACCAATACCTGTATATGGATGTGTGGGTAGATACAGCCATTTTGTCTCCTCCTCCGGGAGGGCAGCCATTTTGCCTCCTTCTCCGGGAGGCGCCGCTGGCACCAGATGCTGGCCCACGGGCACCTCCTCGCCTCATCTATGTGACTTTTTCCACTAGTGATTTATACAATTGGAAACATCAGAATCCCCCATTTTCCGAGAAACCTCAGGGACTAATATCTCTCCTTGAGACCATTTTTAGGACCCATCAGCCCACATGGGATGATTGTCAGCAGATTTTACAAACCCTCTTCACTTCTGAAGAAAGGGACAGAATAATGAGAGAAGCAGCTAAGGCAGTATTAGGAGAAGAAAGGGAAACTTAGGAGGGAAGAAGGGAAATAGAAGACGTTCTCCCGTCTCAACCTCCTACCTGGGACCCTAATAACGCTGGGGGAAGGGACGTGCTCCTCCAGTATCGCCGGGCTCTGTTGAGAGGGCTCAAGGCAGCAGCTAGAAAGTCAACCAACGTTAGTAAAGTAAGTGAAGTCATCCAGGGAAGAGAGGAATCCCCAGCAGCCTTTCTAGAGAGACTCATAGGGGCTTATAGAGTATATACCCCTCTAGATCCTGAGGCAGAAGAGAACAGGAGACTAGTAAATATAGCCTTTGTGACTCAGGCCGCTTCAGATATTAGGAAAAAGCTTCAGAAGATTGAGGGGTTCGAGGGAGAGAATAGAAGCAAGCTATTAGAGTTATCCCAGAAGATGTATATCAATAGGGATGATCCGGAGGTTGGCAGGGCGAAGGAAGTTGCCAAAATTCTGATTGCTGCCACTGCCCAGAAACCTCCTCCCAAAGGGAAAGGGGGACAGCAAAAGGGCCAGGGACGGCGAATAGCAAAAGATCAATGTGCCTATTGTAAAGAGAAAAGGCACTAGAAAAGACAGTGTCCAAGGTTAAAGACCAACAGCCAAGGGCCAAGACAGGGCCCAGAGGTCTTGCTCCAAACCTTAGACTGACGGGGCCAGGGCTCCATTCCTGCCAGCTCCCAGGAGCCCATGGTCACCTTAACAGTCGAAGGAAAACTAATAGACTTCCTAGTCGACATGGGAGCCACCTACTCAGTCCTAAAGAAACCACAGGGCCAGATGCAGAAGACAACTACTAAGAGGGGCAACGGACAAAGCAGAAGCCTACCCATAGGCCACCACAAGAATTACTGACTTAGGTCGAGGCACCATCACCCATTCTTTCCTAGTCATTCCAGACTGCCCTTACCCACTGCTTGGAAGGGACTTATTGCAGAAACTTCAGGCCACCATAACCTTCCGACAGGAGGAAAGCCCTATGGGGAACAAAGAGGCAGAGGTCAGCATAGAAGTAACTGTCCCACTGCCTGAAGAACACTTACTTGCCACCGTCCTAGAAGGTAAGGAGGCCAAGGAAGGGGTTCCAGATGCCCTGTGTGCCTGGGTACTTGAGGTTTGGGCGGAAACCAACCCCCCAGGTTTGGCTGCTCACCAACCGCCTGTCCTGGTGCAACTGCTTAGCACTGCTAGACTGGTTAAGATCAGGCAGTACCCGGTCCCAGCCCGAGCTAAACAGGGAATCACCCGGCACTTGCAACGCCTGCTGGAGGCAGGCATCCTTCGAAGGTGCCAATCAGCCTGGAACACCCCGCTGCTTCCTGTCCAGAAACCGGGGAGCCAAGACTATCGTCCGGTCCAGGACTTGCGGGAGGTGAATGCACAGGTAGAGACTATTCATCCCACGGTGCCCAACCCGTATACCTTACTGAGCTCATTGCCCCAACCCATACCTATTATTCTGTCCTAGATTTGAAGGATGCCTTCTTTTGTATTCCCCTGGCACCTCAGAGCCAAGGGATCTTTGCCTTTGAATAGAATGACCCAGATAATAGACTGGTGGGGCAGTTCACTTGGACCAGACTACCACAAGGGTTTAAGAATTCCCCCACCATTTTAAATGAAGCCCTCAGCAAAGATCTGCAGGCTTTCCGCTTCTCCCATCCGTCAATCGTACTGCTCCAGTATGTGGATGACATCCTCATAGCTGCCAAGGATGAAGGAGAGTGTAAGGAAGCTACCTTGGACCTGCTACAAGATCTCAGGCGAATGGGGTATCGAGTCTTTGCCAAGAAGGCCCAGATTGTGACGCAAACTGTAAGTTATTTGGGTTATAACTTACAAGGAGGGCAAAGGACATTATCCAGCCGGTGAATTCAGACGGTCTTGCAGATCCCTGAGCCTACTAACAAGAGACAGGTACGAGAATTCCAAGGTGCAGTAGGATACTGCCAATTGTGGATATTAGGCTTTGCAGAACTAGCTGAACCCCTGCACGAACTGACCAGGGGTAAGGAAGAGCAGTTCACATGGACAGATAAGAAGAAGCAAGCGTTCCAAGCACTGAAAGAGGTCCTGGCAGCTGCCCCAGCTTTGGCCCTTTCAGCTATTTATAGCAGAAAAGGGAGGCGTAGCCTTAGGGGTACTGAGCCAGGAACTTGGGCCGTAGAAGAGGCCTGTCGCCTATCAGTCCAAGAGACTTGATCCTGTAGCCTCGGGATGGCCAACATGTCTGAGGGCACTTGCTGCCACCTCCATACTAGCCAAGGAGGCTAGTAAATTAACTTTAGGGCAGGACATCAAAGTCATTGAGGAGCACTACGTAGAGCAAGTGCTGCGAGCACCTCCTGACTGGTGGCTATCTAATGTGCGGCTAGTGCAGTATCAGGCTCAGCTGCTGAACCCTCCATCTGTTCAGTTCCTCAAAACTGCTGCCCTGAACCCAGCGACTCCACTTTGGTCCACAGTTGCAAACAAATCCTTGACACAGTGACTGGCTCCCGCCCGGAATTAGGGATCAAGCATATGGGAAGGCAGACCTGACCCTCTTTACAGACGGGAGCAGTTCTATTAAGGATGGACAGCGACATGCAAGGGCAGCAGTGGCCATGGAAAATAAGGTCCTGTGGCAGAAAGCACTGCCCGCAGGAACATCTGCACAAAGGGCAGAGCTAATAGGACTAACCTGAGCCTTACAGACAGCAGGGGGAAAGACATTAAAAATCGCAATGAAATTCTTGCCCTCCTAAACGCCATTTGGCTACCTACAAAAGTTGCAATCATCCACTGCAAAGGACACCAGAGAGGGGCAGCCACTAGGCCACAAGAAAGCCTTCTGCCATTGCTGCCTAAGCCAACGCTACCTCCGGATCCTAGATATTCCCCAGAAGAAGAGCAGGAAGGGATGCAGTTGAAAGGGAAGAAAAATCAGCAGGGAAAGATAGAGCTTCCAGACTCCCGGCTCTATTTACCCCAGGGAATAGTAAGAGAAATAGTAGGAAGTATTATGTAGGGCCCAACATCAGAGATATTGTCCACTCCATTGTCTCGAGGTGCAGCATCTGTGCCAGAGTAAACGCACAGAATAAGAAGCTACCCCCCTTTATGAGGTATTGGGGGAAAGCTCCGGGAGAACTGTAGGAAATAGATTTCACAGATATGACCCCTGGGAAGTCAGGTTATAAGTATCTACTAGTATTATTAGACACCTCAGGATAGGTGGAAGCATTCCCCACGTGAGGAGAGGCTGCTTCCACAGTCTGCAAAGTCTTATTAAGGGAAATCATACCTAGACATGGCATTCCCCTAGCCCTAGGATCAGACAATGGACCTGCATTCATATCCAGGATATCTCAAGAATTAGCCACTAAGTTAGGTATTAATTAGAAATTGCATTGCATTTATAGGCCCCAAAGTTCAGCACAGGTAGAAAGAATGACAGATTCTGAAGGAAACTAAAATTAAGCTAAGAGGGGAGACCGGCGAAAACTAGGTTTGAGCTCCTCCCTTTCGCCCTTTTATTGAACCAGATGTACCCCCTATCTCAATAAATAGACCCCTTATGAAATCTTATTTGGGCAACCTGTGCCCCTTGTACCTCGATTGACCAGAGGGGAACTAGAGATTTTCTAATCATAATTTCCTCAAGTCCTTGCAGGCCCTGCTCCAGAGTAGAAAGAAAGGTCATTGAACTGAAAAGCCTGCCAGGCTTCCCGGCCCCATCAAGGGATACGTCTGTGCTGTAGAAAGTAGGACATAAGAAGGTTTTACAGGTTACTCAGCAAACTGTTCAAAGACTGTCCCAAGAAGCACTTACTTCTAGAAGTACACCACCCAAGGACTGACTCCCACGTAGACGGGTCCACACACCATGATCCTGAGCACTCCCCACTATTGCCAAGGTAGAAGGCATACCCGCCTTGGGTCCACCGCAGCCGGCTGAAGCTTGCAGTCCCAGCAGAGACACCTTTGGGACAGCGAAGACTGACCCTGCCAACCCTTGTAAGCTGACCCTGAGAAGGACAGCATGCCCTGCTTCAGCCACAAACCAGAAGTTTAACTGGTCCACGCATGGCTAATGCCTAGAGGAACTAACTAAGGACTCTTTTAAATCAGGCTTTAGGAAAAGGGAAACTAGGATAAAAAGAAAGTCAACTTAATTGTTACTAAAGGTTAAAGATTTTTAAATCAAGAGTTTTGACTAAAAAAGAATTGTATAGTTTTAATAATAAAAAGTATAAAGTATAGAGGTACTTTTGAAAAGAAAAGGGAAAAGCAAGTTGTTATAAAGGCCAGTTATTTCTGAATAAGAAAGTGCATAAAAGTTGAAGGTTTGTATAAGTTGCAAAAGGTTTGTGCAAGTTGTAAGAAGTTAGTACAAAAAAAAAAAAAATACAAGGCAGGACACGTTCCTTGTGTATCAGCCCTGCGGATATTGCAGGAAAGTATCAATAGTTTATTATCTTAAAACAGTGTGTGCTTGTGTACTTTTGCAAAGATATTGTACAAATGTGCTGAAAACATTGTAACCTTGTAGGTTTCGCACTAAAATACCCCTCTCCCCTGAGCTCATCGCTGGACCATTGTGAGAGGCGTAGTAGGCTAATCACTACCAGTGTATAGAGACCCAATTAGCTTATAGCTACAGCTAAAGTATAAAATTCTCATGAGCCCAGCCGTATACCATTCTCCCCAATGATGAAGAATCAAGGGTTTGATTATGCCCAAAAGAGATGGGGGAATGTTAGATTCAGGGAGTACTGGAGCTGCCAAAGAGTGTAACTATTGCAGGAACAGTAAGTGCTGATATGGCTCCTGTGAGGCTGGGAACAAAGAAGGTCAGAGACCCTTATCAGAAGTTTAGGTTTGAAATTCGCCACTAAGCTAAAACTGGCCCCTGTTGCTATGCCGGCCCCTGTTGCTATGCTGCATGTGACCTCCCTAGCCAATAGCTAAACTGCCACATCTGCTTCTGTCTATGCTTGCTCACTTAGGATATATAAGGGCCTGGCTGTAAGCTCCAGGAGCGGCTCCCATTTGCAGCTCCTTGTGGGCAAGGTGTCTCCGGACATCTCGGGAGTTCGCCTCTGCGCAGGTTAAACTGGCCAATAAAGTAACATCTTAACTCCTGAAAGTCTCCAACATTTGTTCTCGTACCCGGTGGATGCTACACATACCACAACCCCCTGATACCAGAACTTTATACAATTAATTTCACCCATAAAACTTTACTTTTATTGACAAGAGTTACTTTGTTCCCATACCTGTTAATTGTATTTGTTATTGTATTGATGAAAAAGGAGCATTAAAAAGAAAGTTAACTGTTGGAATAAAACTAAGTAAGTGCTTTGGAAGGTCAATAAAAATAGCTTTAAAAAATAGTTGTCAAATTATGTGTGGTCAGGACAAGTGAGTAAATTTAGGAATGAGTGGTTGCCATGAAATAAAAAAAACCTAGTAGCATTCTGTACTTCACTTTAAAGAAACCAAACTATTTGTGCTGCATTATAGTCATGCCATAAATAGAACCGCCAGATTTAGCAAATAAAGGTACAGCACATGGTCAAGGCACCTATGAGAAAAGTTCTGAGGAAGACTGTTTAATCCAGTTTAACTCAGTTTAATTTAGTGAGTTGGTTAGGTGCAGGCTGGTTAAAAGAGCTTTTGCTATGTTTTTTGTATGTGTCTTTTTCATTATTGTGAGGATTTTCCATGAAGCATACACAATACATGAAGCCTTAAAAAAAACAAACAAACAAAAACTTTAGTTTTAGCCATTGCATTTCTATGAGTACACGCATCATACCCCCCGTTCTGATGTGACCAGTTAATACACCTTCTATTAAAAAATTTCCTACCTATAACACTTGCCCTCTGCATATGACATGTTGCCATGCCTGTCCTCATAGTCGGCATCCCACCCCAAACATGAGAAATATGTCTGACAGAAGAGTTACTTTGATAGAGTAAGTAATAGGGGTGCAAACCCCCTTATTTCTGTATCTAGAACTATAGGACTTGAACCTACCCCTAAGATTTCAAAAATCTCCATGCTACCACACTATACCAAATTCTAAGGTCAGGTAAATAAGGTATCGGCCCATACCCCGAAAATATTGGTTTATATCCTTCCCATACTAATAAATCTTCTTTTCTTTAAAATGACTTTATTAACAGTTGTATTATGCACAACAATTGTAATAATAGGCTCCCACTGACTAATGATTTGAATAGGCTTTGAAATAAACATGCTGGTTATCATTTCCGTATTAATAAAACAATATAATCCTCGGTCAATAGAAGTCGCCACTAAATATTTCCTAACAGAAGGCACTGCCTCTGTGCTCCTTATGTTGGCTATTATTATCAACTTATTATACTCAGGCCAATGAACATTCACAAAACTAATAAACCCAACAGTATCAATCATCACGAGCTTAGCCCTAGCCCTAAAAATAGGCCTGGCCCCGTTTCACTTCTGAGTCCCAGAAGTTACACCAAGCATCTCCCTTTCATCAAGCCTAATTTCACTTACATGACAGAAACTTGCACCACTGTCAGTCCTTTATGTAATCAGCCCTGTTAGTAACTTAGACCTAATTCTACTCATATGCACATTATCTATTGCAGTCGGGGTCTGAGGAGGACTCAACCAAACAGAACTGTGCAAAATCTAGTATACTCCTCAATTACCCACAGAGGATGACTAACCTCGATCTTTTTTTTTTTAAATAAATATTTATTAATTTTAATGGGGTGACATCAATAAATCAAGGTACATATATTTAAAGACAATATGTCCAGGTTATTTTGTCATTTAATTATGTTGCATACCCGTCACCCAAAGTCAGATTGTTTTCTGTCACCTTCTGTCTAGTTTTCTTTGTGCCCCTCCCCCTCTTCCCCTCTTTCTTCTGCCCTCCCCCCTTCCCGCCAACCACCACACTCTTGTCCATGTCTGTCAGTCTCGTTTTTATGTCCCACCAATGTATGGAATCATGCAGTTCTTGTTTTTTTTCTGATTTACTTATTTCACTTTGTATAATGTTATCAAGATCCCATCATTTTGTTGTAAATAATCTGATGTCATCAGTTCTTATGGCTGAGTAGTATACCATAAGGTATATGTGCCACATCTTCTTTATCCAGCCTTCTATATATTTTTTTACTGTATTTAAAGCCTTTAAACCAACTCTTGGCCAATTCAACAAGAATAAATAAAAGAGTAGTGTCCTTAACGTGTTCACCAAGTCCAAGTTTGCACCAACACCATTCCAAATCCCTGCAAATGCAACCCAACCCCAGCTCAGTCTGTTCGGAGCTGTCACAAGGAGCAGAAGTCCAGAAAAAGTCCACATGGCACTGGAATTGTTGTCACAATTCTATACTTTGCAGCTCCCATCCAAGTCCCAATGATCACTGCTTCTACCTGGTAATGATTCAGGTAGACTGGAAAAGCCCTCTGCAGCATGTGTGGAGATTGAGCTTTTGTTTTTTTCTGCCTGGAGAGATGAGAACAGGGTGCTTTTCCCTGGAGCACTGCAACTGTGGCGTGATAAAGAGAACCTTGGGATACACTAAGCTGGGTGGCAAAGGTAAATTCACAATAGAAGTTGGCAAATGCGGGAGAGAGAGCTCTAAATTAGGAGTTGGTCCCAGCCTGAAATATGAGTGGGGCATTGAGGTAGGAGTAATAAAGGAAACACTATATATTAAACAAAGCAGCAGAACATAGGACTATCAACACCCACAACAGAGATATTTGTGGAAAGAATGAAAAGCCTGACTGTTCAGGCAAGACATAGTTAAGTGGCCCTTGTGCTAATGAGATCAGTTTACCTGTTTCTTGGAAGAAATACCCTAGGCTCATCCACAGTATCATAGATGGGGCTGATGGCCCTGGGCACCTTCAGCCTTCAGTGGCAAACCCCAGCATCTAGGCAAGGTTTAGGGTCATAGGTGGCTGGAGCAGGCTGGAAGAGACTGAACCCTCCCTTAGAGGACTGAGGGGAAGCCTACCTTCCAGGTGTCCCTGTTCCTCACAGCAAAGGCATGTAAGCTGGCAGGCTTAGCTCAATGACCTTCCTTTTCCAGTATTGAAGCAGGACTCAGATGGAATCCTATGAGACCCCTTGGGTGCATTGGAGGCCTTTTAGGGCATATCCTAAAAGCTGGCAGTTCACTTGTCGATCTTAACCTTTAACCCAGCCATGACTTTACTGAGCCTTTTCCTATATATCTTAATAACAACCACAACGTTTGTGCTATTTATGGTAGTCTCAGCAACAACAACACTATCCCTCTCCCAAATGTGAAATAAAATACCTCTAATCATCACAAGCACCCTAGGCATCATACTCTCATTAGAAGGATTACCCCCTCTGGCCGTCTTTCTGCCTAAATGAATGATTATTCAATAGTTGAGAAAAATAACAATATCACCCTAGCAACTCTAATAGCCATTACCGCTTTATTAAACCTTTTCTTCTACATATGGCTAACATACTCCACATCACTAACAATATTCCCAACACCAAATAATATAAAAATCAAATGACAATTTAATAGTAAGAAACATATAAAATTCCTCCCAACACTACTTTATCAACAATAACTCTCCCACTCGTCCCAGCAATAATTTGACTCAACTGGAAGTTTAGGTTAGGCAGACCGAGAGCCTTCAAAGCTCTAAGCAAATAGCACACATATTTAACTTCTGTGATAAAACCTAAGGGCTGCAATACTCTATCTTACATCAACTGAATGCAAATTAACTGCTTTTATTAAGCTAAACCCTTACTAGATTGGTGGGCTTCCAACCCACAAAATTTTAGTTAACAGCTAAATACCCTAACCAACTCACTTCAATCTACTTCTCCTGCTGTGTAGGAAAGAAAGGCAGGAGAAGCCCTGACAGGATTGAAGCTGCTTCTCTGAATTTGCATTTCAATGTGTTGTACACCACAGGGCTTATAGAAAGAGGACTCACACCTCTGTCTTTAGATTTACAGTCTAATGCCTACTCATCCATTCTGCCTATGTTTGTAATTCGTTGACTTTATTCAACAAACCAGAAAGATATCAACACACTGTACCTTTATTTGGTGCTTGGGCGGGAATGGTGGGGACAGCCCTTAGGCTCCTAATCCACGCAGAACTTGGTCAGCCAGGAGCCCTACTAGGCGTTGACCAAATTTACAACGTAGTAGTTACCGCCCATGCATTCGTAATAATTTTCTTTATGGTAATGCCTATCATGATCAGCAGGTTTGGAAACTGACTCGTACCCCTAATAATCAGTGCCCCAGACATAGCATTCCCATGGATAAATAATATAAGCTTCTGACTACTGCCCCTTTCATTCCTACTCTTACTGGCCTCCTCCGTAGTTGAGGCCGGTGCGGGTTCCAGATGAACAGTGTACCTCCAACTAGCCAGCAACCTAGGCCGTGCTGGTGCCTCAGTGGCCCTGGCTATCTTTTCACTACGTCTAGCAGGTGTGTCTTCTATTCTGGGAGCAATGAACTTTATTACCACTATTATCAATATAAAATCCCCTGCCCTATCCCAGTACCAAACACCCCTCTTTGTCTGATCTGTCCTAATTACTGCAGTTTTGTTCCTCGTATCACTCCCTGTCCCAGCTGCCGGAATTACCATGTTACTAACAGATAGAAACTTAAACCCAACCTGTTTTGATCCTGCTGGAGGAGGTGATCCCATTCTATACCAACACTTATTTTGACTCTGTGGTCACCCTGAGGTATAATCCTTATTCTTCCTGGGTTTGGAATTATTTCTCACATTGTCACATACTATTTAGGGAAAAAGAAAAAACTATTTGCTTATATGGGAATAGTTTGAGCCATGATGTCAATTGGGTTCTTAGGATTTATTGTATGAGCCCATCATATATTCACCGTAGGTATGGACGTTGACACCCAGGCCTATTTAACATCATTGCTATCCCCACTGTTGTTAAGGCATTTAGTTGATTAGCAAGCCTTCACAGGGGTTATATTAAGTGGTCACCTGCCATATTATGAGCTCTCGGATTTATTTTCCTTTTACTGTAGGGGGTTAAGAGGCATCATACTAGCCAGCTCATCTCTAGATACCTTTCTCCATGACACTCACTACATAGTAGCCCACTTCCACTACGTCCTGTCTGTAGGGGCAGTATTTGCCACTACAGGTGGATATGTTCATTGATTCCCCTTGTTCACCCAGCTATACCTACACCCCTTCTGAACCAAGGCCCACTTCCTAGTCATATTTGTAACTAGGGGTAAACATAACTTTTTTCCCTCAACACTTTCTAGGTCTATCCAGAATACGATGACGATATTCCAATTACTGAGATGCTTATACAACCTGAAACACCGTTTCATCCATAGGTTCTTTCATTTCTTTAACAGCAGTAATACTAATAGTTTACATCGTATGAGAAACATTTGCCTCTAAACGTGAGGTCTCATTAGTAGAACTAACAACTACAAACCTCGAATGACTTCACGGCTGCCCTCCACCTTACCACACTTGTGAGGAAACCACATATATTAATGTTAATTAGTTAAGAAAGGAAGAATTTGAACCCCCATAAATTGGTTTCAAGCCAACACCATAACCACTATGTCTTTCTCTATTAGTAAATACCTCTGTCAAAGTTAGGTTATAGGTGAAACCCCTATATACTTCTATGGCATATCCATTTCAAACAGGCTTCTGAGATGCAACTTCTCCCATTATAGAAGAGCTGCTACACTTTAACGACCATACTTTAATAATCGTTTTTCTTATTTGCTCCCTGCTTCTCTATATCATTTCAATTATGTTAGCTACAAAGCTAACCGTCACGAGCACAATAGACGCTCAAGAAGTAGAAACTATGTGAACAATCTTACCAGCTATTATCCTAATCAAAATCACACTTCCATCCCTACAAATCTTTTACATAATAGATGAAATCAACAACCCCTCTATCACTGTTTAAACTATGGGCCACCAATGATTTTGAAGCTATGACTATATAGATTAAGGATTTAAATTTTGACTCCTATGTAGTTCCTACATCAGATTTAGCGCCAGGTCAAATGCGCCTGTTAGAAGTTGACAATCGAGTAGTTCTGCCTATGGAACTCACTATTTGTATATTAATTTAATCAGAGGACATCCTACACTCCTGAGCCGTACCATCCCTTGGTTTAAAAACAGATGCTCCAAATCAAACAGCCTTATGCAGCTTGCATGTGGGTTCCTTAGCTGTACTGTGGGCTCATTGGTTTGAACTTATGATCATTAACATGACTCCGTGGTCACTGGATTGATCCCAGGGGTCATTGTCCTGAAGGCTGGGGTTGCTGGCTTGAGCAGCAGGTTCCTCGCTGTACTGTAGGTCTCCTCCCTTAATGGCAGATATGAGAAAGCAATCGATGAACAGGTAAGGTGCCTCAACAAAGAATAGATGCTTTCAATTTGTTTCCCTTTCTATTTGTCAATATCTATCCCTCTCTTGGTCTCTCCTTTTGTCTATGTAAAAATAAAAGTGGTATCATGCAACACTGGTCCCCTTTCATTCTTTTCTAAGACTCAAGATGGAAGTGACAGTTGATAAGACTGTCTGGTTGGGAATCACAGGTTAAGTGATAGCGCTGTGCACTTTCTGAGGTAATTCCTTTGTAAGTGCTGACATCAATTAACAGTCTCCTGACAGGGCTGTGTAGTCCTTGACAGTGTGATTCCTTCTCATGCTCTGACCTCTGCCATCTGAAATTGTGGATTCTGAGTAAAACGCCTGAGGAGGGCACTTGAAAAATTAAACTTTTCCAGTGTCCCCTAGTGGACATCTTGAGAATAGCGCTCTTTCATGGAAAGTCTACTATTGGCGGGTATTTGTTTCTGTGAATAATTAGAAGTCCGTGAAATTCCCCACATAGTGAATAAGTGATTATGGTGTCAGCATGTACGTTCCGATTCCATGTATGATCTCTACTGCAGCTGTGAGAATGGGCAAGGTTCTCAAAGAAGAATAAAATCTGTTTCTTTATCCCAGGTAGGAATAATGGGTTACGAGAGATTGATTGCTCTGACATTGCTAATTTAGGCAACTGCTGTAGGGCTGACATGGAAAGACTCTTTTGGAAAAGGGAAGGACTGCTTTGGGTCACTCTTTTTCCTTTTCTGGTGTGGAACAGCAGAGTTTGCTGGGACTCTGGGTCTTTCTGTGCATGATCTCTGTCTTAAGTCTTCAGCTTGGCTTCCTAGAGGTGGTGGTTTGCAAGTATCGCTTCTTTTATTTGGCTTCCTTATTTATTTAGGTCAGTGTTTCCCAACCTTTTTTGTGCCATGCCCCACCTTAACCTTTCTAAAATTTTTATGTCCCCCCCTATGTAACATACATAATTTTTTAACATTAAAAAATTGATTTGTTGACTTAATAAACATAAATGATAGGTTCTAGGAAGAAATCACTATGAAATTGTTAACAAAACACAGTAAGTAAAATTTCAAAACATATAATGAAAAACAAATTTAAATTCCAAATAATTTTAATACAGATTTTTGTATATTAATTTATTATTTTAATTTAGTGTGATCCTTGCGCTTGATGCTTGCTGCACAGAGATTTTATATTAGGTTCCAATTTGGTTAGCTTTAGTCTCAAGTCTCCACGTTGTGTTATATCCAGCCAATTTCTTTTTTTTTTTTTACCAGTAAATCATTTACAGCACTAAATCCACGTTCAGCTAAAAATGAAGATGGAAACGGTAGCAATAGTTTTCTTGCACATTTGGTTGAATTTGGGTATTTGATTTGTTTCCTCACAAAGCCATGCCATCGCTCCTTTGATATTAAATAAAGCTTTAGCTGACTCATCATTTTTCAATTCTGCGAGTTCTTCTTGATACTGCATATTTGATATATCAGACAAATCCACTAACATTGGCTGCATCATCCATGTTGGGAAATCAATTTGTTTTAAATCAGAAAATCTTTCTTTTAAATCAGCCGATAGAATATTCAAATGATTGACAATAACAAGTAAAGCAGTATCAGTTACTTCACATTTTTGGAGCCAATGAAACTGTTTAAAGTTTTTGTTATTAATATGTTTCTGACATAACTCAATATTGGTAATGAAACCAAATATCTTTGCTTTTGCATCGACAAGAGTTTTATTTGTTCCTTGAAGTTGCTTATTTAATATATTTAGTTTTTCAAAGATATCGGCTAAATAACTCACAAATGCTTTACCATCTATTGTTAACAGATACTTCATTTCAGGTTTGTCGCTTAAAAAATCACTAAGAGTATCAAACAGTTCCATAAATCTTTTCTAACAGTTTCCTTTAGATAGCCATCTTACTTCAGTATGAAGTAAAAGTCTCACATGGTCTTCATTTTGTTCTTCACAAAATCGCTTGAAAAGACACTCACATTTGGCACTAGCTTTAATAGCATTAACACACTTTATTACTGTATGTAATCCTTCATTCAGAACAGGCGAGATGTTTTTAGCTACCAAGTTTTCCCTATGAATAACACAATGCACAAGAATCATTTCTGGATTCGCATCTTTCATCAATTTTAAGCAGCCATTTTTCTTGCCCATCATATTGGGGGCACCATCTGCAGCACAAGATGTTATATTTTTCATTGGTATATCATTGACATCTAAGTAGTTTTTTAGCTTATTATATATATCTTTGGAGGTAGTGGTGCTTTCTAATCTTTTACAGAACAACATTTCTTCAGCAAAATGTCCTTTATCAATATATCTTACGTAAGTTATCAATACTGCCTCACTGTCTCTCAAAGTTGATTCATCCATTTGCAAGGAGAATTTTCTTGTTTTCAGCTTTTCAATAAGTTGTTTTTCAATATCCTCACTCATTTCGTCTATTCTTCTGCTAACAGAATTGTTACTGAGTGGCATAGCTTTTACATCTTTGTCATCTTTTTCAAGAACCGTTTTAAGAAATGCTGATATTGACGGTTTTATTAAATTCTCTCCTATAGTGTGGTTTTCTCCAGTTTTAGTGATGAATAAAGAAATTTGATAACTAGCCTCAAGAACATGATTATTAGTTGAAGTATGAGCAGTATATAGAGACTTTAATGTTCTTTTTTTCAAAATTTTTCTTTAAAGTTTTAAAGTAACTCAAATCTGAATTAATATGAGCACTATGTTTCGCCTTCAAATGTGCCTCAAGATGACCTCGTTTCATTGATTCATTGGTCAAGCATTGCTGGCATAAAAGACAAAAAGGGATCCGCTCATCATGAACAGCGGGTATGAACCCAAATTTTAAATATTCCTCCGAATATTGACGAGTTTTTTTCTTGCTTGCAGCACTCATTTTACTATGGGCTATAATAAAAATAAGATCAATTAAAAACTAATATTAAAATATGTGTTAAAATATATTCAATGTGACATAGAGTAAACGTATACTAAAAATTCATATTTATTTAAATGTATATAACACATTTACTACACTACCACTGCAAATCAAAAGGTATCTATATTTTGCCACTTGACAAAATTTTCTGGAAAGTTATGCTTCTGAAATTAAAATTGTCATGCATGCACTATTATAGCCCCAATAATATTTATAAAATATTATTGCTTTCTAGCCCTGATGCAAGAAGTACTTAATAAAGAGTTTAATATTGCCTGACCAGGTGGTGGCGCAGTGGATAGAGTGTCGGACTGCAATGCAGAGGACCCGGGTTCGAGACCCCGAGGTCACCAGCTTGAGTGCAGGCTCATCTGGTTTGAGGAAAAAAGCCCACCAGCTTGAACCCAAGGTCGCTGGCTCCAGCAAGGGGTTACTCGGTCTGCTGAAGGCCTGCGGTCAAGGCACATATGAGAAAGCAATCTATGAACAACTAAGGTGTCGCAACGCGCAATGAAAAACTAATGATTGATGCTTCTCATCTCTCTCCGTTCCTGTCTGTCCCTGTCTGTCCCTCTCTCTGTCTCTGTAAAAAATAAATAAATAAATAAAAATTAAAAAAAAGTTTAATATTGATAAAAATAAAATCAAATACCAATTATATCTATACAATATATATATATGTATATTTATGAAATCAACGAGCTTTTACAACAGTTTTGACTGACACTTATTTCAAATTAACACCAACTGAATGATGTGAAACAGTACAGAAGTTGCAATGGGCCAATTAGGTGAGAATAACTGCGTTGTTTAGCGAGTTTTTAAAATGTCCGGGGTTACCCGCGGCAGACGGCACGCTCTGCGGTGAACCCAGGACGAAGTTTACTTGACAATGCCAATCACCCAGTTGATATTTTGGTCTCGTCAAATGAAAGTATACTTAATAATTATTTACTGCAATTATTTAAGAATTGCATTTTTTGTTAAATTTGGCACTGATATCTAACATTGCATTTAAATGGCCCGGGGTGAAAGAGTTAAAGTCGTTAAAGTCGAGTGGAGTTCATTTTCAAATTGCCCCCTTAACTATCGAATTGCCCCCCTGTGGGGCATGGGCCCCAGGTTGGGAAACACTGGTTTAGGTAGTTATTCTTCATTCACTTTTGTACTTTCCTGTTTTCTATTGATTCATTTTCACCTTCATTTGTTCATTTGTTTTTCCTTTACTTATTAGGTTATTTAATAATTTTGATTGCCTTCCTTTGTTCCCTCACTAGCTTATTAGGTAGTGGTGCATGCCCTTCCACTGTGTCTGATTCAGCTGATGCAGAGGGATGTATCCTTTTCTCTTCATCTCTCTGATTTTATTGTGCTGCTGACTTCCTGTTATAGATGTGAGACCTTGGCCCAGAGCCTATTCTTCCTGGGCTACAGTGTACAGGGCAGTGTTTTTGGTGTGTGCTGTATTTTTTGGTGTGGTTCTATCTGAGGCTTTCATGGAGTTCAATTCACGTGACCTTCTATTTTTACATCATGATGTATGCAACTTAGCATGAAGGGTTTCGTATCAGCGTTCGTCACCCTGTTTCTAAGTCTTGATCTTTGTGGACAGGAGCATGTCCGGGCAAGACTTTTAGCTTTGAAGCTCTCGGTCCTTTGTTGGTGCTCAGAGTGCTCCCCAGAGCCTGCATTGAGCTTGTGGAGTCCTGACTTTGGCTGTGCTCATTGTTTTGTGTCTCGCCTTCTCCTGTTAGTCTGATGAACGAGACCCATTGGCTTGGGATCCTCTCTTCTGCAAGTGTGGGATCCCTTGTCGCCCTCTGATGCACGCTGTCATGCATTCTGCATTTGGGGAATATCACTTGAAAAGGGGTCAATGGGAAAGGATACATTATTTTGCTGCCCTCTTGTGGGGAATTTGGGAATTAATAGCACTTCGTAAGAGAAAAATTTGCATCCATGCTGCTGCTTTGCAAAAAACAGTTTGGGAAGGCCATTGCAGCTTCCCTCTGCGGTGTCTGTGAAAGTGTCAGAGAAAGGATTCCAGCCAGAGAGCATGGATTCCTGTACATGATGAATATATGCCGAAGCCAGTCACCTCATACTCCAGCTGGATAAGCGTTTGCCCAATCCAGGGACCTCAGGGTTTTGATGCTGAGTCTTCAAAGAGTTCCAGGGTCACATACTCTCCACTGCATCATCACCTGGTCAGGCTGTTCCTCCACTTATTTCAACAGGTGAAGGGAAAATAAGACCGTGGTCATAAACATTTTGTTGATTTTTAAATTTATATCCTAAGAAATCTATAGACATCTTTGGGAAATAGACATCTTTCTGTGTATACTTGTTTTTATGAGTTTTAATTTTATTGAAAAATAAGTCAGTAACAGTATTTTTAATATGCTCTGTAAGTTACAGTTTGGAGGCATGGTGTTCTGAGAACGAGGAGCTTTTTGTAAGTGATATCGTGTCCCCTTAGGGTCATCTGAGAGCTACTCTGTCAGGCACTTGTTCAACATGTTAAGAAGTGCATCTGTAGATGGTGGATTGTGGAAAGTAAAAGATGAAGAATGTCGGCTTTAGCTCCATTGTAGCACCAGTAGGAAGGATTGAGTTATGAGGCAAGGACAGTTGTCTACAGGGGTTTCCGTGGGGTGAGGGTTCAGATGTGTTGTTCTCCCAGCAGGCAGGGGTTTTTGGATCTGCCCGTCTAACCCATGGGGCCCTCTTGCCCCCCCAGTGGTCAGGGAATGCTCAGGACAGTGGTGTCCAGTCAGGTCGTTTGCCAGACACTGCTCGTGGCTTCAGACGGTCTGGTCTACAGTTGCTGAGGCAGCACAGCGCACCTGAGCAGCCTTCCAGGAGGCAAGTGTATGCGTACAGGACCTGTGCGAATGCTGAAGAGAGGAGAAAGTGAGGCAGAAAGACTGTCAGTCATTAAGGGGACAGCAGAGCATGGCGCTGTACGCCATGAAAAGTTGTGGTGTTGTTGCATTTATTTCATTTATTGAGTTTAGACATAGAGCATTGGGAGAGAGACGGAGAAGCAACCAGTCATTGTTCCCTGTAGTTTTTTCTTGGCGTTCCCATTGATCACTTCATATACCTGCCTGGAGTCGTGAGCGACCACATCGTGTGAGGCAGACTGGACAGCGCTATGTGCAGCCAGCCTCTGTGATCCCGTTTCTGCACTTTAGGTCTCGGCCTCCAGGCCGCTTCTTCCGAGAAAGCTGTTCCAGAATCATTCGTGACTGATCCGGACAGCATTCTGTTGTTTGCTGCATGGCAGTTGCCTGAACCGAAAGTGGCATCTTTAATTTTTTATGGTTTACTTCACTCTAAGCCATGAGCCACAAGAAATCATGTGTGTTGTGCGTTCATCTGTACGCTGGTGTCTATGTGCTGGTACCAACATTAGTTACTGATTATTAAAGATTTGGTAGGTGAGGGACGTCTCTCAGCAGGGCTCTGAGTGTAAAATCCTTAAAGAAACAGTAGCCTCTCCAGCCGGTTCCAGAGCTATTTGGGGGACAGTTCCTGTTCTCCTGCCTGTTGGAAACTCTCCGCAGCCCCGGGGACGCCACTGCCAGGCAGCCCTCCCCAGCAAGGCTCCTCAGCTGAGGTCTCAATGTGGCGCTCCTCTGGACCGCCGCCTCTCCCACGTTTCCCCCTCCCCTCGCTGGTACGAGTCCCCGCGCAGCGTGGACGAGGACGCATCTATACGTTGGCATTTCCGGGTGGGAGTCGGGAGGGCGAGACACCGGACAGCGCGGCTGGGGGCAGATCTCGGACACTCGTAGGGAGGGCACGGTGACCTGCAGCGCGAGCACCTGAGGAGAAGGCGGCAGGGCTGTGACAGGTGACAGGGACGCGGAGGGAGGAGGCGCAGCCCCGGGAAGAGGGAGGAAGGGCCCGGGCCGCGCCAGGGGAGGGTCGTTACGGAGGCGGCGTCCAGCGCGGCTGTGGTCCGACCGGGTTGGGCGAGAGGCGACCAGGCCGAGAAGGGAGGGCGCCGGTCCGCGGTCGGAGGCAGCTGGGACTGTCCTGGGAGGGGGGCGGAAGATGGGGGTGCATGAGAGGTGCTGAGCTCGGAGCTCGGGGAAGAGGCTTGGGGAGCGTGCGCTCCGAGGCGGGAGGGTTGGCGCGGAATGAGAGCCGGGTCGTGTGTGCAGGACGTGGGCCCGAGGAGGCCTGACCCGAAGGACTCTGGGACGGGACAGGGGACCTCCACCGCGAGGGAGGTTTGGGGGTGGGTCTCCACTCTGTGCGTGGAGAGGCCGAGAGCGCAGTGCCGAGCGCGCTGGGTCGCAGGTGATTCTAATGTCCAGTCCTCCAGCTTCTCACCGGGCGGGGCCGGGGGTCCGAGAGGGAGCGCCGCGGGAGGCTCCTCGCTCACCTCTGCCTCAGTTTCTCTGTCGTCCGGCGGCGCAATAGGAAGAAAGGGCTTTTCTATTGAGAGCGGTATGGGAACAGTGACCCAGATCGTGTGGGTGGGATCCACCTGTTTCACTGCGGAGGGTCCAGAGGTCATAGGAAAGGAGCAGACAGCACCTGACCGCACACAGACGGGGAGGTTTATGAAACGAGCTTTTCAATTCCCAGACCTTCCCTGTCTACTTGCTGGTGGTGGGAGGGGTCCGTATGCATCATAAAAACAGTGTCTTCGCCTGACGAGGTGGTGGCGCAGTGGATAGAGCGTGGGACTGGGATGCGGAGGACACAGGTACGAGAAACCGAGGTCGCCAGTTTTAGCGCGGGCTCATCTGGTGTGATTGAAGCTCACCAGCTTGGACCCAAGGTTGCTGGCTCCAGCAAGGGGTTACTCGGTCTGCTGAAGGCCCGGGGTCAAGGCACGAATGAGAAAGCAATCAATGAACAACTAAGGTGTCGCAACGGAAAACTGATGATTGATGCTTCTCATCTCTCTCCGTTCCTGTCTGTCTGTCCCTGTCTAACCCTCTCTCTGACTCTCGCTCTTTCTCTGTGAAAAAACAAACAAATAAAAATAACAACCAGTGTCTTCGTTGCTACGTTTATGTGTTACTAGGTATCACTTCGTCAGATGAATAGTGTTCTGTGCTTGCGAGGAAAGGCAAAGGGCTAAGAAGACTCTGGGTAGTTCCGGTTCGGTCCGTGAAGGGAGGGACACAGTGGTGTTTGGATGCAGTGGGATTCTCAGGTGTGTACCCTAAGCAGCTGAGGAATGGGTGAGGGATGCCTGAGCAGAATTGTTTTTTCCCGCTACTGTTTATGTTTGGTACGGTTGTTGCCATGAGTCCGGAATCTGGACATTGTTCGAGTCAGTATTTTTCTGTCCACGAGCATCGAGGATGAGTAAACAGTATAGTGTTTTTTCTTGTCATTTTATTTTTGTAGCGGTGGGTCATGTGGAGACACTGTGTTTCCATTTTCCGAGGTTTATAGGTAAAATAACTTGAAGGTGGAGGTGAGGGAGGAGACACCTGGGCCTTCTAGGAAGGTGGAACTTGCCCGTCTGTTTGGGGCAGGGGGCTCTGAGAAACAGGTGGATAATGAAGAGGTTGTGGGGGTCCCGCGTATTCCCAGTCACCTCACGTGTGCGTGGAGTTGTTTACTTTCAGTGAGAAGCAGGGTCAAGAGAAAGGGGGTGGATAAAGCAGGGCTGGATCGGAGGGAAATGAGGCCCAGACCTGAGGTGAAGATCCCGCAGAGGAAGAGGGAGGAAGTCAGTGGATGTGAGGCCAGGTGCTGCCAGGCAGGGGCCGTTCTCTCCGAGTCAGAAGTGTAGAGCTGAGAGGATCCCCGGACCTTGGGGATGTCAGGGGTGGTGGAGTGGACATGAGGGAGGTGTTGGGGGAGGAGGTGTAACTGGGCTTGAGGAGCAGAGAAGAATCCCTGGATGGTTTGTGGGGCGCGCATCCCACTCCCCATGTGAGTGAGCACTTCTAGTGGGAGCACTTTTCTGCTTCAATGTAGACAAAATTACATTTGTAGACAATGTGGAGAAAACAATGTAATTCTTTTTATGAAAAGATTTTATTCACTGATTTTAGAGAGGAGAGAGAGGGAGAGGAGTGGGAAGCATCCATCCCTAGTAGTCGCCCCAGATGTGCTTTGACCAGGCAAGCTCCGTGTTTTTAAGGCAACATCAGCATTCCAAGTCCATGCTTCATTGTCTGCACCATCCCAGGTCAGGCTAATTATTATTATCATTACTATCATAATTATTGCTATCGTTTTATTATTATTAAGGAGCATAAAGTACTGTGTGTTTTTGGTTAGCATTTTATCATCTCAGTAGTATAGAGATGATATACATCTCTGTTCTTGTGAAGCAGATTCTGAGGCATTTTACCTTATTTCCTGTTATTGGGTCTGAAAAAATATAAAATTCATTCAGTAGAGTTTTTGTATAAGTGGAATATTTATGTATGACTGTTATTTCTCCTCCAGCATAGTAAAATTTTTTTGTTTTCAATAAGTGTTAGATGATTGTCATGAGTCATCCAGGTATATAAGCTAGTATGTAGTTGTGATCAGTATATTGATTTAGGTGTAAGTCATGTGAAATTAGTTAAAGCTTGAAAGATAAGAGGCAGCAGTGAGGACATGTGAGGATTTGGCAAACATTGTTTTGTGAGTTAAAAGTACACTAATGAGTCAAAAGAATAGTAATATCCATCCTAGTGTATGAAATAAGGAGGAAAACAGAGATAAGTAAAAATTACTTGAGATTCAAATTTTTACTCATTTCAGAACTCTCGAAGTAAGACAACAAATTGCAAAATTCTGAAGGCACTGGAGTCTTGTGGCAGCATGTAGCTTACTCTAAATCCGGGACTCACAACCTCAGCACTGTTGACATGATGGGCTGGAAAACTCTGTTGTGGGGCTGTCTTGTGCACTGTAGGGTGTTTAGCGGCATCTCTGGTCACCACCTACAAGATGCCAGTAGCACCGTCATGGTTGTGACAATCAATGTCACCAGACATTGCAGCATACACGAGGAGTAAAATTACTCCTGGTTGTGAATCAGTGCTCTAAATTAACTGAATGCATTCAGACAATAAGGAAAATAATTTAATAGACCAACATTTCTACCTGCCATTCTGCTCAGTAAGAACCTACCCTGAGAGAAAGGGGAGAGGACAGGTGCTGTGGCAGGGCCTTCCCGGTCCTCTCTTTCCTCCCTGTTCATAGCCCAGATTTCTGATGGACACACTGTCTCATTCCCCAGCCTCCCTTGCATCTGATACAACTTGTGGCTACATTGCAGACAAATGTAACTGGATGTGTTCATTGGGGCTGCAGGAAGTCTCTAAATGGAAGAGGTACATCCTACTTTTCACTTTCCTCCTAACAATTTGGACATGAGATGACACTGCGCCCCTAACATGAGGGATCTGATGCAATCTCTGGGTCGACACTGTCAGAACTGAGTTGAATGGCAGGACCCCAGCTGGGGTGACAGAATTGCTTGGTGTTGGGGGAGGAGCTCACAGACTGAAATTGGGTGCAGAAGATAATAACAAAAGGAAATTATGACTAAATTTGAGGCAGACTCTGGGAGAAAAGTCTACTGGCACTCACGATAGAAAGCTTTTCTGGGATAGTGTACCGGGCAAGGATTTCTCCTCGTTTGCTGGCCCAAGACTCAAAGTCTGATCCTAGAATGGAGTTATCATCTCTGTCACTTTTCTTTCTGGAACTGTCCTAAGGAAAAGCAAGACAATCTGTTGAGCAGCATTATCATTTTAATCTTTTAAAAAAGTATAAGCAAACACAGTGACTAGTAGATAGCATGGTATTGTATAATTGAAATTTGCTGAGAGAGTAGAACTAATTCTTACAAAAAAATTTTAAATATATGAGGTGATGGATATGTTAAATAACCTGATCAGCGGGAATATTTTCACAACGTATACATATAGCAAATCATCACATTGTGTACTTTAACTTACAATTTTATTTTTTAATTTTACCTACTTCAAGTTTAAAAAAAGTATAAGAAGCTTCACTGATGGGATGGTGTCATAGTGGATAGAGCATCGACTTGGGATGCGGAGGAGCCAGGTTTGAAACCCTGGAGTCACCAGCTTGAACATAGCCTTGTTGGGCTTGAGCACAGGCTCACAAGCTTGAGCACAGGGTCACAGACATGATTCCATGGTTGCTGGCTTGAGCCCAAGGTCACTGGCATGAAGCTGAAGGTTGCTGGCTTGAGCCCAAGGTCACTGGCATAAAGCTGAAGGTTGCTGGCTTGAGCCCAAGGTCACTGGCTTGAATAAGAGGTCCTTGGCTTTGCTGGAGCCCCCAGTCAAAGCACATATAAGAAGCAATCAATGACCAACTAAAATGATGCAACTATGAGTTGACAGTTCTTATCTCTCTCCCTTCCTGCCTCTCTGTCTCTCTCTCTCTATCTCACTTAAAAAAAAAAAAGTATAAGGCCCTGGCCGGTTGGCTCAGCGGCAGAGTGTCGGCCTGGCGTGTGGGGGACCTGGGTTCGATTCCCGGCCAGGGCACATAGGAGAAACGCCCACTTGCTTCTCCACCCCCCCCTTCCTCTCTGTCTCTCTCTTCCCCTCCCGCAGCCAAGGCTCCATTGGAGCAATGATGGCCCTGGCACTGGGGATGGCTCCTTGGCCTCTGCCCCAGGCGCTAGAGTGGCTCCGGTCGTGGCAAAGCGACGCCCCGAAGGGGCAGAGCATGGCCCCCTGGTGGGCAAAGCCTCGCCCCTGGTGGGCAAAGCCTCGCCCCTGGTGGGCGTGCCGGGTGGATCCCAGTCGGGTGCATGCGGGAGTCTGTCTGACTGTCTCTCCCCGTTTCCAGCTTCAAAAAAGTGCCAAAAAACCCCAACAAAACTCATTAAGAATCAAGGAAAGGTAAACAGAATAAGACCATTTTTCAACAATCAGAATGTCAGAGTTACTAGGACTAATACTGTCCTGCATGGCAAGGAGCAAAGAGACAGACACTCTGAAATATTCCTTGTGGGAGTACAAATAGGTGAAGCCTTTTTGGGGGCAACAATTTGGCATTAGTCATCAAACCTTAACTACAACATTTCCTTAACTTAGTAATCAATTTCTAAGAAGCTATCCTGAAGAAACCAGTACATGAAATGCACCAAGATGTATGTATGTTCAAGGACAAAAGCACCACTGTCTGTACTCGGAAACACCAGAAACAGTCTGTGTTCATCAGAAAAGGAATAGAGAATTAAACTATTTAGTACCCATTCCCATTCTTTAGAATATAAAGCAGCCATGCAAAATAAGGTTATTCTAGAAGTATTAACACGAAAAGTTCTCCAAAAAGTTTTTTAACAGTGCCATGTTAAAAAACAAAATTATCTAAGACATATCATCATATTAAAAATAAAGTATAAGTATAGATCAAATTATGTTTTTTAGAAAAAGTAAATAAATGTATGCAATGGCAGTGTAGAATGATGGTTGAGAGTGTGGATTCTGAAGTCATACTGGCTGGATTGGAATTCCAGTTTAGGAGTCTGGCGTGTGGTGGCGCAGTGGATAAAGCATTGACCTGGAATGCTGAGGTCACCAGTTAGAATTTCCAGGCTTGTCTGGTCAAGGTACACATGGGAGTTGATGCTTCCTGTTCCTCCCCCCCCCCCCCTTTCCCCTTCTCTAAAATGAATAAAAAAAAAAAAAAGGAATTCCAGCTTAGATGTGCCTTAACATCTCTACTCCTCCATGTGGACTCCTATCTAGTCTGTTTATCTATCTATGTATCTATCATCTATCTATCTATTTATCTATCTATCTTTTATTACGGGGGAGAGTACAAATGCAGTTCCCCACTACCACAAGTTATGCAGTCGAGTTTCCTGCATGTGGAGAAATCACAGGGGTCAGCACATCTGGAGTGCAATGGGTAAGTCCCACCCTGGGACAACCACCTTCGTGATCATCGCGTCTCCCCTGCCAGGTAATCTTCTCCATGGGGGCCTCTTTAAGTAAGGATTACAATACCTCTGTCACAAGGTGGTATGAGAACTAAACTTAGAATGCACTTAGTAAAGGCTGGCCATGCAGCAAGGTGAGACAATTATTGTTGTTGTTGTTGTTTATGTATGAGTACGATGTATGCAAATGGTCAGAAATTACTGTCATAAATAGCTATTGAAATACAAAGAAAAGTTATAGAAGAAGACACATGACACAGTGTCATGGATGACCTCCCGGATGGTGAACACAATGAGGGGAGTTGGTCAACTTCATCTGTAGTATCTATATTTGAGTTTTTCTATAAATATTAATTGAATTAACTAAGGATAAGCCCAAAAATAATTTTAGAAAGAATATAATGAAAAAAATACATTTTAAAAATGTTTTACAAAAGAAAAGACAGGTCTTCTAGAACACACTGCCTTTCACCAGCAGTGTCACTATAGACGTACCTCGTGGACATCTTGGTTATGTGAATTGTTACGACCAGAATGACCCATGTCATTTAAAAACAAATAGATGAAAACCCCGTCCCAGCACTCACAGAATCAAGCACCAGCTGGACAGTGCCAGCAGGATGTGCTACTGTGACAGCGGCCGTGGCCACAGGGTCAGCAGTGGCGGTGAACATCGAGAGGGGGTCGGTCCCGTCCAGCACAGTGCTCAGCGGGTCCACCACGGAGCTGGAGGACAAGAAGGACGTGCAAGAGGTGCTTCCTTTCTGGCTCATTTTCTTCGTCTTTGACTCCATGACTTGTGGGGCGCCTTCACGGAGGTAAATGGAAGTCTCCTCTGACTCTTGCCAGTGAGACACTTGAAGAGGTTTTCCCTTGTTCTATGAGTTGACTATTTCTTTGAGACGGGCTCTTATTTTGTGAAAAATTGACCTGACTTAGACCACTAAATGGTCTAAGGAAAAAAAGGGGGAAGTTAGGGTCAAAAAGGAAGAGACAAGGCCATTATGGTTAGAAAGGGTGATGTAATTAATACACTCCTGTGGGGCCCTCTTAGAGTGCTGTCTCTGAACAAGCATCAGCCACCTCACCGGGAAGCTTCTAAAAGGTGCAGAACCTCAGGCCCACCAGACCGTCTACATCAGAATTTGCACCTCACAGCTATGGTCTCGGTAGGTAATGAACCAGGACACATAAGCTCCCGGGGTCATCATACTCTGAGGACAGTGTCAGCAGCTCAGCACAGCCACCTCACCACTGCAGAGCAGTGAATGCCATGTCCTTCCTTTTAGGAGAACGTCTCCCAGTGCCGCAGCCTGGAGGAAGGACAGAGGACAGAGGACGGTGTTGGGGTATGAAGCCATGTTTTTGTTCCTACTGGCCCCTGGACCAGGTGTAACCCTCTGAGCTAAAAGGATCCAACCAGTCTCTCTGCTGAGAACAGGGAGCGACATCCAGAAGGGCCAGTGAGTCTCTGCTCTTCTTCAAATGAGGAAGCTGTGAGGACCCAGGGGCCAGCGGCTAAGGGACAGTGATGAGCACTTTGGACACATATCCACAGGGAAGCAGAGAAAACCAGCCTTCAAGAGAGTGAGAAAGATGGCAGGTAACAGAACAGAGGCAGTTGTGTAGGACGAAAGAGACTCTGACTGACCTTTGTCCCTGGTTCCTGGAAAAGAGACTCTTAAGTCCTTGGAGGGTCTGACATTCGTGAGCCCCCCCCCACCCTGATCACACCTGAGTTCATGCTGATAAGATGATAGGGGGCCTGGCCAGTTAGCTCAGTCAGTTAAGACTGTTGTTCTGAAACAAACAAGGTTGCAGGTTTGATCTGGGTCAGGGCACACCAGGAAACAACCAGTGAGTATATGACTGAGTGGAACCAAAAATGATGCTTCCCTTCCTCTTCCTCTCTTTCTTTCTTTCCTTGCCCCTCTCTCTCCCTTCCTGTCTCAGTCTTTAAAAAAAAAATCCCTGGCCAGATAGTCTGGTTTGCTGGTTGGATGGAGTGTCCTCCCAGAGTGTGGAGGTTGCTGGTTCAATTCCCTGGTCAGGGCACAAATAGACGTAGCTCCATGTTCCTGCCTCTCTTTCTCTCTCTCAAAAAAAAAAAGAAAAATGATACAGTGTGGGGGTTGGTCACAAGAAAAACAACCACTGTAATTAGAGAGTTGGGGCCTTGAGCCAGGTGACATCAGCCCGACCTCAAAGTGTGGGTAGGTGGGGGTAGACAGAGATAATGTTCAATCACCTGCCCAAGGAATCAGTTAATTATGTCTACATAGTGAAACTCCAGTAAATATTTTGGACACCAAAACTCAGTGGAGCTTCCTAGTTGGTGGACACATGATGTGCTGGGAGGTGATGAACTGATTCCACCGGCAGAGGGCAGAGCAGCTCTGCGTTTAGGAAACCCCCCAACCTTACCCTGTGTGTCTCTTAATTTGGCTGGCCCTCATTTGTATCTTTCAAATGTAAGTGTAGCACTTTTCTGAATTCTGTGAGTTCTAGGAAATTATCAAATAGGTGGGGGGGGGGCGAGTCTCAGAGAAACCTTGGGTTTGTAGCCAGTTGGTCAGAAGTACAGATGACTGGGGGTCCCCCAGGTTTGTGGCTAGTGTCTGATGTGAGAGCAGCCTCATTAAAGACCGTCCTCCTAACCAGTGGGACCGACACTAACCTGGGTGATGGGGCCAAGTGCTTCTCACTGGTTCACATTTGTTATCTTGTCTGCTGGGCATCTAGTCCTTCCTCTCCGAGGCTCAATAGTCCGAATTTTCTATGTGAGAGCAGCCCTCCCCCACCAGCTCTCAGCTCCCACAGGCCTGGTGGGGTGGACTCTGCTCCCTGGTTGCCAGGGTAGGCATTAGTCCCAACCCCATCAATTAGCATATTTCATCCCCTGCTCAGGAGGGTTGGTTCAGGAAGGACAGATAACCCAACAGGGTAAACAAAACCTCCCCGCCCCTCGCTGCGTTGTTAAGCCAGATGTAAGCTTGGGGCTGACGCAGCTACTCTGTCACCATATGGAGAGAGTTCCTGAGAACAGAACCAACTCACGAGTGGGTCAGATGCCCAAGCCATGTGGATTTGAGGGGCTGTAGGAGGCCAAAGGTCATCTTGTGACATCCTGCTTAATATGACCATCTCTGTGCTCTCAGGTCCTCCACTGTAAGAAACTGTATGTCCTTGGTGTCCACTGGCGTCTGTCTCTCAACATCATGCTCACTCACGGTGACCACATAGCTTCAATCACTTGCCAATAAAAGTGCTAACCCAGAAGAGAGGCACCACCGACGTCTCTTGCCTACTTTTTGTTTTATTTTGTTTTAAAACAAACAGACTATGATGTTATTCAGGATAACACCTTATACTGGTAAGTAGAGTGATCTTTTTTTTTTCTTTCATTTTTCTGAAGCTGGAAATGGGGAGGCAGTCAGACAGACTCCCGCATGCGCCCGACCGGGATCCACCCGGCATGCCCACCAGGGGGCGATGCTCTGCCCATCTGGGGCGTTGCTCCATTGCATCCAGAGCCATTCTAACACCTGAGGCAGAGGCCACAGAGCCATCCTCAGCATCCAGGCCAACTTTGCTCCAATGGAGCCTCGGCTGTGGGAGGAGAAGAGAGAGACGGAGAAGAAGGAGAGGGGTGGGGTGGAGAAGCAGATGGGCGCTTCTCCTGTGTGCCCTGGTCGGGAATCAAACCCGGGACTCCTGCAAGCCAGGCCGACGCTCTACCGCTGAGCCAACCGGCCAGGGCCAGTAGAGTGATCTTAGTATTCCAAATAGGCAATTAAAAAGTAAGATATATTCTGCTTATACCTCCATCTCAGGATAAAGCATCCCATACTTATATCAACCTCACTGATAATGAAAAAGGAAAGAATAAAAATGATGGTGAGGCCAATACCTTAAAAAAATGGGGTAGGAAACAAAATGATTGGTTTAAATATACAAAAGAAGCTACTGCTGGCAAAATGGAAAAGACCAAGGAACACTGCCTGTAATTTTATGAACCAGAGATACCATTTAGAGAGGCCTTTGACCAAACTTACGGTTATGGGTTTCAGTGGGTAGTAGTCTCCAAATTCCAGTGGCACAGCCTCCAGCCGGCATGTTGCAAATTCAGCCTTGTAGTTCCTATTTGTGGAGTGCCTGGTAAACAGTAAAACCCAGAAACCAGTTAGGATATAGAAATACCTAACATTCTAAAACCTCACTGGTGAAACTTCCTCAATGATGGAGTTTGCAAAGGAGCAGTAATTCTACTAAGACTAGCCAGAAGTCCTAACAAAAATTTTTTATAAATTAATTTGAAGGTATAAGGCGCTGCTCAAGACATACAAGACCTGTGATGTCAGATACCAGAACCAAGGGAAGTTCACTGATGTGAAACCAGCTTCCCCCCGCAGGGCACCTGTGTATTCTTGACATGGACGAGAGGCTGGAGCCAGGCAGAGGGCAGCTGCTAGGATGCTGAGCAGCCACAAGGAAAGTGCTTGAAGGAATCTTACAGGACTGGAGAGAGAAATGAGGGCTCAGAGCTATCAAGACTCTAGCCAACGCCTGACCAGGCAGTGGTGCAGTGGATAGAGCATCGGATTGGGATGCCGAGGACCCAGGTTCGGGACCCCAAGATCGCTGGCTCGAGTAAGGGGTTACTCGGTCTGCTCAAGGCCCACGGTCAAGGCACATATGAGAAAGCAATGAATGAACAACTAAGGTGTCACAACAAAAAACCAATGATTGATGCTTCTCATCTCCTTTCCTGTCTGTCTGTCCCTATCTATCCCTCTCTCTTACTCTCTCTCTGTCTTTGTTAAAAAAAAAAACACAACAAAACAAAACAAACAAAAAAAACACAACTCTAGCCAGGGCTTGAAGGGAGTGCAGAGAAGGGAGAAGTCTAGATCTGGTTTCCCCACAAAGTGTTTGTCAGTTAAGCTACGCAGCAAGATAAAGAAGCCAGCCAGAAAGTAGATGAAGAGCAGACTTTTCATCAGTCTTGTGAGGGTTGAACAAGTGAAGACATTAGTGAGATAAATAATAAAAGGGGAGACTATCTCCACATTGAAGCAGAAAGAACAAAAATGGGAAGACAGAAGAGTGTAGAACACGGGCATGAAGTGAAGGTCTACATCATACAGTTGGAACACAACAGAGAAAGAGTGAGCAGAGCAGCTTTAAAGAGGGGGGTTAGTTTCAGACTAAAGAAAGACTTTAAGCTACAGATTCAAGAAACACCTGTGCCCCAAGTGAGCCTCAAAAAAACAGTACCACCATACCTAGGGTCTTCAGAGTAAAATAGCTAAAAACTAGAGAAACAAGATTTCTTAAAAGAAAAAACAATACATTGTTTTCAAAGGACAAGATTGGTATATCAGCACATCAATGGGAGCCAGGTGACAAATGAACTGATACCTTTAAAAAGATATTAACTGCCTTTTATTTCCATCCCTTTCTGTGTGTCTGTCCCTATCTATCCCTCTCCCTGACTCTCTATGTCTGTCAAAAAACAAAAAACAAAACAACACATAATAAGTGCTGGTGAGGATGTGGAGAAAAGGGAACCCTCCTGCACTGCTGGTGGGAATGCAGACTGGTGCAGCCACTGTGGAAAGCAGTATGGAGATGCCTCAAAAAATTAAAAATCGAACTGCCTTTTGACTCAGCCATCCCACTTTTAGGAATATATCCCAAGAACACTGTATCACTGATTCAAAAGAAGAAATGCACCCCCATGTTTATGGCAGCATTGTTCACCATAGTGAAGATCTGGAAACAGCCCAAGTGTCCGTCAGTGGACAAGTGGATTAAAAAGCAGGGGTACATATACACAATGGAATACTATGGGGCCATGTAAAAGAAGGAAATCTTCCTTTTGCTACAACATGGTTGGACCTGGAAACTATTATGTTAAGTGAAATAAGCCAGGCAGAGAAAGAAAAATATCATATTACGTCACTCATTTGAGGAATCCAATGAACATTGTGAACTGAGGAACGGAATTGAGACAGAGGAGGGATCTAAGGGACCAGAGGAAAAGAGGACAGAGGGAAAGGGGATGATAGGATGGGATAAACCTGAAGGGAAGGGGGAAAGACATTGTGGGGAGGGGGGCAAGGGAGTTGTTGGGGGGAATTCAGGGGAGGGGGTATGAATTTGGGGCGACACTAGACTTTAAACAAATTTTAAAAAAGTAACTGCCAGGATTGATACTTCTCATCCCTCTCCCCCCCTTTCTGTCTTTCCCTGTCTCTCTCTAAAAAAGAAAGAAAAAGTATTTGATAAAATACAACATCCATTTATGATTAAAACACTTAATAAAATAAGCAGAGTGCCTGACCAGGGGGTGGCGCAGTAGAACCCAGGTTGAAGTCCCCAATGTCGCTGGCTTGAGCGCGGGCTCACCCAGCATGAGTGTGTGGTCACTGGTTTTAGTGTGAGATCATAGACATGACCCTATGGTCGCTGGTTTGAAGCCCAAGGTCGCTGGCTTGAGCAAGTGCACTCTGCTTGATCCCCCGCCCCATCAAGGCACATATGAGAAAGCAATAAACAACTATATAAGATGCCACAATGAAGAATTGATGCTTCTCATCTCTTCCAGCCTGTTTGTCCCTATCTCTTTCTCAAAAAAAGGGGTGGGGGAATGTTCACCCTGAAGTCATGTCAAACCATTATATTTTTATTTTTTTTTCTATCACTTTTTCCATTATCTCCTCAGATTTACTTTCTGCTCCTTGATGTTTTCTGCAGTCTGAGATACTATAGCATTTTTTTCAGTGCCTGCATATTTGGTGAGGCGAACAGAGACCTCTAGTCTCAGTTTCACAAAAATCCTTTTTCCTGCTAACAGAACTGGTAAACAAATCCCCACCCCATAGTCCCAGTCCCCAGAGAGTCCTCTCTGGTTCCTTGGCAGTTGCCACAGAAAAAAGTCCCACATCTCACACCTCCACTCCTGGCTGCATCTTGTCCCAGGCTACTCCAAGTACGGTTCCTTAATCTCTAGCAAAGGGAGTGTTGTAGTATCCCAGACTTACAGAATGAGAATCTGCATTTTAGCAAAATCCCAGGTTATTTGCACTAGATGTTGACAAGTCCTTATTTTTTAAGTATTTATATCTGAGAATATGAATATGTAGAAATTCTATTACCAGTTACCAAATTTAACTCCTCATACTGGAAAGCCAAAATCCACTAAATACTTTTTGTCAGCTATTTTAATTTGCGTGTGACTTTTTAAGTTATTAGTGACAATCAGGCCACATAGTTTTGATCTCCCATAATCCCAACCTTCCCCTGCCACCAGTAAAATTTTTAAATGATATAGAAATTCTTATTCCATAGGGTGGCATTTTTTGGGGGTGCTGTTACATGGGAGTAACAGGAACTAGGATGCACACTGTACTGCACATTTCACACACTAGGCTAGGCCACAGTATATCAGAGATAAAAAAGTTTGTGAAAGGAGGGAGTCTGGGGAGACCCATGACAACACAGTGAGACTTGAGGATCCCACACCCCAGAAACCTCAATCCAGGATTGCAGGTCCAGCAGACAACAATTGAGTAAGGTCCCAACCACTGGGCTGAAAACCTCAGCACTCCTTGCGGGCTCTATGACTAAGTGGACTGCCTCATCCTTATGCTTTTATGTCCTCAGCTGAAAAGCATGGTTATATGAGAGTTAAATGAGATGCTATATGTTAAGCACTTAGCGTAGTGCCTGGCACAAAATAAAGGCTTGACATATGTCAAAAACCATGGTGGCCGTCCTGGCTGGGTTGGCTTAGCGGTAAAGCATCGGCCCGGCCAGTGGAAGTCCCGGGTTCAATTCATCTGTCTGTCTGTCTGTCACTATCTGTCCCTCTCTATCTATGTGTCACTATCTGTATGTGTCTCTCTGTAAAAAAAAAAATCTCCCCTGGGGATGGGCGTTTTCCCTTCCATCATGCAGCGTTCCATGCTTTCCTGATTTCTCATAGTGGCTCTTGCACACATTTCCTTCTTCCTAAGAGCAGTCTGTCCTCATCGTATTGTTACTTTTATTAACCTCTGTGTCGCTAACATCTTTGTTTCTAGTAGAAATTGACGTTTTGCAACCGTGTTCGGTGGCTCCATCTGTCTCGTTCTGGTGCCTGGAAGTCAGATTTGAGCTTGTTACTTCTGTGACGGCTTTCCAATGTGTCACTCACTCTCGTTTCTGGAGAATGTGAACCTGGAAGCAGAGCTGAGGGGCCGGGTGGGGTCCCCGTCACCTCACACCTGGCCATCAAGATGTTCCGTTCAGTTTGCTTCATCATCATCAGTCCGTGTTTGCTTCAGCTGCTCTCCACCTCCCTCTGCTCTCTCTCGGGACCGTGTCAGTGACACTGCTCCTGCATCCCCTCATCCAAGAGAGGTCACTGTCCCCACCTCCTTCGGTCCAGCTACAGCCTCACCACCACTGCGCACCTGGGGGCGTCACAATGTGTTCAGTCGGTTCTACGTCTCCTGATCATGAATGCAACAAAATGATAAACTGAAATACAAATTAAAATAAAAGGATATGGGAAGAGGAAGAACTTTCCTGAAACCACAGGTTGACTTCATTTCTGTCAGAAGCATGTCACCGTCGAAAGTATGTCTCAGTTCCATGTGCCCTTTTTTCCAACACTTTGCAGACCTCCATTACCTGTACTTTGAGCACTTTTTAGTGTCATTGTATATACTTTGCAAGCAGCATGTTATGTATTTTGTATAATATGTTGCTAAGGAGAGATACCATAATTTATTTAAGCACCCTTCTGTCGTTGGACATATAGATTGCTCTCTTGTTTTTTTTTTGTCATTATAAATAGACAGCTTAATGCAGAAAGCTTTCTCCTGAATTTAAAATCATTTCCTTGGGATCCTTCACCAGAAGTTCAATTACTGGGACAAATAAGAAGTGGAAACCACAAATGTATCTGCTTTTGCTACATATTACCAATTTGTTTTTCAAAACAGTTGAACTAATTTGCAACCTCAGGCATGTCTGTTGGCATATTCATTCTGCAGTTCTCCAGGAGAAAAATGATGTTTTCCCTTAGTTTGTGTTGTGATCATTACTGAGGTTCAAGACTTTTCAAGTGTTTGTGTATAAACTGTGTCTTCTCCTGAAAGTTGCCCTTTTTCTTTCTGTCCTCAGAGGTCTCTATGTTGCTGCTTTCAGGCTAATGAACGCTCTGTGTGACACTGTCGTCGCTAAGGGGTTTTGTGGTACAAGAGCATGAGGACGATGCTCCCATCTTCCCTGCTTTGCACCTGGCTCTGTGTGCGTGTGCACACGTGTGAGGGGCACACGTGTGTGTACCCCTCCTGTCGTTTCCTGTCCACTCCCAAGTCCCCTTTGTCTTCTTCCCTCCTGCTTGCTGTAGTGTGGACCTAACATGCATTTTTAAGTATGTGCTAAATTTATAAAGGTTGTTATTTCTTTGTGTGTGTATATTATACAGTATTTCATATAACAGCTCTACTGAAATACAGTTCACTTACTATAAAGTCAGGTCTGTTGTATATTTTTATATTTTTATAAATAGATGAAGCCATTTGCATTCCTTCCACCCAAAGCCCTGGGCCTCAGAAAGAAAAAGTTTCCACCACCATGTTAGACTGACACAGATTTCTTGATTTTTCTAGGCCTCTCTCTCTTTATTGTGTTTTGAGTAAAGAATTTTTTCCTGCATGTTTTAAATATGGTAATATGGTTAATAACTTCCCTTATGGCCAAAGAAAACCCAGGCTTTCAAAAGTAATAAGTGAGAAATTTTAAAAAATTCTTTTAAAATTGATTTATTTGAGAGAGAGAACATCAATTTGTTCCACTTCTTCATGCATTCATTGCTTGACTCTTGTGTGTGCCCTCACCAGGGATTGAACCCACAACCTTGGCATATGAGGACAGCACCTCTCACTAACTGAGCTTCCCAGCCAGGGCTTAGATGAGAGTTTTTAATCTAATAGATCCACTTCTACCTTTCCTCTCAATTGTAAATTCTCCTTACCAGCATTTTTAGTGTTTAATTCAAAATACCCAGGCCTGGCTGGGTAGCTCGATTGGTTAGAGCATCGTCCTGATGCACCAAGGTTGCTGGTTCTGTCCCTGGTCAGGGCACATGCAAGCAGCAACCAGTGAATGCATAAGGAGGTGGAACAACAGGTCAGAATCTCTCTCTCTCTCTCTAAAAAAATCAATCAATAAACATTTTTTATTAAAATGCCAGGAAATGAAGAACATCCTTGTTGGCGGTATTTTCCTATTGACAAATTTATCCTTAATTCTGGTTCTTTCTTTGGATAATAGGAATAATCCTGCTTGTTTGTTACATACCCAGTTCATCCAGGGGAGATGCCGCACTAAAGATGGAGGATGATGAGGAAGCCGTGTTGGCGTCCCCACAGGCCTCGCTGAGGACGGTCCCCTGACTGTCACAACCACAGTCGCTGGGCTTTGCTGGTGACTTGAACAGAGTCTTGTGGTGCCATCCCGAAGTGTGTAAGGAAAGGATTTGCTGTACTTTCTTGTGCAGTGTCAGGAATCTGAGGAGAGAAGCCAAAGATTTGGATTTAAATCCCTTTTAAGACCTCCTCCTCCTGGAAAATAAGGAAAGAAGGTTACTAGTTGGGTTTTCGCAGGGAGACGTGAGAGGCATGCAGTCCGCATGTCTTGACCAGGAAACAAGTCACTCTTGTTAAACACTTGGCTTCAAGCAGACTGGCCTTCTGAAGGTCACCTGCCCCCGACAGTGGCTCTGTGGAGTGGCCCTGGGTCTGGAGGGGGTCGGGGCAGCTGATGAGGTGCTCCCCGCTGCCTCTCTCTGGTTTTCCACTCAGTGTCTCATCTCCCCAGACTGAATGTGGGCACTGGGGCTGGTGGGAGAGGAGGGCGCCAGCTGGGGGTCTGGTCCCTGAGTGTGCTGGGCATTCCTGGTGACAGGGGCAGTGGCTGGGCAGGAGGAGGGCCCCCCAAAACCAGAGCCCAGCGGTGTCTGTGGTGTTCAGATGGGTCCTGATGCTCAGGGTGTCCCCTGCATTCTCGGGGCAAGTGGGACAGGTGAGCCAGTAACAGGCAGAAAGGCCAGAGAGAATGGCGTGGACAGAGGGAAAGGGTGAGAGGGCTTTGAGGAAGAAGAAGAGGAGGAGGAGGAAGGGCGGTGGAAGAAGGGGTGTAAACAGGGAGAAAGAAGCTGCCCAGGTAGATCCAATGCCCAGTAAGAGGCATGCGGGATATGGCGTCTCTGGTTGCTCTTGTCCCTGGCCATTTCAGATAAGCCCAGGGAAGGGGGGGGTCAGGGGTCATTGTGAAGTGGGGTGATGGTGACTGACAACTCGTGCAGAGCTCGGCACAGCGACAGAATGGGGCGTGGAGAGGTTTCTGGGATGTGCAGAGAGCTGGTACCGGCAGAGGCTGTGTGGACGCCTGGTGGTGAGGGGCTTAACCCCAGGTCCAGCTGCAGGGTGCCTGGTGAGAGGGTGGCCCTGATTGGCCCCCGTGGTTAGAGGGGGGATCTGTGGTGTTCAGATGGGTCCTGATGCTCAGGGTGTCCCCTGCATTCTCGGGGCAAGTGGGACAGGTGAGCCAGTAACAGGCAGAAAGGCTAGAGAGAATGGCGTGGACAGAGGGAAAGGGTGAGAGGGCTTTGAGGAAGAAGAAGAGGAGGAGGAGGAGGAAGAGCGGTGAGAAGTAATGGTCCCAGACGGTGGTGGGCATGACTCAGCTGACCTGGGAAGGGGCCGCCGTTGGGAACCAGGCAGAGGAGACAGCCAGTTATTCCCTGGGCTGAGGAAGGTGGAAGGCCGAGGTCTTCATGGAGCCTGGGGTTCTGGAAGTAAATGAGGGGTGTTGAAATCCAACTTAGGGGGTGCTGCTAAGGGATGGGGAGGCCTTGGGGGTACAGCAGGAAAGACAGGCAGTGGCCGCAGCAGGCCGGGTGAGATGCTGAGAACCCTCAGTGGCCACGTGGCAGTCTGTGCACTTTTCCTGAATGGCATGAAGGGCGAGAAACCCAGCGATACTTACAAACCATGTTTCTGAAGAGATTGTTCTGAGCGGTCATGGCCAAGCCCCCGAGACCCCAGTTGCTTTGTAACCCTCATCCTGGGTCGTTCATCCTGGGTTGGCCCCTCCGATGATCTCAGGGAGCATTTTCAAATCCGCCTGTCGAGGGAAGTCAGCAGTCAGCCGGGAGGTTCAGCACATGACCCGGGGCCCTCGTGTGTGGGGCCTCAGGCAGTGAGCCAGGGGGCTGTGGGTCTCTGGGAACGTCCCTCCAGCGGGAGAGGGGAAGGGAGATGTAAGGACCGTGCCGCAGGGTGACCTGTGCTCACCTGAGGATGGGGCACAGCAAACCACAGGCGTCCCTGACTCCAGGAGGGGTGGACGAGGACAGCCAACCAGGTAGGTTTAATTCCAAATGCTTCCCAAAGAGTTGACTCTTGATATTGGAGATAATTCAAGTAGAGATTCACACTAAGGAAGGTGCTCACAGGTGTCAGCTAAACATCCCTGCACGGGCAGAGGCTCACTGACCTTCCCAGGGGACTGGACACAGCCGGTCACCTGGACGCCCTGTCAGTGCTCTGCTGGGCTTGCTGTTGGATGGACCCGGCCTGGCACGGCCCCTCAGTGTCACTGATGCACCTCTCCCCTGCAGAGAGGCCCCAGGGGAGGGGAGGGGAGACAGCACGTGGGGACCAGCAGCTGGAAACACTGCTCCAGGCCCTTCCCCAGGGCCATCCTGGGCTGGGATGTTCTAGAATATTCAGCGTAGGTAGGGAGGACACCTACATTTCCCAGTTTCAACCCACTGTTGTGACTGTTCTACACTAGATCTTGCTCACATGATGTTCCCTTCTGGGTCAAGAAAGAGTGAGGAAATATTCTCTCCCCTCCCTGACGCCCAGGTCACCTTAAGATTGAGGCCATTAACTTTATCAAGTGAGACTGACATGTGACTCTGGGCTCAGCAAGAGGTCACTGCAGAAGGAGGCCGTGCCTCTGCAAGGCCACAGCTGGCTGGCGGGCTGAGAAGCCCAGAGCCTGGTAGCCCAGGTCTGATGTTTTCAGCCCAAACAGTGCAAGGGGGCAGGATTTCTGAGGCAATCCCCAAGCATGGACTGGGCTGACGTGGACAAGAATTAAATCAAATGGGAAGTGACTTCAAACCACAAACAGCTGGGAGCCAGGCCGTGTTGGGAGCAGGGCTCAGTGACGTGTATCAAGCTTTGGGCCCCCGGTGGGCTGAGTACCAGGCAACGCCACTCCATTCCCACCCAGACCAGGAGGTGCAGTCCAGTGCGTCCCCAGGGATGAACTCTGCTTAAAAGGGGTTCACAGTGGGACCTACAGTGAAAACGTTAGAAATAACAGTTCAGGGAGGGACGTAAAATAAACCGGCTTGACACTGGGAGAGGCTGGAGGCCCTGCAGAGGCAGGAAGAGGGCTTTGTGCAGCTCAACAGAGACATTGTGGGTGCAGAGAAGGGGGACTTTTGTGTTGCCGTCCATCCCGTGTGGGGCCGGTGGCCAGCAGATCACCTCCTCTTTGCTGTGAGCTCACTCCCACCTCCCCCATGACTAAAACCTGATGGAAGTTTCTTTTGTCCTTTCTGAAGTGTCAAAAGCCTTCACAATGGCCCACGGGGCCCTCCCAGCCGGCAGTCTTTCCTGAGCCCTGTCCTGGAGGAGGAGGGAGAGGGATGGTTGGTGGGGCAGCCTCTCCCCCACTGTGCAAGCCTTGGCATGCCGTGGACATATGTGTCAGGCCAGGGGGAAGAGGACACGTCTGGACATGCCTCTGGTGACTTGTGCTCATACCGGGCTCTCCCTGTGACATGAGAGGGAAGCCCCCAGAGGGTGAGGCTGCTGGTGTCCAGTGAGCTCCTGCTGTGTCCCTGTCACTTTACAGCAATGCCTGGCCCCAGAGTTAACCAGAGGGAGACAGGGAGGGCCGCAGGGAGGACGGCTGAAAGGGGCCCGCCACACCCTCGATCGCGGGCACGTGGACATCCAGCCTGGCCCCCCGCCCGTCTTCCCCGCTGTTTCCTGTGGGGTCAGCAGCGGCCCAAACATCCTCAACACCCCCGTGACGTTGCTTCATCCCCTGGACGCAGATGTGACGGCTGGCTGGTCCAGCATCGTGGAAGGCAGCCTCCCTGTCCCCACCCAGCCTCCCTTCTGACCTCACACAGTGTCCATCTCACCACAGATTTGGGTTCCCACCTGCCGCTGCTATTCTACCTAGAGGGTCAGGCCCTCAGACATGGACCCTGAGCTGGGGCCACCATTCCCCTGTGGTTGTCCAGACCCTAGGCCCACCACTGTCTAGAGAACTTCTGACCCTGATGTGGGGTTCTGGGGGACTGCACTGGACTCAGAAAGTGTCTATATCTAAAAGGAAGCGCTTGTTTCTTTAAGGTGTGTGCCACCCAGAGTGTGGGGACAAGGGCTGTGACGGCCCCAATGCAGACCAGTGCTTGAACTGTGTCCACTTCAGCCTGGGCAGCGCCAAGACCAGCAGGTATGGGCTGGGGCCTGTCTGCAGGGCAGGCACCACACAGAGGTCTGTGTAGAGCTGTTCTCTGCCCCACAACTGGCACCTGCTAGGAATTCATGTGGTGCCCCAGAAAGGGGATCCCAGTGAGTTTCACCACTCTGGACTTTCATCAGTTTTAGTAGCTGTTTTGTCCTCATCACACAAGCAGTTTGTGTCCGTGACAGGACCCAGGAACTGTGTCATGGTGACCTCAGTGGTTGTAAACTTTTCTATTTTGTTCCACTATAATGGATCATATTCAGCATGGTAAGGCTGACCACTGGGGAGCTGCAGACAGATGTCCTTTTAGGGCCAGAACTGCTCTAGACATCAGGGGGCTCCCGTGCCTGAGTGCCCAGGCAGAGGTGTGGGCATGCAGGGGGGCACACTCCCACCAGGGTGTAGGCAGGGTGTGGGCATGCATGGGGGGCACACTCCCACCAGGGTGTAGACAGAGGTGTGGGCATGCATGGGGGGCACACTCCCACCAGGGTGTAGACAGAGGTGTGGGCATGCATGGGGGGCACACTCCCACCAGGGTGTAGGCAGGGGTGTGGGCATGCATGGGGGGCACACTCCCACCAGGGTGTAGACAGGGGTGTGGGCATGCATGGGGGGCACACTCCCACCAGGGTGTAGACAGAGGTGTGGGCATGCATGGGGGGGCACACTCCCACCAGGGTGTAGGCAGGGGTGTGGGCATGCATGGGGGGCACGCTCCCACCAGGGTGTAGGCAGAGGTGTGGGCATGCAAGGGGGCACACTCCCACCAGGGTGTAGGCAGGGGTGTGGGCATGCATGGGGGGCACACTCCCACCAGGGTGTAGGCAGGGGTGTGGGCATGCATGGGGGGCACACTCCCACCAGGGTGTAGGCAGGGGTGTGGGCATGCATGGGGGGCACACTCCCACCAGGGTGTAGGCAGAGGTGTGGGCATGCATGGGGGGCACACTCCCACCAGGGTGTAGGCAGGGGTGTGGGCATGCATGGGGGGCACACTCCCACCAGGGTGTAGGCAGGGGTGTGGCAGGTGCAGGCGTGACTTCACCCCATCCTGGAGGTCACACAGCTGCTCCCACTGTGCTGGGCAGAGGTAGTCATGCTGCAGACCACTCACTGGCCAGGAGACCCCAGGCCAAGGGCAGGAGGTGGGTATTTGCTGGAACTGAATCTTCCGAAATTCACAGTTGCTCCACAGTCACATGGTGCTTCCCTGGAGAAGGGGGTGGACGTGTTGGCAGAGTGTTGCAAAAGCTCTCTGCTCCTGGTCCCCCAGGAAGTGCATGAGCACGTGGCCCTTGGGCTACTTCAGGGACACAGCAGCCAGACTCTGTCGCTGGTGCCACAGGAGGTGTGAGACGTGCTTGGGCAGGGGTCCAACCCAGGGCCTGTCTTGCTGCTGTGGGTTCTACCGAGCCTGCCCTTCCCCGGGCTGGGGTTCCCTCCCCTGGTGGGACTTTCCTGCCCTCTGCTCCCTGTGCACCCTGTCCTTCTAGAAAGGACTCTGACCAGGGGAGGGATGGGGCAATGGTGACATCAGAGCCTTCAGACCGCGCGCTCCTGGCCAGTCTCACACAGACGTGGTCAGAGCAGGTGCACTGATGCTGACATGAACCTGCTGGTTTGTGGAATCTCACTTCTGAAAGTCAGCGTCCGTTACTGAGGAAGGGCAGAGAGACAGCTCAGACCAGCGGCTCTCGGGTCAGTGGGACTTCAGACATCAAAACAGGAAGGCCTGCCCTGGCCGGTTGGCTCAGCGGTAGAGCGTCGGCCTAGCGTGCGGAGGACCCGGGTTCGATTCCCGGCCAGGGCACACAGGAGAAGCGCCCATTTGCTTCTCCACACCTCCGCCGTGCTTTCCTCTCTGTCTCTCTCTTCCCCTCCCGCAGCCAAGGCTCCACTGGAGCAAAGATGGCCCGGGCGCTGGGGATGGCTCTGTGGCCTCTGCCTCAGGCGCTAGAGTGGCTCTGGTCGCAACATGGCGACGCCCAGGATGGGCAGAGCATCGCCCCCTGGTGGGCAGAGCGTCGCCCCATGGTGGGCGTGCCGGGTGGATCCCGGTCGGGAGCATGCGGGAGTCTGTCTGACTGTCTCTCCCTGTTTCCAGCTTCAGAAAAATGAAAAAAAAAAAGAAAAAAAAAAAGAAAAAAAACAAAACAGGAAGGCCTCCAGGCTGCCCTGCTTGTCTGCCCTTCACTGTCTCCCCCTGCAGCCCTGGGTGTGTGCACGGGCGGGGCGGGGTGGGGGATGGGTCGTCACCTCTGCTTGTGGACTTGGTGGTCGAAACTGGGTGAAAGGCCCTTCCAGAAAGACTTCTTGGGCTGCAGTTGGAGTGAGTGAGGACAGACAGTTTGCAGCCCCCCAGAAATGCGGTGCCGCCCGCTGGCTAAAGAGGCTAGTGTTTGTAGTGCACTCAGCACACAGTGACCACACCCCTCAGAGGGGTGATGAGGGGACATTGCTGAGAGGTGACAAAAGGCCCACGACTAACGATGACACAAGCAGGTCTTGAGCTCAGAGAAGAGAAGTCAGGTGGGTGGCTCTGCCAGTCTCAGGAAGTGGGCAGAGGGGCGGGCTCTGGAGCCCAGGACATCACTCGGTGTTCGGCCAACTTGGTTCCCCGGGAAGAAGAGGCAGAGAGAGTGTCTGGGTCAAGTGGATGGAGGGTCATTCCTAAACAAGGTGAAAGAAGCCACCGTTCTGCTGTGGTGATTGTGTGTGTCTATGTCCACAGTCACTGAGTGTTTAGGAAAGACCCCTGGAGGATGCTGGTGGGGGTGCTCAGGGGCACCCTCAGGCTCCACCGTGTCATGGGTGCAACGGCCCTGAGTCGTCTCTGCTCAGTCAGCCAGGAACTGGCTTCTGTCCTGTTGAATTTAACAGAACCGAGCTTGTGTCCTCTGGACAGGGCCCCCCAGGTTGTCTGAGGACTTCGGTTTATTGCAGAAAAAAGAGCTAAGACCCCTGACATGTGATACAGGGTGTGTGGTCCTAACGTGGCTGCCTGATTCCTGCATCATTCGTCCTGGAGCTGACGCCCGGTGATGGCTGCTCTGTCAGCCCCGCTGGGGACAGGAGCCCCGTGGGCCCAGGTCTGACGTGCTGGCATTCTCCCACTTCCCTTCTCGTCTCTTCCTCCAGGTCAGAAAAAATGCCTGAAGTGCTCCCGGAGCTGTAAGAGGTGCATGGGTGATGCGGAGAAGTGCACTGTCTGCCAGGAGGGGTTCAGGTGAGTCACCGAGTTCCATCCCTTCCTCTTTCTGTCACCTCTCTCTCTCTCGTTTCCACTCAACGATTTGCTGTGTTTTTGCAAATTCTCACAGAAAGCCAAATTTTCAAAAGCTTTTCAGGGTAAAGATGAAGACTCTGTCCAAATCAGACTTGTTTTCTTCTATTAAGCGCAACACGCATCCTCTTTAAAAACATTGTACTGGGCTCACGATTTTTATCAGAATACTTTGAAATGTTTGTTTAGCCCATTCAATGCAGCCAAACTGCATTTACTGCAACCAAATGCTCATTACCTGTTCCTCCAAGTAACCGCTTGGAATGACGCCATGGACCCTCCCGCAGTCCGGAAACAGGCTCTGCGTGTTAAAGGGAAGTGTCCACCTGCCGTCCACACGCCTCCAGGAAAGTCTCTTGAAATCACATCTTTGTTTCCTCTGGTAAAACGGGGACGTGGAGCCACCCTGCCTTGGGAAGATGAGATGGGATGAGCTGTGTTGGGCCATAAATGATTTGCCACAGGGTCAGCCTGCCGTGGCAGCCCATCTGGGACCCAGAGCCTGCGTGTGTGGGGATGGGCAGCTGTGGATGTGGCAGGGACAGCTTGGAGGGAGGCACTGGGAACAGACTGGGAAGGAAACTCAGAAGAACTGACTGGGGTCACACAAAGGAGACAGAGTTGGGGGGAAGGTTGATGAGAACAGTGCTTCTCACCCCACGGAGTGCCCCCGAGTCACCGAGGCTGTTGTGAAAACGCAGATTCTGACCAGGCATCTCTGACTGGAGCCCAGGACTCTGCATTTCTGGCAGGCCCCCAGGGAGGAGGAGGATGCTGTGCCAGGCTGTGCCAGGCCCAGGCCCTCCCTGCCGGCTTCCCTGTCATCCAGGCCGAGGGCACTGGCAGAGGGGTTTCTTGGTGGAGGGTGTGAGGAGGAGCTGCTCACCCATGTCTGGTTTCCACAGCGCCTCCGACGTGGGCGTCAACATCACTCCTGTTTCTGCCGGGAGAGGAAGTTGCCCCGGGGAGCACGTAGCTGCTGCAGCAGAATTCATGGGCCTGACCCTATTTTCTGACCTGGTTGAGGGCAGGAGAGAAGCAGGCCCCCAAGGCCATGTGCATGCCTGCTGTCCTCTAACCCTGTTAGGTGCACGAGGCAGGGTTGTGGCAGTGACAGGATGCATTGCAGAGCCAGTTCCCCAGGAGACAGAGGGGACAATGAGGTGGTTGCAGCAGGGGGCCTGGGAGCTGCAGCTGTGATGTCTCCTCCGGCCAGGGCTCCTCGACCCCAGGCTGGAAGCTGAAGGTGTCAGGGAGGCTCCATGGTTCCAAGTCAGTGGGACCCACCCCACCAGGGAACTGCTGGAGGGTCCTGGGGCCTCCTGTCTCTGTGCCCCTGGGTTCTGGAGGAGAGGACATCAGCCACCCCCAGACGAATGGTGTCTCAGGGAGAAAACACATTGATGCAGACAGAAGCAGGGGTTTTATCGCTGGCCATAACCCACAGGAAGCTCCCTTTTATTGCCCAGTGTCCTCGTGAGCCGAGGCTCCAAGTCACTGCTGCCCCATTAGAGCTGCGTCTCCTGCCACCCAGCTCCGGGGGCTGACGTGCAGAAAGAATGTGCGTTTAAGGACTGGATGGAACTGGCTCCGTGAGCAGGAAAGGCCTGGGTGTCCGCTGTCCATGGTTACCCCCGCCATATCCCTCATGCAGGATTCCGTGTGTCTGACGCACCCAGGACACCAGTCCCACGTGTCGAGTGTCAGGTGCACTCACAGCATGTGCATCGAGCACAGTGTGCTCTTGGGAGTGAAGAAGCAGAGTGTCTGGTGTGTATTCACACTGCCCGGTGCCAGACTCTCACCAACATCTTACGAGTATTTGCTCATTTAGCCCCGAAAACAGCACTGCTGTGCAGGACCACGATTGTCCCAACAAAGAAGAGAGGACATGGGGACTCAGAGGGGTTAGCGGACTTTTCTGGGGTCTGGGTCTGGTTGCACAGCTAGGACATGGCGGGGAAAGGACCTGGAGTGGACAGCCCAGCGACAGTCTCCTCCCTAAGCCTTGACCGTGGAGGTGCGAGAAGAGAACAGGAGCCACCGAGGCAGGTCCTGCCGGGTCCCGGGAGGGGATTTGAGTTCAAGTTTATGGTGAAGGGCAGAGGCGGGAGCCCATCCGGGGTTTGTAAGTGTTGTTAAGATTGCAGAGGGCTCGAGACAGTGAGACTGCCCACCTGTCACCAGGGGTGACCCTCACACGCTCAAGTCCTCCTCTTGGGTCGGGTTCAGGTTCGGTTAGTGCCAGTGAGGAGAAGCCATCACAGACCAGGAGCGAATGGGAGGACCTGGCTGTCTGCACCAGGACCCGGGTCCTGGGGCTTCGGAGATGGACCCGGGTTCCGCCAGCCACCTGCTGGCAATGGTCCTGCTCTCGGGCCCAGGACAACCCTCCCAGCCGGACCTCCGCCAGAATCAGAACCACTTTTCCTGCTTTTGTCAGCTCAGAACCTTTGTCAACTCAGAGAGCTGGGCTTTAGCGACTTGCATTTTCTCTCATGAAAGACCTTGAGGGCAAATATTCATTTAATTAGAATTCGGAAGGGTTATCAAAATCTGCCTTTTTCCCCCTCCGACAGCATTGCATGGGACAGCTGCGTCCCTGACTGTGAGCTGGGCACCTACTTTGATTCCGAGCTGGTCAAGTGTGGGGACTGCCACCACACCTGTCTCACCTGTGTGGGTGAGTTCACGGCCGCACAGGCCTGGGTTTTGCTGTGCCGCGCCGTCCCGGGACCTGGGTTTCGCAGGGGGTTGGGTGAACCCTCTTCAAACCAAGGAGGCCTTAAGATTCCTCAGTAGGCCAGGGGTTTGTAGCGGTAAAGTCACAGAGGCCCTGGCAGGGGCAGGAGGGAGGGGGGATAGGTTACTGTTTACAGGTGTGAAGTTTGAGTTTGGTAAGATGAAAATGTCTGTCAGGGGATGAATGGATGGATGGTGGTGATGGTTGCACAGCATGTGAATGTACCTAATGCCACTGAGCTGTACATTTAAAAAGATTTTATGTTACCGACAGTATTACAATTTTACAAACTAAAAAAAGAAAAGCCAGAGTGTCATACTTTAAAATTTTTTTTTACATCCCAGACTGGATAGCTAGGTTGGTTAGAACATTGTCCCGAAGTACAGAGGTTGCCGGTTTGGTTCCTGGTCAGGGCAGATATAGCACCAGATCGATGTTCCTGCTCTTTCTCTCTCCCTTCCTCTCCCTCTAAAATTGATAAAAAGAATTAAAGAATTTGCTTTCATTGAATTGAGAGGGGTGAGGAAATGGGGAGTGGGGGAGAGAGAGAAAAGTCAACTGATTTTACTTAGTTGTTTGATTTTAGTTGTGCGATCATTGGTTGCTTCTTATAGGTGCTCTGACTGGAGATTGAACCTGTGACCTTTGGCATGCCAGATTGACCTTGTATTCAGCAGGGTCACTGGAGTGCTCTTAGAATGATCAGCCTGGATTTCCCAGCTGAGCAGGCTGTAGACTGCTCGTGAGCCCATCTGCAGCTCCGTGGTTGTGCAGAAAGACATGGTACTGTGACACTGTAGACTCAGAGACAAGGGTCGTTCAGGTGCTGAAGGGAAAGAGGCTTTAAAATAGTGCGCGTGTTCTGTGTGCCTGTCTTTGCTTACTGTGAACACTTTAGTCACAGAGAAAACTACTTCCATAAGAAAGTTTATGTCTTAAAATTCCCCACCCAGATGACAGCACAGATGTCTCCCAGGCACTGTATTTATGCAGAACAGTGAGAATGCCTTCGCTTTATTAGGCTTCGTGCTGCGAGTCATTTGCACTCAGGTGTGGGAATGCGTCCGGAGTCTGTGGGCTCAGATGTGTTCCCAGCTGTCTTCTCCCGAGTCTCCTTCCTCACCCAGCACTGTGGTCCTTGTTCTGAGAATCCCCCGTTAGGCGGAGCTTGTTGCTGTCGTCACCTTCGAGAATTAGGTCTCTGCTAAGTCACAGTTGCCATAGCCCAGGTCCTGGGAGATGGGGCATGATGGGTGCCTCTCCTGCTGTGGACACGTGACCCCACGTGGGCGTGGGCTGTGCTTTCCAGCAGTGGACACCCCGGAACCCTTGCAGCCAGGAGGAGACGTGCCTTCTGGGCCCCCCTGGAAGACCCACGGAGCTGGGCCCAGCACAAGGAGCACAGTGGCTGCTCCCAGCTGTTTGCCCTGAGGCCTTTTTTTTTTCTTAAGTGAGAAGTGAGGAGGCAGACAGACAGACTCTTGCATGCACACCAGAGGGCGATGCTTTGCCCATCTGGGGTGTTGTTCTGTTGCACCTGGAGCCACTCTAGCCACTCTGAGGTGAAGGCCATGGAGCCATCCTCAGCGCCCGGGCCAACTTTGCTCTAGTGGAGCCTTGGCTGCAGGAGGGGAAGAGAGAGACAAAGAGAAAGGAGAGGGGGAGGGGTGGAGAAGCAGATGGGCGCTTCTCCTGTGTGTCCTAGCTGGGAATCGAACCCGGGACTTCCACACGCCGGGCCAAGGCTCTACCACTGAGCCAACCAGCCAGGGCTGTCCTGCAGCCTTTTTATCTCTCTCTTATTCTTTGTTTCTGACACTCGGTACCTGGCCTAGGTTGACTGAAGAGCATTGCTGACGTCACTCAGTCAAATGTCACAGACACTTGAATCCGTAAACCTCAGGCCTGTGCTGTGCTAATGCTTTTGCCGTCAGTATTTCCATTCACTGTTCTTTTCCTGTGGCTCCGGATGGCTGGTGGCTGACAGTGTCCAGGCTCTGCTGGCTCTCCCTCACTGCAGCCCTCTGTCACCGCAGGGTTTGTACCCAGCAGACCTACGGTGTCTGGATGTCTGCCCTCCTCCTCGTGCCCGCCTGCCCGGGTTCTTTCTGAGATCCTGGGACATGTGTATCTACCCACGGCAGCCTCGGGGACAGGAACCCCATTTCCGTGCTTCATGTCCGGTGTGCGCTGTGTCGGAAGCACCTGTCCTCAGCCACCACGCCCTCCCTGGGAGCCCCACTTGTTTCTTCTCTGTCCCTGTCATCTGTACCAAACACCTGTCCACACCTTTCCCACCAGATGTCATCTTTCCATCTCCCCGTCATGTACACGGTTCTGTCCAACAGAAATAGGGTGCATTATAAGTTTTCTAGAGAAGCAGGGGGAAATCATGCTAACATAATATCTTAATTAACCTGACGTATCTGAAATACTGTTTGAACATATCATCAATGTAAAAAAATGACTATCATTCTTTCTTCTGCTGAGACTCTGAAGTCCAGTCTGTGTGTATGTATCGTAAGCTCACAGCACATGTCCATTTGGTGTGTCCACATGTCCGGTGCACAGAGCCACACATGGCCTGGTCTGGTGGGAAAGGAAGGCTGTGGAGTCATGGCCACCAACATGACACAGGTTGGGAGGACATGGGGCTCTGGCCTCCGTGTCCCCAGCTGTGAGACGGGGGTGGACCCACCTCCCAGGAGCGAATGAGAGCCAAGCACAGACACACAGTGGCACCTGAAGTCCAGCTGTGGTGGTGGCCAGGGGACAGATGAGCAGCAGTCGCTCTCAGAGACCCTCTAGCAGGCCTGGGACACAAGGTGGGCGGGCAGTCCCTGATAGCTGCTGCTTTTCCCACAGGACCCAGCAGAGAAGAGTGTATTCACTGTGCCACAGACTTCCACTTCCAGGACTGGAAGTGTGTACAGGCCTGTGGTGAGGGCTACTACCCAGAGGAGATGCCGGGTCTGCCCCACAAAGTGTGCCGAAGGTACGTGCCCGTCGACGGCCTTCCCGGTCAGACCCAGACCTCCGGGAACGGTGGTGCCTGTGCCCGCTGAGGGGTGGTGAGAGGGCCGAGGTGGGCAGTCCCCTTGCCCGGAAGCTGGGGGACTGCTGTGCAGCATCTCGCCCCTGAGGTGGGCAAGTAGGAACCATTGGCAGAGCAGGGGATGCCTGCAGGCAAGGTGCACCTCCTGTGTGCCAGGCACTGTGTAACTGGGACAGGGCAGGAAGCAGACCCAGTGCCTGGTGATGCTCATACCCCAGTAGCAGAGCCCTGGGGCAACACCCAGCTGTGCCACAGTCAGGACGCATCCACACAGTAGGACAGGAAGCGGGCAGTGGACCTGTGTGCTGGGGAGACCAGTCCCTGGGAGCTCAGCTCAGAAAAGGCAGCAGGTGGAGCCCTGGCCCAGATGTTACCCTAGAGCAGGACATCCCTCCCCTCGCCCCTGCCCCCACCCCAGGCGCGAGGCCATAGGAAGGTCACCCAGGAAGGTCAGTCTGGTGGGCAGCAGCAGTCCCCAGGCCAGCTCTAGGATCAGCTTTGTCACATCCCTGGGGGGGCCTTGTCCAGAGCCCATGAGTACATGGGGATGTCCAGGTGACAGAGATGGAGCCTTGGAGGCCGGGGCCTGTCAGCCTTGGGCATGCTCTGCTCTGTGGACAGACCGTCCTTGCCTGTCCTGGGAAGAGAGCAGTCAGACAGGAGGAAGGGTGTGCAGATGCTGGGCCAGGGTGTGAGCCCATCGCAGGAGACACGGCCCCAGTGAGGGGCACTGGTCTGGAGGGCAGGGGCCTGGAGAGGGTGGGCCTCCTCTCTGTTTGGCAGCGGGAACACGTGTCCCCACACAGGTGTGACGAGAACTGCCTGAGCTGTGAGGGCTCCAGCAGAAACTGCAGCTGATATAAGCAGGGCTCCACTCAGCTGGAGACCTCATGCATCACCAACCACATCTGCAGCAACGGTGAGCTCTCGTAGTGACAGGTGCATCCTTCCCTGCGTTACCTGCGGGATTGCCCTTGGAGGAGTAAGCCCGCTGGCCTTGGTTCACAAGGGGATGGAAAAGAACACATGGAAAAGGCAGCTCTCCGAGCAGACATGCTTCCCCCCCCTTTGCCCCCCTTCCCCCCCCCCCCCAGGCCTCCTCTAGTCTCCTTCCCTCCCCTCAGGCCACTCACATTGACCAGACACACCCCTGCCATAATCCAGCTACTGGTGATTGGTTTGTTGAGTGCCTTTTAAAAATGATTTTGTCTTTGTACCATTCCACTCCCATGCCTTCAACCCCAGGGGACCTGTGTGCCGTAACTTCCATTCAGAGAGGTCTGACCTTGGAGGTCAAGTCAGGAGGCCTGAGGGTCTGTGCCTGACCGGAGCTCACACTCGAGGGTCAAGGGAGGACCCACCTCAGTGGCGTGGGAGAGCCCTGAGTCTCTCAGCAGATGGAGACCAGGGTGGGCTGTGAAAAACAGGAACTCAGGGAGACCTGAGATCCATTTTGGGAAAATGCTTCAAAGGCCAGAAAGTTCCGTGTAGGAAGTCACGTGCTTGACTAGCATGTTCAGCCGGGACGCTGAGGTGCTCACAGGAGGTTCTTGAAAGCCAAGAGCAGGGCCTGCTGGTCTGCATGACTCTCCTCTGCCTGCCCCTTCTAGGCTGTCCCCTGCCTCCCCGGTCTCCCTCCTGAGCCCCCCACCCTTAGCACAGGCATCTGGACAGAGGTTCACATGAGCACTGAGGCCCCACTGGCACAGCCCAGAAGTTCTCCTGGCCCCTGGCCCCTGGCCCCCAGACTCCCCAAACCCTTGTCTCCCAGACTTAGCAGAAGCCCCTTCATATCATGTGACACCCCCCGGTGAGTCACATGTCACAGGGATGGTCATGAGGGCAGACCTGGCTGCCACCCTCCCTCCCTGTGTGTCCCCTTGGCCTGGAACACCAGTGGGGCCAGCACTGTGGGGTGGTCGGAACAGCAAAACAGGCCCCCAAGTCTGACACGTGCCCTTTATCTCTTGGAGGGCCTCAGCCAACAAGACGTTCTGTGACATGGTGAAGTCCAACCGGCTCTGTGAGTGAGAGAGCCACACGTGCCTCCTGGCCCGGTAGGGACTCTTTCACCTGCAGAAGGACAGGCTGCTCCCATCCATCCATCTGTCTGTCCACCTGCCTCCAGACTGGTCCAAAGCCCGTTTCCAGGGCAGCGCCTTGACTTCCCAGCTCTGCCCTCCCGGGAACAAGTCCTTTGGCAGCATCTCGGGGCACCCAATCTGGGGCCGGGCCTTCAGAAGGTGTTCCTGGGGCAGCGATGTCCTCAGCTCCGCCTGCTAGCTGTGTTCTGGCAAACCCTGTGCGTCCTGGGACTCCACAGCCCCAGCTCCTGGGCGGCCTCGGGACCAACAGTTTACTGAACCTTCAAGACCAAAGCGGAAAGTCAAGACACAGCCTCTCTCCCCGGGCTTTCGAGCAGCAACTGTAATCTCAGCCACTAGGTCCAGCCCACAGAACCTGGCTGTGCCGGGCGGGAGGAAGGGGGAGCCCCACACCTGCTCCTCTGGCTGCCACAGAGCTGTGTGGGGGACGGTTTGGCCAGACCGTGAAAGAGATAGATCTGGGGGCATCAAGTGTCTGACCACTGGGGAGAGAGTTTCTTTTTCTACCTAGTCTGCGGCTTCTGACATCGCTGTGGGGGCTCAGACAGCCAGATTCCAGACCCCAAGAGGAGGCTTCTCTTTCCTGGCGCCTTATACTTTGAGCCCAGCGTCCCTATCACCACCTTCTGTCTGTGTCTCTAGGGCTCTCATGGCCCCAATGCCCACCTCCAGCTGACCCAGAGCTTCCTGAGGAAGGTCCCCAGGAGGCATCCGGGGGCAAGCAAAGGTGCCCCAGGTCCAGCGATTCCTCTCGCCCAGAATTGTTCACCTGACACGTCCCAGGTCATGGAACTGCTACCGAAGCCGATGTGGCCGCTGCTCCGGCAGAGACTCGCTCTCCAGGTGGCTGTCCCTGTGTCCGACTGTCCCAGGAGCCTGGCAGTGCACTTGGGTCTCTTTCTGCCAAACCTGTGTAGGCATTTTATAAGCTACGTGTTCTGATTTTTACCGATGTTAATTATTTTAACAAATATTTCATATATTTTCATTGAAATGCACAAATTTGCTTGATCGACTCCCTGTGACAGGGGAGTAACATTTGCCTTAAATTTTTTTGAGCTTGTACGTCTCCATTTGGTTCTGCTGCCCCTTTGTACACATCTGACTTGTCCCTGTGAGCTGGGGAAACCAGCAGGTGTTGACTGAACCCACACTCCGAAGAGGAAACCCACAGAGCAAATACAGTGTTACGCTTAAATTAATAAAAGAGTTAACATCCCACCTCTGAGGAGCCTGTGTTTATTTGCAAGACACAATGATCGACGTGGGTGCTGACTGGTGTGTGCAGTGGCTTTATTTGGGGTTTCTGGATCTCTCCATTGTCATTCTGGGGGGGGTCCTGGAGCTTTAGGGACGTCACTGTAACAGAGGCATGGGAGGAAGTCTGGAGCTATGAGAGCTTGTTGGACAGAGTTGCAGCACACGGGTCGCTCCTCACCGAGAGCTGCCAAGGGGGTTGAGTTGGGTTTCTGCACAGACTGAAGTCCTCACCCACGGGTTCCATGCTGCCTGCATTCTCACCGCGGCCTCGTGACAGGGCCAGGCACTTGGGCTCGCTGGGAACTCTTGGGCTGCAGATGACAGAAATGCCCCAAATAGAACTGATACTGGAAGAAACAAAAGTGGGTGAAGGTCACTGTTTTGGAATTTCAGGGCTGACCCAGAATTTCAGGGAAGGGCACAGCTGGGCCTGGGGAACCTTGGGACCACCACTCATGTTCCCTGGACCCTCTTTGCAGGGTAGCAGTGTCCTCCTCTCCAGTGGACGGGACAAACGACAGAAACACGCACATCTTCCAGGTGAAATTGGGACAACCTCCAACCCCCCAAACAGCCTTTCTGTTTCTGCTTCTCGCCCGTGGCTGCTCTACCCTCTGCCCGTGTTCCCCTGTCCCGTCAGCCACGGCCGCAGGGACAGGCCGTGCAGCAGAGCCCGGCTGCAGGGAGTTCCCCCAGGGACAGCTCTTAGAAAATACAGCCTGCATGAGCGCGAATTGACCAGAGCTGTCCACAGGATTGAAGACGTGATTGTGTTTGGGGGACTGTAGACGGGACCAGGCTGAATATTGATAAGGATGCAACCTTGCTTGACCAGTGGTGGCACAGTGGATAGAGCATTGACCTGGATGCTGAGGACCCAAGTTTGAAACCCTGAGGTCGCTGGCTTGAGCGTAGGATGATCGACATCCCAAGGTTGCTGGCTTGTGCAGAGGTTCACTGGCTTGGCTTGAGCCCCGTCAAAGCACATATAAGAAAGCAATCAATGAACAACTAAAGTGTTGCAACTATGACTTAATGCTTCTCATCTCTCCCTTCCTGTCTCTCTCACTCACTCACTCAAAAAAAAAGAAAAAAGATTTAGACCCAATTGGGCTAAATAATTAGAAAAACGTTTTATTCCCCACTGACTGACAGGAGACTAGGATGGGTAAGCAGAAGAAAGGCTTAGGTGTTACTACAATAGTCTAAGTTATTACTATTTTAAAATTATGTTTCCACTAGTACATTTTCTCCCAAAATGTGAATGGTTTTTCTTTGTTGCAGATTACTTTAATAACAAAAATTTAAATTATTCCAAAAAGGTGTAAACTGCTAATGTTTTAAGTATGTACCCTTCTAGACAATTCTACATGCACACTTTTTTCCTATTTTAGTGGATTTAATTTACTATTTTTGGTTATTAAGGACACAAATCTTGAGAACTTTCCGCTTTCTCTAATATTTGAATTTAAGAATGCACATTTGCCCATCATTTTTGGTTAGTTGTATTTTTATTATTCAGTTGAAATTATTTTGTAATTGTGATGATGATATATTTTGGGGGTTACTTATACTTTATATAATTTTAATCCTTTGAAGTTCCTTGATACTTGCTTTATAATAACAATATGGTAACTTTAAAAAACGTTCCAAGTGTGCATTTCTGCTGCCACCTCTTGTGCATCGGTGAGATAGGGAGCAAGGAGAAGGTGCAGGGGCTCTGAGGAGTCTTGGTTTTCCCATGTAGCCCATCCTGAGCAAGAAGTAATTTTCCACCAGTTCCTTCCTCTGCGTCTAGTCAGTGCATGAGGTGAGAGAAGAGAGGAAATCCAGCCTGTAATACAATAGCTACTGTGGCAGCTGTTTCTCATGTGTTGAGTGTGGTCTCTCTTTGTACATATGGGCTCTATTTCTGTCCACATGTCACAGTCCCGAGGTGAAGTCAGTAACATGGTTCAGGGGATATTAGTTAAGTGGAGGGTGGGCCTGAGGCACGCGGATGAGTAGAAGCAGGGTTTTCATTTTTAATTTATTGATTGATTTTTAGAGATACAGAGAGAGGAGTTGGGGGTGGGGAGAAGCATTCATTTGTTGTTTCACTTAATTGTGCTTTTCATTGGTTCCCTCCTGTAGGTGCCCTGACCAGGGATTGAACCTATAACCTTGGTGTCTTGGGGCAGTGCTCCTACTGACAAGAGCTGTCCTTTCCAGGGCCTTTATTTATTTATTCATGTTTATAGGATGTTTATAAAAGCTGGGACAATGATACAAGGAAAGTCTAACAACAGAAGATGCAACAGGAGAGCTCATGTAGGCAGCTTTGGTCACTGGTAAGTCAGACAATAGGGCACCTTGGAGACAGTTTTGAGGGTCAGCCCTGATTGAGCTTTCAATGCCCACTGGTCCCTGGATTGCACATCTCCTGGGGTCCCATAGAGCTGGGGAGAAAGAGAGAGGCCAGGTAATGTGCCCTGGGGGAGGGGCTGGGCCCAGGCTGCTGAGGGAGGAAGTGGGGGGGAGAACCCAAAGTTTAGTCTATTTCACTTTGTTTTCCTGTGCTGTGAAGCACCAGATAAGGCACAAAATTTTTTCTTCCTATAAAGCAGAGATACTATGTCATGATAAAACACCTTAGTATTTCATATTGTTTCTATCAGGTGTTTGATCACTAAACCAAACCATTTCAGCCCTAAGAACCAGAGGTGAGACAACCACATATCGGTCCAGTGCTGATGTTGGAAGATCCCTATGTTCCCTACTCTCACAGGACTAAGAGCTGTAGTGTCAGGACACCCCACCTTCTCATGTGGGACCCTCCCCACCTTCACAGGACTCAGAGTGAACATCACAGGACCCTGAACCTCTCAGGTTGGGGTTCTCCACAGTCACATTACCTAGAAATGATGTCTGATACTCTCTCAGGAGGGTCCATATTTCACAATGAATGGGCCCGGAGGTTATGTGAAAGGGTCCCCAACTGTAACCTGAAGGAACCTGTCCCCACACTGTCTCTCTCATGTGGGAATCCTTTTCATAGTGGCAGAATCCAAGCTCATGTGACTCTCTTAGGTGGGCCTCCTCACCACAGTCATAAGACTGATGTACCAGGACTCCTTACCGTCCATGGGAAGACCCCCTTCTTACATCACAGGGTCCAGAGCCAACATGACTGGACTGTTCACTCTGTTTTGACCCTTCCACACAATCAGCAGACCCAGATCAGCTGTGACAGAATTGTCCAGGCTCTCAGGGAAACAACTTTCTTTGTAGTCACATGATGCAAAAATGATACAACACCGTCCCTATTGTCTCAGGGTCAGACCTCTTTTCACACTCCCTGGTCCCAGGTCCGATGAGATAGGACCCCCTCTTCTCACAAAGAGGGGCCCTTCCACATCTCAGAGGGCCCAGAGCCAATGAGACAGGATCCTCTGTTCTCTCTGGTGGGACCATTTTCCATGCTCTCAGGAAACAGAACCAATGTGACAGGACTCCCTACTGCTTCTGGTTTATTGGGTCAGTCCACTGCTCAGGTTGTGTCAACTAGGGTCTGTGGGGTCCTGATTCTGTCTGTTTCCTCTGGTGTTTGTCCAGTAATGGTTGTTACGTTCATGTTGACAGGAATTTAGATATGGATGGGGAAAGAGAGCAAGGGAATCAGACATTCTATTCTATAAAACTCAGAATGTCTGCTCCAGGGAGAAGCCTCAAGGCTCCATTTAGTCTAATCTGATAGAAGGCTCCAGTATTCATAGGCTTGATGGCACAGTAGAGGAGTCCATTGTGTCCTGAGAAGTCCATTGTCCACTCAGCTCTCTGGCTCAGATCTGGAAGGAGTTTCCCCAAGGCATTGCCGGTCAGGTGAGAGGGGAAGGAAGAGGGAAATGGTTCCATTGTAGGAGAGGTACTCTGGGAGTCGGTCAAAAATGGGTGGGAAGGCTCTGACTGGTTGGCTCAGTGGTAGAGCATCGGCCTGGCATGCAGAAATCCTGGGTTTGATTCCCAGCCAGGGCACACAGGAGAAGCACCCATCTGCTTCAACCCTCCCCCTCTCCTTCCTCTCTGTCTCTCTCTTCCCCTCCCGCAGCCAAGGCTCCATTAGAGCAAAGTTGGCCCAGGCGCTGAGGATGGCTCCATGGCCTCTGCCTCAGGCGCTAGAATGGCTCTGGTTGCAACAGAGCGACACCCCAGATGGGCAGAGCATCGCCCCCTGGTGGGCATGCCAGATGGATCCCGGTCGGGCTCGTGCGGGAGTCTGTCTGACTGCCTCCCCATTTCCAACTTCAGAAAAATACAAAAAAAAAAAAAAAAATGGGTGGGAAACATTGAGGCTGGGAATCTAGAGTGTTTATGGCCAGGAAAGTCATTCTTTCCAGCTGGAGAATAGAAACATGGTCCTAACAGAGATCTCGGCCTCTGTTTGCCACTTTTTTTCTGCCCTCGCCCTGAGAGAAACATAGTGGCCACATTGTGGATTTATCATTCCACTTTCCATAGGTTTCCCAAATTTATCCATTCCTCTCAGACAGAGAGAGAAGCATTTACTCATTGCTCCACTTAATTGTTGCATTTAGTTATGTGGTTATTGGTTGCTCCATTTAGGTGCCCACAATGCGGCTCACACCTGTCACCTTGGCATTTGGGAAAATGGCATCTGCACTGTGCTACATGGCCAGTGCCCCATAGGTTTTTTTTTAATTTGGTATTTTAATTATCATTCAATTGAAGTTATTTTATATTTCCAATTGTGATGCATTTGGAAGGTTATGTAGAAAATGTCATTTATACATTAAACCAGCGATTCTCAACCTGTGGGTCGCGACCCTGGCGGGGGTCAAACCACCAAAACACAGGAGTCTCCTAAAGCAATGAGAATACATTCCGAATCATAACTGTAGCAAAATTACAGTTATGAAGTAGCCACCAAAATTAGTTTTTGGTTTGGGGTCTCTGCAACATGAGGAACTGTATTGCAGGGTCACGGCATTAGAAAGGTTGAGAACCACTGCCTTAAACTATAAGGAGCTCATAGGTCCCTCTTATTAATATTTTTTAGGTTCATGGCCATGACAGCGAGACACATACTTAATATTCTTTCAAACCATGAAGCTTGTTGAAAGTTGCTTTCTGTTCTCTTTAAATATGTTTGAAGTGTGCTTCTCTGTCACCTTGTGCACATGCCAGTTTCAGAAGAGAACTTAAGTACAAGTACCTTAGTGTGAGACATGAAGACTGAAAGGAGCAGCTTGTTGACCCCCTTACCTTATTTTTTTTGTCCAGTAGGTTTTGGGGTTTCCTAACAAAAATTAATGTCAGGTATGTCACACGTTCTCAAATTAGTTGCATATTATCCATGCCACCTTTGTGAATCTAAGATTCTGGTCTGACCTGTGGTGGTGCAGTGGATAGAGCATTGATTTGGAATGCTGAGGTTGCCGTTGTGAAACTCGAGGCTTGCTGGGTCAAGGCACATATTAGAGGCAATTCCCCTGAGGTAATGTTTCTACTTCTTCCCCCTTTCTCTCTGTATCTTCTCTCTTTTCTCTAAAATCAATCTGTTGTAGTAATGTTATACTAATTAAATATATAGAAATATAAAAAAACAAAAATATGGAAGATATATAAACATAATTAAAAATAATATTAAAAATAATTAAGGAAATTAAATAATTTTATTTAATTAATATAATGGATACAGATGTGATAAACAGACTCTGACTTACAAGCAGGGCCCAGTTAATGTGTGTGTGAAGTTATACATAGGTAACTGGCTTGGTATCATAACTTTGTAAGTTAATGTAAATAAGAACATTATAAAAAGTGGTTTGATGTAAACATTTCAGTAGATTAACATAAAGGGGATTCCCTGTAAGGAACTCCCGAAAAGGTGGTTTGAGGTGATAATCCTGTAGATTGACACCTGTTAGAAGGCATTGGTCAGAAAAGATACTAAGGCTGAAGGGGCCCCTGCTGCAGTAGTCGCCCAGACTCCAACATGAACGTGAACTGTCTCCACACCCCTCTGAGCTCTAACCAAAGACAGCCGAGAGGAGCATGCTGACGGGAGCCCCCTTAAGCTGTACCCAGGCATGCCAAAAGGATTTATGAGTAATAAATTGCCTGTGTGATTATTGCAACTAATTCTGTGTTGGTCTCGTGCTTTTCCTCTGGTGGCAGTTGGTGTTGGCACTTATCAGTAGAATCCTCATAGCCGCCTCAAGAGTAATCTCAACGAGGCTGCCAGCCCTGCTGATAAGCAGGAGTGTCCCACTGCATGGGTGTAAAGCCAGTATCCTCGGCCACCATCATAGCCGCCTGACCCATACAGGTTTGCATTAGATTCCGGCAGACAGTAAAGAAACAACGGAGCCAAAAACTGGTGAGCCATTACCTTTAATCCTAGCTTGCACCTGATGGTCAAGTAGAAAACACACACTGGGCTCCAAAACCCACTTATTCAGTGCTCACAAAGCTACTAACTTACCCGAGTTTCCTAGAATCAAAGGTATCTACCTCACCAACCTTATTCAACTCTGTTTTCTATCTCCTTCTCTCTGCACAGACTGGCTTCTCCTTCAGCACTCCACTATCTTGGCTACTTCTCCTTTTCTCCACGTGGCCTTTCTCTGCTCTCCTCTCTAATGCTAATCTCAGGAACTGAGAGAGAGCAAGCTCCCGGTCTTCCCCACTTATAATGTAGAAACCAAAACCTTTAATCCAATATACAAACAAGGAAATCTCTGATACAAAGTCACTTATCTGAAGCATAATGGGATTCCTCATGAGAGTGCACCACCCCACATCACAAAGGGTAGGAAAGGCTTAGTCTTAAAACTAAGCCTTAGGCTATAAGAATCCTGCCTGCTTACAGCCTGTCACCCCCACATCCAATGCAAACTATAAGCGAGCAAACATATGTCACATATAAAAACTTATTTGACCAACAACAGGGAAGTCGATCAGGGATGCCTGATCGACATAGAGCTTGGGCTCTACTGGGACACAATCAATAACTTTTTTAATGCCGGGATCCAGCCCTGGGGGGAATCCAAGGGTCCCACAGGAAGAGATGGTGTCGTTATGAAATGAGTGAGAGCCAAATTCTTTTTTAGTTCGTCTGCCAGGCATCTCTGCCAATGGCTAGTATAGCTTATTTTTATATACACTAAGTTACAGTCACATGGTATGCAGAATACATTGATTAATAATTGTTTTTGTTTCACTATGATTACATATTTCTAGGCAATGGTTAGTACATTTCTATAAGCTATAAATCAGATGGTAAGTAATTCTAAGTATAGTTATACAATAACTTGAAAACAGCAACAACGGTTTTTGTGCAAGCTTCTAAAAGGTCAGTATTGATTAATAACTACCTTACCTAATGTCCTATTGTCTAGTCAAAATTTATTTGTCTACTATATTCATATACTAGTTAAGTTCTAACTTTATTTTTCTCAGTGTTTCACCACCTGCAATCAGGTATGTAAGAGGAAAGGAAAGTTTTTCTATTCTATTATATGAAAAGGCTAGGGAGGTGAAGTCATGGATTAGGTGAAGGCTGAAAGGTGCTTTTGTGTATAGTTACTGTTTTCTACCTATTCATATGTCACAATCTATTTTTCCCTAATATGATTTAGAGGAGGGAATTTTTCTATAGACTTAGCCCTTTTCAGGGGATATCATAGCTAGCCTCCTATGTCTATGGGCCCAGGCAAGGGGGTTTATAGGCTTTTCTGTGGAATTCACAGCCTTTGTCTCATTTCCAGAGAAATTACTGCGGATCTGCAGGGAAAGCACGGTGCTATTATTCCTGTGTCATAAATGATAGGACATAATACCCAGAAAAGGGGGGATAGAGAACCAAATTAATTGAAAAAAATTAAGAGGGGAAGTATCGTTGCTCCTCTTCTTTGCTGTGACTGTCAACCAGCAGCTGTTGATCAGCTTCCGACATTTTTCAAAAAATCTTAGATTCTGTTATTCAGTTTTTTGAAATGTTCTATATACCCAGTATAACCTCATTGTCTTGTGTTCTTGGGAATATCAATTCCCTTTGAGCACTTATTATACATTGAATATCCCTTGTTATTTCACTTGATTATTAGCCCAGCTGCTAGAACTTTCAAAGTATAAGGACATTTTTTTATTTCATCCCCCATAGTGTCTATGAGTCAGGCATGTGACATGAATGGCTGGGACACTTAAGTCATGGAGAGTCCTGCAGCTGAGATCATGGACATATGTCAGCTAAGGGTAAGCATTATTTCTGTTCCCTCTGTCAGTTACTTGGTTTATTTTTATGGGGTTTGGTAGAATGTGGTAGTGCTGCTAGTGATGTTTCTCTATTTTACATTTTTGTTGGTATTGAAATATATTTTGAAACTCACTGCTTAGACTTAGGGAGTCATGAGATGTCCTTTATGGAGTCCTGGCTCTGTTTGTATTGTGAGCATCTGGTTCAGCTCCCGCATCTGTCATGCAGCAAGTGGGGTCAGGCGTTTGGCTCCATATGTGAAGTTTGGTTATGGTGTCTTGGTTACAGATCAGGAGTCTGTCTCCAGGTTTTGTGGTTAAATTCATGTTCTGCTGTGCACCTGGGGTCTGAAGTCCCTTTTTATGTAGCTTCATGTCCCAGTTTCCAGTGTGGGGCCCATGTGCAGCTCCAGTTCTAGGCATGATATATGGACTTTGGTGGCCAAGATGCCGTGTCAGTCTCTGGCATTGGTGTTTCCTAGTCTCAGTTGGGTCTGTAGACCAGTGTTTGGTGTTCGGTGCCATGTCTTCTTTTTGGTTTGAGTGTTTATCCAGTGCTCATCTTAAGTCATCTAGGGTCCACAGGGCCCTGATTCTGTCTAAGGTCTCTGGTGTCTGTTCAGTAGTAGTTGTGTTCATGTTGGCAGGAAACTAGATATGGATGGGGAAAGAGAGCAAAGTGAATGGGAGATTCTATTCTATAAACTTGGAATGCCTGCTCCAGGGAGAAGTCTCAAGGTTCCATTTAGTCTAATCTGATAGAGGCTCCAATATTCATAGGTTTGATGGCACATTAGAGAAATCCATTGTGTTCTGAGATGTGCATTGTCTCAGCCCTCTGGTTCAGGTTTGGGAGGAGTTTCCCCAAGGCACTGCTGGTCAGGTGTTTTGGGGAAGCAAGAGGAAAATAATTCCATTGTAGAAGAGGAACCATGGAAGTCAGAAATGGGCGAGACACTGTGAGGTGCAGAATTGAGATTGTTGATAGTAAAAAAAAGGTTGTCCTTCCTAAGTGAAAAATAGAAACATGATCCGAAGAGAGATCTGAGTTTTTTTCCTTTGTTTCCCTTTCCTTTTTCTGCCTTTCTGTTAAGAAAAATGCACTAGGCATGTTGCAGGTCTATCACAACTTTTTCCATTGGATTTTACACTTTTTATATTGATATGACAGAGAGAAACATGAACTTATTTTTCTAATTAGTTGTTTCATTTAGTTGTGAACTTCTTGGTCATTTCTCCTAGGTGCTGAGACGTGTGATGAAACCCACAACCTTGGCACACAAGGAGGGCATTCCATGCACTGAGCCATCTGGTCAGGGCACCATAGGTTTTTTTTAAAAATATTATTATTTTTCAGTTGAAATTATTTTAGAATTCCAATTGCAATGTATGTTACAGGTTATTTAAAATTGTATTTTATAAGTGTAAGTGTAAGGACTTCCTGGTTTATCTGTTAATAATGACTTAAAGGTTAACTGTTATGAGAGTAGGAAATAAGTTATATAATTTCAAATCTTGAAGTTTGTTGTCATTTGCTTTATAGTGCAATATGGTCCCTTTAAAATGTGTCCTCAGTGTGTGTCTCTGCTGTTAGGTTGTGTGCATCTTGGGAACAACACCTTGGTGGCTGTCAGGAGGAACAGGGGTACAGTGTGTTATCTCTCAGTGGTTGTATTGCAGGAATCAAAGGAGGACAAAAATGCCCAGACAACTTGATGAAGGAAGTAGGATTTATTTAGCTGGTGGAGCAGTGTGATCCCCAAAGAGGCAACTAAACACAAGCTCCCCAAAGTTAGATTTCTTACATCTCATATACCTTTTACAGAATACAGGGATTTCATGCAAGGGGCTCGTGATCCCTTGGTCCAGAGCAGCAGTTTTCAAACCTGTGGGTTGCGACCCCAGCGGGGTCGCCTAAAGCCATCGGAAAATACATAATGCGTATCAGGTATTTACATTCCGAATCATAACTGTAGCAAAATTATAGTTATGAAGTAGCCACCAAAATTATTTTTTGGTTTGGGGTCACCGCAACATGAGGAACTGTATTGCGGGGTCACGGCATTAGAAAGGTTAAGAACCACTGGTCTAGAGGTATAAGTCACTTTGATGACACCAGGATGGTAGGGTGAATTTAGGTGGAATCAGAGGATAAGTGTTGGATATTTAATTAAGGTATGTAAACATTGTTTCTTAAAAGCTTTTGAGCCCTGGCCGGTTGGCTCAGTGGTAGAGCGTCGGCCTGGCGTGCAGAAGTCCCGGGTTCGATTCCCGGCCAGGGCACACAAGAGAGGTGCCCATCTGCTTCTCCACCCCTCCCCCTCTCCTTCCTCTCTGTCTCTCTCTTCCCCTCCCGCAGCCAAGGCTCCATTGGAGCAAAGATGGTCCAGGCGCTGGGGATGGCTCTGTGGCCTCTGCCTGAGGCACTAGAGTGGCTCTGGTCGCAACATAGCGACACCCCGGATGGACAGAGCATCGCCCCCTGGTGGGCAGAGCGTCACCCCCTGGTGGATGTACCGGGTGGATCCCGGTCGGGCGCATGCGGGAGTCTATCTGACTGTCTCTCCCCGTTTCCAGCTTCAGAAAAATGCAAAAAAACCCCAAAACCCAAAAAACAAAAAAAACAAAAAAAGCTTTTGAGAAAAGAAAAGGGGAAGGGGTTTTCAGATAAGTTCTATCTTATTTGGTCTGTGTAGCAAGTGGCCTCAGGCACCCTTTTAGAAAATCATAGAGGGTAATTAATCTAGAACTGGCTGACTCAGTTACCCCTGCAGGCTCCCTTCCCTTGCATTTTTCTTCTTCTTTTTTTTTTTTCTGAAGTTGGAAACGGGGAGGCAGTCAGACAGACTCCCGCATGTGCCTGACCGGGATCCACCCGGCATGCTCACCAGGGGGCAATGCTCTGCCCATCTGGAGCAACGCTCTGTTGCAACCAGAGCCATTCTAGTGCCTGAGGCAGAGGCCACAGAGCCATCCTCATTACCCAGGCCAACTTTGCTCTAATGGAGCCTTGGCTGCAGGAGGGGAAGAGAGAGACAGAGAGGAAGGAGAGGGGAAGGGATGAAGAAGCAGATGGGTGCTTCTCCTGTGTGCCCTGGCCGGGAATCAAACCCGGGACTCCTGCACACCAGGCCGATGCTCTACCACTGAGCCAACCGGCCAGGACCTCCTTGCATTCTTCTTGTTTTTTCCTTCTCAGGGAAGAAGGGGCATGCCCCTCCTTCCTCAGTAGATCAACTTACCTGCTTATGTTAAGTTTTCTATCTCTCTACTGATTTCCTTTTTTTGTGGTAATCTATTGGTTCTGAAAGAGGTATTTTCTATCCCTAAATGAGATAGTTGGATGAAATCCATGGTTATGCCTTGATCGGGTAGCTCAGTTAGTTAGAGCGTCATTCTGATACACCAACATCGTAGGCTCAATCCTCAGTGTGGGGACATCCAAGAATTAAATAGTGAATGCATGAGAACATTGGTACTGTCATACTTGGAGTTTAGCAGTTCTAACAGATGTGAGTGCCATACTATAGTAGTCTGAATTTTCCATTTCCTAACTGTTGGGCAGATAAAATATATTATGCTCACTTTGTTAAAGATGTTGCTGCCCACGTGGAAGCCCATTGCCCAGGTTATATTAGTTGCCCTTTTTGTGGGGATGGGCGTGATTATAATAATGTGTGTTAGGGACTTGCTGTGGGCAGGCAAGATCCTTGTAGCCTGGGACTTGGATTTAGGACTAAGCCTTTCCCACCCTTTTTGATGTGGGGTGGTGCACTCTTAGGAGGAATCCCATTATGCCTCAGATAAGTGACTTTCTATCATAGATTTCCTTGTTTGTATATTAAAGGATTTGATTTCTACACTATAAAGTGGAGTAGACCGGAAGCTTGCTCTCTCTCAGTTCCTGAGATTAGCATTAGAGAGGAGAGTAGAGAAAGGCCACGTGGAGGAGGCCAGGAGAAGTAGCCAAGATGGCAGAGTGCTGAAGGAGAAGCCAGTTTGTGCAGGGAGAAGGAAGGAGATGGGGAACAGAGGTGAATAAGTCTGGTGAGCTAGGAATCTTTGATTCTAGGAAAACTTGGATAAGTCAGTGGCTCTGTGAGCACTGAATGAGTGGTCTTTAGAGCCCAGTGTGTGTTTTTACTTGCCCGCTGGGTGCAAGCTAGGATTAAAACTAATGGTCCATCAGTTTTTGGCTCTGTTGTTTCTTTACCGACTGTCCGAATCCAATGCGAACCTGCACTGGCCAGGCAGTTGTGATGGTGGCCACAGCTACTGGCTTTACATTTGGCATGGTCTGTGGCAGGATTCTGAATTTGATGTGGAGCGACCATCACCTTTGAGTGGTGTGGAGTAGAGGACTGGCTGCTGTTATGGTTTTCCATGTCTGTCCTTTTGGGGACCATAGGCTGGCTGACTTTTGCAGCCCTGCATGAGGAAACTGAGAGCTCTGTGGAGGAGGCTGCCCAGGACCTGCAGACTGAGCAGTGGAAGGAGCTGAAGTAAACGTGGGAGAAGGAGATGCCGACCCTGAAGCTGAAGGAAGTGCTGGAGGAGGAGGCTGGAGGTTTGTGAGATTCGCCTGGAAATGGAGCAGCTACTGGAGGAGGAATCACAGGTTCGTGAGTTGCAGATTGCCCTGGACGTTGTGGAGAGCCAGCAGCTGTGGGAGGCCAGGGCTGAGACCAGAGCTAGGGCTGCAGAGCAGAAGGCGACAGCAGCCTGTAGCTCAAGCCTGGCAGCGGAAGCTGGCATTTCCAGTTCCTCTTTGGAGGATGAAGAGAATCAAACTAGAGTTGCGATCTGCAGTCTCCAGAAGATGAAAGCCCAGCAGCAAGGAGTTTTTACTGTGCTCCTGCTAGGTCTGCGATTTTGGGACATAGGGTTGGATACCATCAGGTTCTCTGGAGCACAGATGGAAATGCTGACTGCCATTGCCCTGTGCTCATCTTTGGGACAGTGTAAGACCTGCCAGGACAGCAAGAATGAGGGGGGTGGTTGAGGCCCCAGGTACTTGGACTGATTCCTGGACTATGACTGGAGTGAGCACTGGCTCCTTTGTTGGATAGACTTACAGATTTTGGACAATGTGAAATACCCTAATGGGGGTGGGGGGTAGCTTTGCTGGAAGCACTCACCTGCCCCGGGAAGCTTTTCCCATGGCTAGAGAGAAGTCCGAGGACATTTTGCTCTTTTGGCAAAGTGCTCAGAGACTGGTGAAATTGTATGATTTTTCATGTTGTTGTAATTTGTGTAATGTGCCTAATTCCCTTGCACAGGGATGCCAGTGGTGTAGATTGTGGGTAGTAAAGTGAGCATTGGGGTGGATTGTTGGACAGATAAAATATATTATGCTCACTTTGTTAAAGATGGTGCTGCCCCCGTGGAAGCCCATCGCCCAGGTTATATTAGTTGCCCTTCTTCTAGGTTGGGCATGATTATATTAAAGTGTGTTGGGGGCAGGCTGTGGGAAGGCAGGATCCTTGTAGCCTGGGGCTTGGTTTTAATACTAAGCCTTTCCCTCCCTTTTTGATGTGGGGTGGTGCACTCTCAGGAGGAATCCCATTATGTCTCAGATAAGTGACTTTCTATCAGAGACTTCCTTGTTTGCATATTGGATTAAATGTTTTGAACCTACACTATAAAGTAGGGCAGACTGGGAGCTTGCCCTCTCTCAGTTCCTGAGATTAGCATTAGAGAGGAGAGTAGAGAAAGGCCTCATGAAGGAGGCCAGGAGAAGCATCCAAGATGGCGGAGTGTTGAAGGAGAAGCCAGTTGGTGCAGGGAGAAGGAAGGAGATGGGGAGCAGAGGTGAATAAGTCTGGTGAGCTAGGAACCTTTGATTCTAGGAAACTCAGACAAGTCAGTAGCTTTGTGAGCACTGAATGAGTGGGTTTTGAAGCCCAGTGTGTGTTTTTACTTGCCCGCTGGGTGCAGGCTAGGATTTAAGATGAAGGCCCATCATTTTTTGGCTTCGTTGTTTCTTTACCGACTCTCCGAATGAAATGTGAACCTGCACTGGCCAGGCGGCTGTGATGGTGGCCCTGGCTACTGGCTTTACACTAATGAAATATCAGGCAGAGCTTATTTTTACAAGATTAGGTACTTGGTCTTGTCAAAATAAGAAACATGAAAACTGGGAGTTTTTAAGCAGTTTATCTGAATTAAAATGACTCCAAACGTTTGGGATAAAGATCTCCAATCCTGCAGACTGACAGTGTAACAATTTCTATTTTATTTATTTTTAAAATTCATTTTAAAGAGTGGAGAGAGAGAGAGAGAGAGAGAAAGAGAGAGAGAGAGAGAAAGGGGAGGAGCAGAAAGCATCAACTCCCATATATGCCTTTATCAAGCAAAGCATGCCTTTACGTTTACTTATTTTTATTAATTTTAGAGTGTGGAGCGAGAGAACCAATTTGGGTTTTTTTTGTGAGAGAGAGAGAGAGAGAGAGAGAGAGAGAGAGAGGGTCAGATAGGGACAGACAGGAAGGGATAGAGATGGGAAGCATCAATTTTTCGTTGTGGCACCTTAGTTGTTCATTGATTGCTCTCTCATATGTGCCTTGGCCAGGAGGCTACTGCAGATTGAGTGACCCCTTCCTCAAGCTGGGAACCTTGGGCTTCAAACCAGTGACCATGGGGTCATGTCTATGATCTCACGCTCAAGCCTGTGACCCTGCACTCAAGCTGGTGAGCCTGTGCTCAAGCCGACAGCCTTTTGGGTTTTGAACCTGGGTTCTCAGCATTCCAGTCTAATGTTCTATGTACTGCACCACTGCCTAGTCAGGCACCATTTCCATTTTATAGATTAAAAAACAGGCACAGGCCCTGGCCAGTTGGCTCAGCGGTAGAGCGTCAGCCTGGCATGCAGGGGACCCAGGTTTGATTCCCGGCCAGGGCACATAGGAGAAGCGCCCATTTGCTTCTCCACCCCCCTCCTTCCTCTCTGTCTTTCTCTTCCCCTCCCGCAGCCAATGGAGCAAAGATGGCCCGGGCGCTGGGGATGGCTCCTTGGCCTCTGCCGCAGGCGCTCGAGTGGCTCTGGTTGCGGCAGAGCGACGCCCCGGAGGGGCAGAGCATCGCCCCCTGGTGGGCATGCAGGGTGGATCCCGGTCGGGTGCATGCGGGAGTCTGTCTGTCTCTCCCCGTTTCCAGCTTCAGAAAAATACAAAAAACAAAACAAAACCAGGCACAGAGAAGTTGAGAATCTTGCCTTAGGTTGCACAGCTGGTGAGGGAAGAGCTGAGATTGAAACCCACTATGGAATGATCTGGAGTCCATGCGGTGTACACCATGAAATGCTCACCCTGAAGGGGCAGCATGGAGAGAGTGAGGGAGATCAGGTGCCTAGACTGAGACAGCCACACGGACATTCACACACACATGTTCCTCTCTGGTTTTCACCACTGAGACTACAGAGGTCAGAGGAAACCAGGACAGGAGCCAAGAGAAGCTAAGGGAGGAGGGTGGTGAGCCTACTAGGAGAGAAGTCTCCACTCCCTGGGAGTCAAGGAAATCCCTTTCCCTGGTGAGTCTGTCTCAAATCCCTCTCCCTGGGCAGTAACCTGATTGACTCCAGACGTCCACGTTTCCAGGGGTTGAGTTTCTGTGCCTGACAGTGTGAGTTCTGTGTGGCCCTCTGGGAACTCTGCTTTCAGTGACGGGGTGGGGGGGAGATGAGGTATGTGGGTGTCATAGTTTTATGGAAATAAGATTTATTAGAACAGGAGGCCAAGAGACCATGGAAGAGATTGGTATTGACAGTTCTATAGCACTTTAAGAATTGTTTGACTAGCTCATCTCTTGTCATGTAAGTGAAGAACTTGTTTAACCAGTTACTTCTGAACTAATTACAGTCTTGGGAGGGTAAGGGGTCAGTAGACTTCCTCTGAAGTCCCCTCAGAGGTGGGGTATGACCTGTGTAACAGCTATGGCTGTGGAGATGCAATTTAATGCTAATGACTCACTCACCCTCCTTGCAAACATAGGGCTTCTCCCCTAAGTGTATCCTCTGGTGTGTGAGGAGAGTTGACTTTCGTGAAAAGCCTCGCTCACACTCCCTGCAGACATAGGGCTTCTCCCCTGAGTGTGTCCTCTGATGTGTGAGGAGAGATGACTTCAGTGAAAAGCCTCGCTCACACTCCCTGCAAACATAGGGCTTCTCCCCTGAGTGTGTCCTCTGGTGTGTGAGGAGATGTGACTTCAGTGAAAAGCCTCGCTCACACTCCCTGCAAACATAGGGCTTCTCCCCTGAGTGTGTCCTCTGGTGTGTGAGGAGATGTGACTTCTGTGTAAAGCCTCGCTCACACTCCCTGCAAACATAGGGTTTCTCCCCTGTGTGTGTCCTCTGGTGTCTGAGGAGATTTGACATCTCTGTAAAGCCTCGCTCACACTCCCTGCAAACATAGGGCTTCTCCCCTGTGTGTGTCCTCTGGTGTGTGAGGAGAGTTGACTTCAGTGAAAAGCCTCGCTCACACTCCCTGCAAACATAGGGTTTCTCCCCTGAGTGTGTCCTCTGGTGTCTGAGGAGAGTTGACTTGTCTGTAAAGCCTCGCTCACACTCCCTGCAAACATAGGGTTTCTCCCCTGAGTGTGTCCTCTGGTGTCTGAGGAGAGTTGACTTGTCTGTAAAGCCTCGCTCACACTCCCTGCAAACATAGGGCTTCTCCCCTGAGTGTGTCCTCTGGTGTATGAGGAGAATTGACTTCCGTGTAAAGCCTCGCTCACACTCCCTGCAAACATAGGGCTTCTCCCCAGAGTGTGTCCTCTGGTGTATGAGGAGAATTGACTTCCGTGTAAAGCCTCGCTCACACTCCCTGCAGACATAGGGCTTCTCCTCTGAGTGTGTCCTGTGGTGTCTGAGAATATGTGACTTATCTTCAAAGTCTTGCCCACACTCTCCATACTTGACAGGTACAGTTCTCAACATTTCTACTCTCATAGACAGTTTTTCTATGTCCACTGAATTCACTTCCTGGCCTCTGCTGGGCACTTCCTGTATTATTCTCTCTTGCTCACTAGAGCTCCCCATGTGTCCTTTGGGAGGTTTGAAAATGGTCCTTAAAATCCTCCTCTGCCTGGTCCTTTTAAGCAAAGATTTGGACTTTTCTTTGACCTCTTGACCTTCAGCTTTATCATCCCAGCTGTGTGTATCAGTATGTTGCAGCTGCTGATTGGGATCCACTGATTGGAGGTGTTTCCTTGCAGGTGTTCCTGGGAGAATCTGAGAGGGGTGATTGTGTCCCACATGTTGGCTGAGGAATTTCTGATTGGAGAAGGCCAGAAAGCAGAAGGGACATGGGTGTATCTCTGGCTTTGATTCTGCTGAAAGAGAAAATTTTGGTCAGGACAGATGTTGACAAGGCTGCCTGGATCATATGTTTTCTCTGTTGTTAAGACCTGTCCCATGAGTCATTCTTATGGGATTGACAATATGTTGCTCTGTCTCCCACAAAGTGTTTTTTTACAGTCTGTTTTCTCTTTTCATTTTTATGTACTATATCTCATTTAGAAATCCAGAAAGCCCATATCAAGTGTACTTTCTATGCATTGCCAGATGAGGGACTTTCAAGTAGCATCAGGGGCTGTTTCACTCCTTGTAGGGGTGGAGCAATGCTGATCTTTCCTATATACATGTAGCTTTTAACACAGTTATTTAGAAAGACCGCTGGCCCCAACTAGGAATTGCTTCTCTCATAGTTTCTCACAGATGAGAAACTGAAAATATGTCCCTCCTCAAGCCTCACACCAAATATTCATACTTGATTTCATTCAGTGTCAGCCCATTACATATACAGTGTGAAGTCCTGTTTCAAAATATTTCCCCAACAATATTGTTTTTAAATTGATAAATTTCAGAGAGACAAAGAGAGGAAGAAGAGGAGAAGGAAGAGGAAGAAGAAGAAAAGAGTGAGAGAGAGAGAGAGAGAGAGAGAGAGAGGCCTTTATTCATTGTTCTATCTAGACATGCAGTCATTGGTCATTTATCGTGTTTGCCCTGATCCAGGCTCAACCTTGGTATTACAGGATGATGCTCTAACAGACTGAGCTAACCAGCCAGGGCCCCCAACCATACTTCTTACATGCCTGACTCCCATCCCTATGTCCAACTAATCCACCATCCTCTCTCACGTAGAGATGAAGTAATCTCTGAGAGGACTCCCCACTGAAATTTATTTTCCCACAATTAACAAAGCAAATCTTAGAGAACAAGCCACTCTGTAGCAGAGAACTGCACTATTATCCCACCTCACTCAGGAAGGTCCCCAGTGTCTCAGCTTGGATCACAGCACTGCATTTTCCAGGCTGCTGGGCATCTATCTAACCTCTGCTCCTACCCTGTATGCTAGGAAGGAGTGGACCTCAGAAATGAGTCCCTGGCCAGTTGGTCCAATGGATAGAGTACTGGCCTGGCATTTGGACATCCCAGGTTCAATTCCTGGTCAGGGCACACATGAAAAGTGACTATCTGCTTCTATTCCCCCCCTCTCCCCTTTCTCTCTCTCTTCTCCTCCCACAGCCAGTGGCTCGATTGGTTCGAGCATCAGCTTGGTAGTTCAGTTGGTTCAAGTGTTGACCTCAGGCGCTGAGGATAGCTCAGCTGGTCTGAGTGTGGACCTCAGACAGGGGTTGCTGGGTAGATCCTGGTCAGGGTGCATGAAGAAATCTATCTATCTTCCCTCCTCTCAGTTAAAAAATTAAAACAAAAGTAAAAAATATAAAGATTTTTCCCTAAGAATCAAAGGCATATGAAATGAATCTTTAAGTTCTGAAGCATCTGATTCGAAATTTTACTGACTTTAGAGTATACCATGAAAATTTCTAAGGTGAGTTCTCTCTTTTCTTTCTGTTTTGAAGAATGGTTGTGCCCACCTCTAGCTGCTGTGAGTTCTCTCTTCTGCTTGCCGCCCCACTTGATGCCCAGCTCCTGGCCATACTCGTCACCATACCAAACCAGCAGCTCACAGTCTGGCTTGATGACCCGGCAGGTTCGGTAGAAAATCTGCCTGTGATATTGAAAGGCCACCAGGTTCTGCTCTTCATCATCCCGGGCACAGTTCACATACCTGGGATTGAGGCAGGTGAAAGAAAAGAAACCCACAGGCGGTGAGTTCCTACTAACTCTCAGAACCATGTCCTGACTCGCAAGGCCCTGCATCTGATACGCAAGGCTCTCGGGCTCTGATGTCACCCACTCCCACAGTGCTCCTGGAGAACCTTCTGTTCAATGTCTGAGCCTGTCACAATGTCATATTACTTCCTATGTCCACGTCCTGCTTACGGTGCTCATCCTGCCTAATACCATTTTCCAAAGCCAATTCCAGACGTAACCTCCACCCTGATTTGCCATAAAACCCAGTGACTTCTAGCTTCTCTAAACTAAATCAGGTCCTGTTTTATATCACAGAACTTGCTACTTGATGTTGGACTCTGTGTCCTGATTAGTTCACATCATTCAATAGTCGGCCCAAGTCCATCTTATCTTGAGAGGCCTTTCTCCATTCTCCTCACATTTTATTTAGGTAGCATTTGATACCTCACCCAGGTTCCTATAAAAACCTGGAGGTCTCTTTGTCTTAGCAAAATCATAAAGAACAGTAATAGTTTATTCTCATTCTGTAGCCTCTGAAAATAGAGCCCCTCAGGAAAGTGGCCCATGATCATTGCTCTGTAGGCTTCAGAACTCAGTTCTAGTTAGAAGTGAGGCTGGGAAAATTTGCTGCCCTTATAGGTTTAGGCTATCCTTGGTTTAGGTATCCTGGCAATGTGCACTTCTCAAAAAATAGGAAAATTATAGCTAAATATTTCTAGAATCAATTGTTTCACTCTGTCTGCAATTAGTCCTTCATTAGAAGATGGGTTATATAATCTGTTTAAATAATGAATTTCTTCATCTAAACTGGAATATAGTAAGGGCTTCATTAATATTCATTAGATCAATTAAAGTATAATCCAGGCTCCTCAAAGTTTTTTCCAGTCCCTAAATTTTTTCTAGCATAGAGATTTATATTTTGAGGACATATGCTATATTTTTATCTTATTTTTTCCTCTAAATACCTCTTGCTTTCAAAGAGCACTGAATGGAGAAAAAAAGGAACAGAATATTGAGGGAGACCACTGAGGGAGGCATAATGAGAAGGAAAGATGTATGGGCCTGAGAGGGTTGAGTGTTCTCTGTGACTCCTGGAAACTTATTGGCCTTACCTCATCCAGTTGGCCAAGGATTCGTCTTTTCCATCCACATACTCATAGCAGTTTCTCCCTTTGGTGATCTTTCAGGAAGAAAAAATAAGAGCTTTTTGGGGGTGTAGAAGTAATAGAAGAATTATTTTACCCTATTGTCAACAAAGCTCTTTCAGCTTGCATGCACTGCCACTCGTGACCACATGATATTTTTCTTACTCATCACATCTGAGTTGACCTGTCCACTCAGGGCTGGGAGGAGGCATTCCTTTGTGTCTGTACCACCTTGCTCCCACTTAACCTGTGATCCTCAACACAGGTCTGCAAAGTCCACTCAGTACCCAGAGCTAACCATATTATCTCCATCCATGTCCTAGCATGTAGAAGGGCAGGTCCCACCAAGTCATAGGAGGGATGTGGGAAGCCACAAGACAGAAGAAGAGGTAAATACTTCTCACCAGCCAGGAGTATCCGCTGTTGGCTGCCTCATCATCTTCAGTTATCTGGCCCTCATAGGGGCCAAAGTGAAGACCGACTGGCAGAGCAGATGCCTCGTTCCACACTCCAAGCCCAGCCTCAGGGATGCCCGATGGTCTGATTCTCAACCCAGGGGGCAGAGTGAGGGCTGCATGGTTCGGATACCCCTTATCCACTGCACTGTCTTTTACAAATGTAGGGGGCCCATGCACGGCACAATTGTCAATGAAGAAGTTCTGACACTTTTCACAATCTGGAAGTGAGAGCAACAGGGATTAGGGAAGGTGTTAGAGCTTCAGAGAGAGCCTAGGCACTCACATCACTGAGCCTCAATTCTGTAGTGCAGGTCCATAGGGGAATGGAATGCTCTAAGAGCCAAATGACCAGATGAAATTATTGTATATAGACATGACATGCTTCCTTGTGATGGTCACTTACAGAGGTAGTCATCATCCTGGGGCTCGCTGACCTCTTCGTACACATGGCCTTTTCTTTCTCGTAGGCTATACATGTTCACTTTAATCTCCTTTCTTCTGAGTTCTGAGTTGCAGAAGAGTGAGGTTGTTGGGATCTGGAGTGTTAGTCTCTGTTTTGTCAGAAAACACACAATCTCCTCCCATCAAATTATCACCTGTCCGTCTATATACTCTGGTATTTTTTCTGTCAACTACTGGTTTAGAGAGAGTAAGCCTCCTCAGTGACTACAGATGGCCATTTCAATTTCTGTTTCTAGATCTTCCCAACTTATAGTCATTCATAAAATATTTATTGAGGACACATTATATGTTAGGTATTGAGGAACGGCCTGGGCATACAGTACCAACAGCGTATGGTTGCTATTATCAGAGATATATTTATTAGACAACTTGCATGTGTCAGTTCTCTAAATTAAATTTAGGCCCTGGCTGGTGGCTCAGTGGATAGAGTGTTGGCTCAATGTATGTCCCGGGTTTGATTCTGGTCAGGGTACATAGGAGAAGTGACCAACTCCTTCTCTGCCCCTTTCTCTCCCCCTTTTCTCCTTCTTTCCCTTCTCTCCCACTTCCTTTCCTGCAGCCAGTGGCTTAATTGGTTCGAGCATTGGCCCTGGTTGCTGAGGAGGGCTCGGTTAGTCAGAACACATCATCCTGGGGCACTAAAAAACTAAAACAGCTCAGTACTCAAGCATTGGGGTTGCCAGGTAGATCTTGGTAAGGGTGTATGTGGGTGTCAGCCTATCTTCCCTCCTCTTATCTAAAAAATAAATAAATACATACACAATTAAATAAATTGAATTAAATACTGTCAAAGAATATATGCATGTCTTCTCTTGACACATTAGCATTCAAGAGCTTAGAGAATTTGTAAGATTTGCCTAAAGCTCCAGTGTTAAATTCAGTCTTAGCTTAGTAGAGCAGCTTAAATCCAGGTTTATCCAAAGTCCAACCCACCTACCAAGGCCATACTTATTAGCCTTTCTAGAGGACTCAGAGAAACTGAAATCTCCAAATGATTTTCTCATACCCAATTTTCGTCTAGAGTGTTGTCCAGAGGGTCTTGCTTCTGCAGGATGGGGCACTGATTTCTGGGCCTGCTCTGAGCCACTGGCATGGAGAAAGTTTGCTGTTCCTGAAAATTCCTTCAAACTAGATTCATGACTGAATGGGGTCCAGGACACTGCCTTCAATGTGAAAGTCACATAGTAAAGATAACATGCTTTTATTTAATTCTGTAGAGCTTACGATATATTTTCACATACATGACTTCAATTAATACTTCAATGAACTTTGGGAGAACTGGGAGTATGTCTATTGGAAGGAAAAGAAAGGGCCTATGTGGGTAGTGAATCCAAGACTGGAATTCATTTCTTCAGGCTCTTTCATTTCAACTTTTTATATTATAGAGTGAGGGATATTTGGAAGAGAGTAAAAAAATAGTTGGTAGAAACATATCTAGCCTGACCAGGCAGTGGCTCAGTGGATAGAGCATCGGACTGGAAAGCGGAGGAGCCAGGTTCAAAACCCCGAGGTCATCAGCTTGAGTCTGAGCTCATCTGGTTTGAGCAAGGCTCACCAGCTTGAGTCCAAGGTCGCTGGCTTAAGCAAGGGATCACTCAATCTGCTGTAGCCGCCCCACACCCCGCCCTGGGGATTGAACCCACAACTTTGGTGTATCAGGACAGTGCTCCTGAGTTACCCAGCCATAGCTCATATAGAATTCTTAAAATCTGAAACAATGTGAAAATAAAGCAAGTAGTAGCTACTATTGTTGCTGTTGTTAAGATGATGATGATGATGTTATCGGACATTGTGTTGAAAAGATCAGGATAGGAAGGCAGGAGTTCCTAGGATAGTCTGCATTTTTCAACTATTACCTGCATTTATAACCATGATGAAGATTAATTTGTCAATAGGATTTGGGAAATACTCACCTTCTGGTGTTTCCTCTGTTCCACTCTGAAGGCCACCCAAGAAGGTTTGACTAAAAGATGAGGAGAAACTAGTGGTTTGGTTGGTAAATGTTTCCAAAATCTGGAGATTTTTTATTAGGAATACAGGATTGTGAATCAGTAATATGAGGACAATGAAAGGATGATTGGAAAATGTTTTCTGAGGTATCATTTGGGTCTATGCTTCTATTGGGGGGTATCAACTAATTTTCTTAAAATGTTAAAAAAAATAAAGCATTATCTATGTTTCATGCTATGATCATAAGGTATCTATTATATTTTTTAAACTAGTAAATTGTTCAAAAAGAATGGGCCCAATCAGGTGGTGGTATAGTGGATAGAGCCTTGGACTGTAATGCTGAGGACCCAGGTTCGAAAATGCACGGTTGCCAGCTTGAGTGAGGGCTTATCCAGCTTGAGCACAGGCTCACCAGCTTGGGCACGGGACTGTAGGCTTGAGCATGGGATCATAGGCATGACCCCATGATCACTGGCTTGAGTCCAAGGTCTCTGGCTTTACCAAGGGGTCACTCGCTCTGCTTTGGCCCCCCAGTCAAGGCACATATGAGAAAGCAATCAATGAACAACTAAGGAGCCACAACAAAGAATGGATGCTTCTCATCTCTTTCCCTTCCAGCCCCGTCTGTCCCTACCTCTCTCTTTCTCTCTCTCTCATACACACACACTCTTTCTCTTGCTAAATAAAAAAGAAAAAAAAATGGCCAATCATGTAAAAAATATAATAAAGGTCACGTAGCTAGACAGAAAGTCCATTTCTTTAACATGGCACTTTTTCATTTCTGTCTTCCTTTTTAAATTTTTTTAAAAAAAAGATTTGCCAGACTAGTGGTGGCACAGTGGATAAAGTCGCGACCTGGAATGCTGAGGTCACTGGTTTGACAACCCAGGCTTGCCTGGTGAAGGCACATATGAGAAGTAACTACTACAAGTTGATGCTTCTTGCTCCTCTCTGCCTCCCCTTATCTCTCTCTCTCTCTCTAAAATCAATAAATTTTTTTAAATTTATTTTAGAGAGGATGGAAGAGTGAGAGAGAAATTTTGATTAGTTGTTCCACTCATTAATGCATTTAGTTGTTCATTATTCTGTTTTCTTTTTCTTTCTTTCTTTCTTTTTTTTTTTTTTTTTTTTTTTTACTGAAAGAGAGACAGACAGGAAGGAAGAGGGATGAAAACCATCAACTTATAGTTGTTCATTGATTGTTTTCTCATATGTGCCTTGACCAGGGGACTCAAGCTGAGCCAGTGACCCCTTGCTCAAACCAGCAACCTTGGGCTTCAAACCAGTGACCTGGGGTCATGTCTATGATCTCACGCTCAAGCCAGGGACCCTATGCTCAAGCTGGTGAGCCCATCCTCAAGCCCGCAGCCTTGGGGTTTGGAACCCAAATCCTCCTCATCCCAGGTCGGCGCTCTATCTTTGGTCAGGCTTCAGTGGTGGATTCTTATATGGGCCCTGACATCAAACCCACAACGTTGGTGTATGGGGATGACTCTAATGAATTGAGCAACTTGGCCAGGGCTCCTTTCAGTCTTCTTGTTTCAGGGTGGCCTTGTCCAGTCTAATGGTACAGTGACCACCTTGCCTCCTTTCCTTCTTATCCTTTCACCTTTACACATTTGGCCGTCCTTGCCCTTAATCATCAGAGTCTGGTCAGCACCAAACAGTCTTGGGAACAGAGCCTCAGGTCTGTGGACCACAGAAACCATTTGGGTCAAGTTAGAGATCACACCTGGACTTCAGCTGTGTTTCAGTGCTAGACTATGAACGCAGAAGGACCTTACTGACCACACCCTCATGAAACCAGACACACTGAAGCGATGGCTGACACAGGGCCTGATACAATGGTCCCTACCCTGGCCCACAACCCCAGCTGCCTTAATCACCACGATTAATCCTTTCCTGTCTGTAATGTGGCCGGCGCTGCCCAGACAGCCTGTCCTGGAGCACTGCTCACCGGCCAGACCTTCCTCCTCCTCTTGTGATCACAAGTGTTCTGAATGAGTTATTTCTTACGTGCTTTTATACTTTTATACCGTTCCAGCTCATTAACACATCTATAAACATGTGTATTTACACATGGAAACAGTATAGCAAATCGCCCCTTACTGCACAATGTGTTTGCATCTCGCTCGTTTGCTAAACGCAAGCTCTGTCCCTCGTTAGCCGCTGAGACACCGGGGACCTGACCCTGGGTCGGTTTCTAAAGGGCAGCGCTGTGCCTGCGGCCCCTTACCTCGCCGCCTCGGGGTCCATTCTTCATCCGAGTCCTCAGTGTCCTCCGCCGGGGGTCTGGCGGTCTGCCGGCGGCGACCCATGAAAGCGGGCCGCGGGGCTCTGAGGCCTGGGGAGAAACAAAATCGTGGTCCCGAAAGCGAAGCGCTTGAAGCAGCCCCGACACAGGCCGGTCCTTAGTGCCCGCCCCGGTTCCCGCCTGTGGTTCCTGCCCCGCGGTCCCGCCCCGGTTCCAGCCCTTGGTCCCCGCCCCGGTTCCCGCCCCAGTTCCCGCCCGGTTCCCGCCCGGTTCCCGCCCAGGTCGGCCCGCGCCCGTCACCTATGCGCAGCAGCGCCTCGTAGTTCCTCTTCACGTTGCGGCAGCGCGCCTTCTCCCAGTCGCCCATGGCGGCCCACTCCTCCCGGGAGAAGTAGGCGCGGATGTCCCTGAAGGCATCGGGGGCCTGGGGGGAGACGCGGCCCTTGACCCTGCGCCGCAGCCGGAGGAACCGAACCGCGTCTCGCACCAGGGTCCCGCCATCCCGGCCATCCCCGCCCCGCGCTCACCTGCGGCTCCACTCGCGCTCTCCCCGCCGCTTCCTCAGCGCCGCCCGGCGGGCTCCCGTCCGCGTCCGCATCCGCATCCATGCTGCAGCCGACGTGCCTGCGCGGGAGACTGCGCTGAGGCTGACCACCGGGCCGCGCGCGGGGCCTCCCGAGAGGGAACATGTGGGGCCGGCCGCGGGGACGAGGGACTGAGAGGACAAGGGGCTGAGGGGCCGCAGAGACGACGGGACGAGGGGCCGCGGGTCTGAGGGGCTGAGGGGACGAGGGGCTGCGGGGACGAGGGGCTGAGGGGACGAGGGACTTGAGGGGACGAGGGGCTGAGGGGACGAGGAGAACCGGGGTTCTCAGGCTGTCGGCGGTCTAAGCACTATGGGGTTCGGTGTTCCTCTGTGCTTTGAGGGCCCCTGGGTCGGCGGACTGGGGGTGCAGAGGCGGCTGGGTCAGGAGCCTCTCAGCGTGAGGGCATCTGGGGTCTCCTACACGTGAATCGGGAGGTCTGGGGGCGGAGGGTTCCGCGCAGCAAGGCCTCTTGTTTTCCTGTCAGTCTCTCCAGCGCTGCCCGCCCTGCCTGAGCGCCTCCTCGGAGCCGGTGTGCGCTTCCCGCCCTCAGGAGGTGTGAAGCCTCAAAGTGCGCGGTTCCTGCTTGTACAGCCCACTCAGGCGCAGGCCGCCAATCAGTGCTGTGATAACAGGGCCCTGTCCACCAATGGGCGGTCAGAAGCAGCTGAAAGGGCGGGGCATGGGATGTACCTACCTCTCTGTGGTGGGCAGAATGCAGTCCTGGGCTCCGGCTGGCTGACTGGGTCACCCTGTGGGAGGCCCCGCCCACCCCGCGGGGATTGGCTGATCTAGGTCCTGCCTGTCAAATAGCCTTCAGTGAGGACTCCCAATTGGTGGGTTTCTTTGCTTGTTTTCCAGCGGCATTGGTGAGGGACCTGCCCCCAAAGTGTCTAATTTGCACCCAAGGCTCCATTCCAGCAGGAAAATTCACTTAGGTAAAAATATACTGTGCCGCGGCCCTGGCCTGTTGGCTCTGCGGTAGAGCGTCAGCCCCACGTGTGGAAGTCCCAGGTTCTATTCTGGCCAGTGCACAGAGGAGAAGCGCCCATACACTTCTCCAACCTTCCCCCTCTTCTTCCTCTCTGTCTCTCTCTTCCCCTCCCGCTGCAAAGGCTCCATTGGAACAAAGTTGGCCCAGGCACTGAGGATGGTTCCATGGCCTCCGCCTTAGGCGCTAGAATGGCTCCAGTTGCAATGGAGCAACACCCCAGATGGACAGACCATCTCCTTCTGGTGAGCATGCTGGGTGGATCCTGGTCAAGCATATGCGGCAGTCTGTCTCTCTGCCTCCCTGCTTCTCAATTCAGGAAAATACAAAAAACCACACAAAACTGTGCTATGAGTAAATACATCTCTAAGTAAGATTGAATTTGTTTATAAATACCAATCTTGAGAAGACAGACAACGGACAATTCACAATTCCATACTTGTAGCTTTTACTAGATGTAAAGTGTTTTAAAAGCGAAGATTTCTAATATATATTATTAAAGCTACATAGAAAAAAAGAGAAAGAATTGTATATAAAAGAAAAACAAGGTATGGCCCTGGTCCATTAGCTCAGTCGGTTAAGAGAGTGCTCAGAAACAACAGGGTTGTGTGTTTGATCCCTGGTCAGGGCACACACAGGAAGCAACCAAGAAATGTATGACTAGCCCTGGCCGGTTGGCTCAGCGGTAGAGCGTCGGCCTAGCGTGCGGAGGATGCGGGTTCAATTCCCGGCCAGGGCACACAGGAGAAGTGCCCATCTGCTTCTCCACCCCTCCCCCTCTCCTTCCTCTCTGTCTCTCTCTTCCCCTCCTGCAGCCAAGGCTCCATTGGAGCAAAGATGGCCCGGGCGCTGGGGATGGCTCTGTGACCTCTGCCTCAGGCGCTAGAGTGGCTCTGGTCGCAACATGGCGAAGCCCAGGATGGGCAGAGCATCGCCCCCTGGTGGGCAGAGCGTCGCCCCTGGGCCCCTGGTGGGCGTGCCGGGTGGATCCGGTCGGGCGCATGCGGGAGTCTGTCTGAATGTCTCTTCCTGGTTCCAGCTTCAGAAAAATGAAAAAAAAAAAAAAAAAAGAAAGAAAGAAATGCATGACTGAGTGGAACAACAATGCTTCCCTTCCCCCTTCCCTCTTTTTGTCTCTTAAAAAAAATAAAATAAAAATTAAGCCCTGGCCAGATAGCTTAGTTGGTTGGAACCTCAACCTGGAGCTTGGGGGTTGCTAGTTCAATTCCCCAGTCAGGGCAATACAAGAGTAGCTTGATGTTCCTGTCTGTCACCCTGCCTTTCTCAAAAACAACAACAAGGTATATTGTGAGTGAATAAAAATGTATGAGATATGAAGGTTTTTTTACTTTTTTCTTTACTTTTTGCGGGAGCCTGGGAAGGGAAGAGACAAGGACAGACAGACAGGAAGAGAGAGAGATGAGAAGCATCAGTTCTTTTTTTAAATCTTATTTTTACTAATTTTAATTCAGTGACATTGATAAATCAAGGTACATATGTTCCGAGAAAACATCTCAAGATTATTTGGACCGTTGATTATAATGCATACCCCTCACCCAAAGTCAAATTGTCTTCTATCTGGTTTTCTTTGTGCCCCTACAAACCCCCTCCCCCTTCCCTCTCCTTCCTTGCCCCTTCCCCACCACTCCACCCTACCCCCTGTTACCATCACATTCTTGTCCATGTATCTGAGTCTCATTTTTATGTCCCATCTATGCATGGGTTCATATAGTTCTTAGTTTTTTCTGATTTACTTATTTCACTCCGTATAATGTTATCAAGGTCCATCCATGTTATTGTAAATGATCCGATGTCATCATTTCTTATGGCTAAGTAGTATTCCATAGTATATATGTACCAAAGCTTTTTAATCCACTCGTCCACTTATGGACACTTGAGCTGTTTCCAGATCTTCGCTACTGTGAACAATGCTGCTATAAACATGGGGGTGCATTTCTCCTAGAACCGTTCTATGGTGTTCTTGGGGTATATTTCTAAAAGTGGGATAGCTGGGTCAAAAGGCAGTTTGATTTTCAATTTTTTGAGGAATCTCTATACTGTTTTTCCACAGACGCTGCATCAGTCTGCATTCCCACCAGCAGTGTAGGAGGGTTCCCTATTCTCCACATCCTCGCCAGCACTTATTCTGTGTTGTTTTGTTGATGAGCGCCATTCTAACGGGTGTGAGGTGATATCTCATTGTAGTTTTAATTTGCATTTCTCTAATGATTAGTGATGTTGAACATTTTTTCATATGCCTATTGGCCATCCATATGTCCTCTTTGGAGAAGTGTCTATTCATTTCTTTTGCCCATTTTTTGATTAGATTGTTTGTCTTTCTGGTGTTGAGATTTACAAGTTCTTTATAAATTTTGGTTATTAACCCCTTATCAGATATACTGTCAAATATGTTCTCCCATTGTGTAGTTTGTCTTTTTATTCTGTTCTTATTGTCTTTGGCTGTGTAAAAGCTTTTTAGTTTGATATAGTCCCATTTGTTTATCCTGTCTTTTATTTCCCTTACCCATAGAGATAAATCAGCAAATATATCACTGCAAGAGATGTCGGAGAGCTTACTGCCTATGTTTTCTTCTAAGATGCTTATGGATTCATGCCTTACATTTAAGTCTTTTATCCATTTTGAGTTTATTTTTGTGAATGGTATAAGTTGGTGGTCTAGTTTCATTTTTTTGCAGGTTGCTGTCCAATTTTCCCCACATCATTTGTTGAAGAGGTTGTCTTTACTCCATTGTATGCCCTTACTTCCTTTGTCAAATATCAGTTGTCCATAGAGCTGTGGGTTTATTTCTGGGTTCTCCGTTCTGTTCCATTGATCTATGTGCCTATTCTTATTCCAGTACCAGGCTGTTTTGAGTACAATGGCCTTGTAGTATAACTTGATATCAGGAAGTGTGATACCTCTCCCTTTATTCTTCTTTTTTAAGATTGCTGAGGCTATTCGTGTTCTCTTTTGGTTCCATATAAATTTTTGGAATATGTGATATATATCTTTAAAGTATGTCATAGGTATTTTAATTGGTATTGCATTGAATTTATAAATTGCTTTGGGTAATATAGACATTTTAATGATGCTTATTCTTCCTAACCATGAGCACAGTATATGCTTCCACTTGTTTGTATCTTCCTTGATTTGTTTTATCAATGTTTTATAATTTTCTGAGTACAAGTCTTTAGTCTCCTTGGTTAAATGTACTCCTAGATACTTTATTTTTTTGGTTGTAATAGTGAAGGGGATTGTTTTCTTAATTTATCTTTCTGACTGTTCATTATTGGCATATAAAAATGCCTCTGATTGCTGAGTATTAATTTTATATCCTGCCACCTTGCTGAATTTATTTATCAGGTCCAGTAGCTTTTAGACTGAGACTTTAGGATTTTCTATATACAATATCATATCATCTGCAAATAATGATAGCTTTACTTCTTCTTTTCCAACTTGAATGCCTTGTATTTCTTCTTCTTGTCTGATTGCTATGGCTAGGACTTCCAGGACTATGTTGAATAAGAGTGGTGAAAGGGGGCACCCCTGCCTTGTTCCTGATCTTAAGGGGATTTCTTTTAATTTTTGCCCATTGAGTATGATGTTGGCTGTGGGTTTGTCATAGATGGATTTTATCATGTTGAGGTATGTTCCCTGTATTCCCACTTTGCTGAGAGTTTTGATCATGAATGGATTTTATCAAATGCTTTTTCTGAATTTGAAATTATCATGTGGTTTTTCTCCTTCCTTTTGTTTATGTGATGAATCACATTGATTGATTTGCGAATATTGTACCAGCCTTGCCTCCCCAGAATAAATTCCACTTGATCATGGTGTATGATTTTTTCCATATATTGTTGGATCTGGTTTGCTAATATTTTTTTAAAGACTTTATTTATTTATTTTAGAGAGGAGAGAAGGAGGAGAGAGAGAGAAGAGGGGAGGAGCAGGAAGCATCAACTCCCATATGTGCCTTGACCACGTAATCCCAGGGTTTTGAACTGGCGACCTCAGCATTCCAGGTCGACGCTTTATCCACTGTGCCACCACAGGTCAGGCTGGTTTGCTAATATTTTGTTGAGGATTTTAGCATCTATATTCATCAGGGATATTGGCCTATAATTTTCTTTCTTTGTGTTGTCTTTGCCTGGTTTTGGAATCAGAATTATGCTCGCCTCATAAAAGGAGCTTGGAAGTCTTCCTTCCTCTTGAATTTTTTGAAATAGCTTGAGAAGGATAGGAGTTAATTCTTCTTTGAATGTTTGGTAGAATTCACTTGTGAAGCCATCTGGCCCAGGACTTTTCTTTGTTGGGAGTTTTTTGATAACTGTTTTGATTTCATTTGGTGTAATCGGTCTGTTTAAGTTTTCTGATTCTTCCAGATTGATTTTTGGAAGATTATATGTTTCAAGGAATTTGTCCATTTCATCTAGGTTGTCTAGTTTTTTGGCATACAGTTCTTCATAGTATTTTCTTACAATCCTTTGTATTTCTGTTGTGTCAGTTGTTATTTCTCCACTCTCATTTCTAATTTTATTTATTTGAGTCCTCTCTTTTTCTTGGTGAGTCTTGTTAAAGGTTCATCAATCTTGTTTACCTTTTCAAAGAACCAGCTCCTAGTTTCATTGATCCTCTGTATTGTTTGTTTAGACTGTATGTCATTTATTTCTGCTCTGATTTTTATTATTTCCTTCTTTCTACTACATTTGGGCTTTACTTGCTGTTCTTTTTCTAGTTCTTTTAGATGCAGGGTTAAGTTGTTTATTTGAGATTTTTATAGCTTCTTAAAGTGTGTCTGTAGTGTTATGAACTTCTCTCTCAGAACTGCTTTTGCTGTGTCCCATAAATTTTGAGTTGTTGTATGCTCATTATCATTCATTTCTAGGAATTTTTTTTATTTCTTCTTTGATCTCATTCTTAATCCATTCGTTATTTAACAACCTGCTATTTTGTTTCCATGTGTTTGAGAATTTTTGAGCTTTTCTGTTGTGGTTGATTTCTAGTTTCATGTCATTGTGATCAGATAAAGTGCTTGATATGATTTCAATCTTCTTAAATTTGTTGAGACCACTTTTGTGCCCTAACATGTGTTCTATCCTAGAGAATGTACCATGAGCACTCGAAAAGAATGTATACTCTGCTGCTTTAGGGTGAAATGTTCTGAAAATATCTATTAAATTGAGTTGATCTAGTGTGTCCTTTAAGTCTGCTGTTTCTTTGTCAATTTTCTTTCTTGAGGATCTATCTAGTGATGTTAGTGGAGTATTAAAATCCCCTACTATTATAGTGTTGCTGTTGATCTCACTCTTTATATCCATCAAAGTCTGCTTTATATATTTAGGTGCTCCTATATTAGGTGCGTAGATATTTATAATAGTTATATCTTCCTGTTGGATTGTTCCCTTTATCATTATGTAGTGGCCTTCTTTATCTCTTAATATAGCCTTTGTTTTAAAGTCCATTTTGTCTGATATAAGTATTGCTACCCCAGCTTTTTTTTCATTTCCATTTGCGTGAAATGTTTTTTTCCATCCTTTTACCTTCAACCTATGTGCATCTTTTGTGTTAAGGTGTGTCTCTTGTAGACAGTATATGTACGGGTCCTGTTTTCTTATCCATGCAGCTACCTTATGTCTTTTGATTGGATCATTTAATCCATTTACATTTAAGGTTATTATTAATATGTAGTTGTTTATTGCCATTTTATTCTTTAAAGCTGTTTTTCTCTTTTGCTATATTCTTTTCCCACTTTGATCTGTTTACACCATGCCCCTTAACATTTCCTGCAGCATTGGTTTGGTTGTAATGAATTCCTTGAGTTATTTTTTTTTCTGGGAAACTTTTTATTTCTCCTTAAATTTTAAATGATAGCCTTGCTGGATAATGAAGTCTTGGTTGTAGGCTCTTGTTCTGCGTTACTTTGAATATTTCTTGCCATTCCCTTCTGGCCTCAAATGTTTCTGTTGAGAAGTCTGATGTCATCCTTATGGGGGCTCCTTTGTAGGTGATAGCCTTTTTTTCTCTAGCAGCTTTTAATATTTTCTCTTTATCACTTAGCTTTGGTATTTTAATTATGATGTGTCTTGGCGTAGGTTTCTTTGGGTTTCTCTTTAGTGGAGTTCTCTGTGCTTCTTGAATTTGTGAGAGTTTCTCCTGCATTAATTTAGGGAAGTTTCCAGCTATGATATGATTGAACAAAGTCTCTATCCCTTGTTCTTTCTCTTCTTCTTCAGGAACCCCTATAATGTGAATGTTATTTCTCTTTATGTTGTCACAGACCTCTCTAAGAGTTTCCTCAGACTTTTTGAGTCTTTTTTCTTTTTTCTTCTCTGCTTTCATGCCTTCATTCCAGTTGTCCTCCAACTCGCTGATTTGATCCTCAGCTCTATCCATCCTGTTTTTAATTCCTTCCATTGTGGTCTTCATTTCTGATATTGTATTTGTCATCTCTGACTGATTCTTTTTTAATATTTCAATATACTTTTTTATACTTGCTATTTCTTTAGGTATTCATGATGACCATCCATTGTTGTTCTAAGATCCCTAAGCATCCTTACAATCATTATTTTGAACTCTGCATCTGGAAGTTTGATTATTTCCATATTACTCAGTTCATCTCCTGAATATTTCTCTTGTGGTTTCATTTGGATTGCACTTCTTTGTCTTCTCATTATGTTTGTATTTTTGGATGTTTTCTTTGTAGAGCTGGTTAAGTCTAGGCTTGGTGTTGTCTGCCTCCAGTTTTCACTTGTGTTGTTTCTAGGTCTTCTTGGGTTGGCATCAGCTATTATTTGTAATACACTTTCGGATTTGGGGTGCTTTGAAGTCTTGATTTGTTTGTTTTCTTAACAGGTGATTATCTTGTTTGCTGATCTCAGCAGGGGGCTTATTTGAAACTGTATCCAGGAGTGTGGTGGGTGTGACCTGAGGCTCTGAAGTCCTCTTCTGCCAGTTAATCTCTCTGGAGCAGGTTGCTTTCTCAGCTTCAGTAGGGGGAGGTTTATCTCAGATCTCCATGGAGACCTGAGTTATTGCCCCTCCTCCCCGCTTCTTGTTTTCAGCTGTGTTTTGTTGCGCTGATTGGAGCTGGAGTGATGTCTGTATCTCTGTGACCTGGAAGTACTTTTGTATTTTGCTTTGTGGAAGGATCAGCCCCTTCCCCAGATATGGCCACCTCCAGCACTGAATGAATCAGCTTTTCAGGTCATCACCTGCATTCCTCTCCCTCTCACCATCCGTGTCTGTCTCTCTCTCTCCTTTCTTTTTGGAAGACAGGTGGGCCCTTTCAACACACCTCATTCCCTGGTCGCCAAGCAAGTGGCTGTAAGCAGTATTTACTGCTCTTTTCCTCGGAGTGAGAGCACAGCCTCACCCCCCCCCCCCGTTCCTGTAAGCAAGGGAGATTCAGGTGCTCTCTACCAGGTTTGTTGTGGCTTCTTCTTTGCTCCTTGGTTTTTGAAAGCTGTTCTTATAGTCCAGATTTGGTTTTTTACACTGATTGTTCATAAATTAGTTTATAATCCAGTTTGGTGGTGTGAACTGGGAGTCTGTGCGTCTGCCTACTCTGCTGCCATCTTCAGGTCTCAGGTATACTTTTTTAAAAGATATTATTTATTCTGGGAAGCATCAGTTCTTCATTACAGCACCTTAGTTGTTCATTGATTACCAAACATCTGTTGTCATGTTGCAAGGGCACAGTGCATGTCCAAGGCGCCTCCCATCACCCCCAGCTTCAGATGTCTGTGTCCCCATTATGGTGCACAGGAACTAAAGTGCGTGGGAGAAAACTCACTACTCTCTCATGTTGGGCTCCTCTCCATGGAGACAAAATCCAAAGCTTACATGACCCCTCCTAGGTGGGGCCCCTCAGCAGTCAGAAGACCCAGCCCTGATGTGCCATGACTCTTGTGGTAGGACCCCCTTCTTACATCACAAGATGTAGAGCCAATGTGATAGAACCCAGACCCTCTACTCTCTCAGTTGTGACCCTTTCACACTGCCAAATGATGCAGAGCAGATGTGATAGGATGCCCTATGCTCTCTGTTAAAGACCTTTCCTTGCACTCACGTGGATCAGAAATGAGGTGACACACTCCTTACTCTCTTGGGGAGGGACCTCTCCTCATATGCACAGGTTCCAGAGCCAATGTGACAAGACCCCCGTTCTCTCTGATGGGTCTATTTCCTATGTTCACAGGAACAGAACCACTGTGACAGAACTACCTGTGTCAAGCAAGACCCCTTCCACAATGACTGGACCCAGAGCTTACGGGCATGACCCCTTACTTTCACAAGGCAGAGCCTTCTTCCTGTGAGAAGACCTCCTGTTACTTCACTGTCTTGTATGAATATGAATTCATTTTGAGCATGTATTGTATGTTGGGTATCTCTTGTTCATCTGATTAAGTTCATTTGATTATTACCACAGCTGTTGTAACTTATACGATATGAGGAAAATGTATTTGTCTTTTTGTTTTTTATCCCTCATACTGTCGATGAGCTGGACATGTGAAAATAAAGGATGAGAAACTAACTTCAAGAACATGCAGCAGCTGAGATGTAGTCATCTGCCAGGTATAATTACCATTATTTTTGTTCACTGTCAGCTGTTTGGGTTAACTTTTGTAGGGTTTAGTGGAATTATGTAGTACTCCCTCATTTACAGTGGTATAAAAACACATCTGAGAAACTAGCGGCTTGAACTCAGAGTTGTGAGTTTTCTCTATTGAGTCCCGGCTGTGTTCACATCACGAGGATTTGGTTCAGCTCCTGTGTCAGTTGTGTGGAAACTTGGGTCCATTGTCTGGCTCCATGTCTGGAGTTTGGCTGTGGACTCTTGGTTACAGATGTGGATTCAGTCTCTGGGGTCTGAGGTTGAATCTGTATTGAGCTGTGTGGAATTTGGGGTGTGGGGTCCCTCTGTGTGTGTCTCCATGTCCTGGTTTCCAGTGTAGGGCCCACACACAGCTCTAGCCATAAGATGTAATGTGGGGCAACTGGTGTCTCAGTTCTTGTGTCAATCTCTGGTGTCTGGCATTTGGGTTCCAGGGTCTGACTTGGGTCTGGAGAACCATGTTTGGTTTGGGGCCTGGGGCCCAGGGTTGTACTTTTGGTTTGGGGTCTATTGTTTAGGTGAAGGATTATAGGATTTATGTCTGGGGTCCTGAGTCTGTCTGTAGCCTCTGTCTGGTGTCTGTCAATAAGTAATGCTTGTTGTGTTTACAAAGACAGGTAGCTGTCTATTGGTGAACAAAGAGAGGTAAGAAAATTACACATTGCCTGACCTGTGGTGGTGTAGTGGATAAAGCATCGACCTGGAATGCTGAGGTCACCGGTTCAAAAAAACCCTAGGCTTGCCTGGTCAAGGCACATATGGGAGTTGATGCTTCCTGCTTCTCCCTTCTCTCTCTCTCTCTCTCTCTCTTTCTCTCTCTCTCTCTCTCTCAATCTCTCTCTCTCTTTCTCTCTCTCCTGTCTAAAATGAATAAATAAAGTCTTTAAAAATTTTTTAAAAATTACACATTATGTTTTATAAATCTAAGAAAGCCTGTTTTAGGAAGAAGATTCAGCACTCCATTGAGCTTAAGCTTAATCGGCATGAAAGCTCAAGTATTTCTAGGCTTGATGGATCATTTCAGGAATCCACGGTGTCCTCAGAAGTTCATTGTCCCCTGCATTCCTATTTGGGCAGGAGAGAGTGAAGGAGGCCCAGATCATCATGCACTGGAAAGTGTCCTAGTTCTTAGCCATGGACACAGATAAGCCACATTGGCATATTGAGAGCTAACTTACAAAATGAATAGGGTGGAGCCCTGGCCGGGTACCTCAGTGGCTTAGAGTGTCCTCCCAATATGTCAAAGTTGTGGGTTTGATCCCTGGTCAGGACACATGTCAGAAGATACCATTGAATAGTTAAATAAGTGGAACAACACATTATTGTTTCTCTCTCTTGCCCTCTGTCTGTCTTCCCCCAATGCCATTCCTCTTGCTCTCTAAAATCAATAAGTAGTCTGACCTGCAGTGGGACAGTGAAGAAAGCATCGAGCTGGAAATGCTGAGGTTGCTGGTTAGAAACCTCAAGCTCTGCTGGCCAAGGCACATAGGAGAAGCAACTATCAGTCGATGCTTCCTGCTCCTCCCCACCTTTCTCTGTCTTCTCTCTCTAAAATTAATAAATAAAAGCTTTTTAATTAATTTTAAAAAATGTATAGGTTGGAGAGTCCCATCTTTACAGGGACCCCAGTAAGACCATATGAATGATTGCTACAGCTTGAGGATCTCACATTAGATGCCAGGAAGGAGTTTAGGGAAAACTGGCCAGCGGCCTGTGGGTCTGACCCCTCTGTGCCATAGCTGCTCTGCTTCTGGAGAAGGTCAAGAGTAAGTCATAATAATGGTGGGGGTTATGGGCACTGAGCAGAGGTGGACTTAACGGCGGGCACGCCAGGGGTGTGCCCTGGGCCCTGACTTCAGAAGGGCTCCACAAAATCCCAACTTTACATTTTTTCTAATGTAAAGGGCCCAGTATTTTCTTCTGTGCCTGGGGTCTCAGCCAACCTTAATCTGCCCCTGGCACTGAGTCCTTCTGCCCTTTTCCTCTGGATGCCTCCCCTGTTCAGGTGGCCCCTCAGTGTCCCTTCTCGGACTGTGGTCTCCAAGGAGTGAAGAGGTTGTGAGAGTGCAAGGACTGGGAGGGTGTCCCTGGGTAAGCCTGGGCTTCCGGGTGCTTGGCCATATCAGTATATTATTGGCCTGGACATCAGCTGGGGATGGCAAGGACAGAGAATAGGAAGGCCGTCCTGAGCTCCAAGGTCTCACATGCCAAGTGGTGGTGGCTGCAAAGAGGAGAAGAGTGATAGGAATGTCATCTAGAACGGTAAGAGGGCCTACATGATTTGTGATTGTGCCCAGTGTAGCTAGCCAGCTAATTAATAAACTCCTCAAAATTCTTCTGTAACCTGCGTGGTGTCTTTATGTAACCCACGGATTGCAGTACCTTTTTAACAACATTAAGCCACTTTTAGGGAGTTCCTTGCAGGGAGTTCTTTTTATCTAGATATAATTTCATACATACACTAATTGGGCCCTATACACTAGATTAGCTCCCAGCTAGAGGATGTAGCCTTATTCACTTACCTTAGTAGCTTTTAATATTATATCTTAACATTTCTATATATCTCCTATAGTTTCTATATTTATACATATTTAATTACAATAACATTATATTACTGTAACGTTCTACCCCTTGATTCTGGTGAGCTATAAACTTTCTGGCTTCTGGTGCCTGTCCAGTAATGCTTGTTGTGTTCATGTTGGCATGAAGGTAGATAATGGTGGAGAAAGAGAGGGAAGAGAGTTAGACACTATATTTTATGAAACTTGGAATGCCTGCTCCAGGGAGAAGCCTCAAGGTTCCATTTAGTGTAATCTAATAGAAGGCTCCAGTATTCTAGTCTTGATGGCACTTTAGAGGAAACAGTTGTGCCCTGAGAAGTCCATTGTCCCCTCAGCCCTCTGGCTCAGGCTTGGGAGGAGTTTCCCCAAGGCACTGCAGATCAGGTGTTTTGGGGAAGCAAGAGGGAAAAGGTTCCATTGTAGGGGAGGCACCATGGGAGTCAAAAATGGGAGGGAAACTCTGGGAGGTGCAGACCTGAGATGGTTTACAGGAAGGAGAGATAAAGTGTCCCAGACCAAAGATACAGACATGGTCCTAACAGAGATCTGGGCTTTTTGTTTGTTTGTTTGCTTGCTTTCTCTTCTTTCTCCTGAGTGAAAAACATGAGGCACATTGCAGATTTATCACTCAATTTTTCTTAGGATTTTAATTTTTTCTATTGATTTGAGAGATAGAGAGAGAGATGCACTCATTGCTTCACTTAGTTGTTCCATTTAGTAACGTGCTCATTGGTTGCTTCTTTTAGGTGCCGACAATGGGGTTCACATCTGTCACACTGGTGTTTAGTACAATACCTTATGCACTGAGCTACATGGCCAGTACCCCATAGGCTTTTTTATGTAGTATTTTAATCATCATTCATTTGAAGTTATTTTATATTTCCAACTGTGATGTGTTTGGGGGGTTATTTAGAAAATGTCATTTATACCTTAAACCACAAGGAGCTCATGTATCCCATTTATTAATATTTTTTAGCCTGACCAGGTAGTGGCACGGTGGATAGAGCATTGTACTGAAATGCAGAGGACCCAGGTTCTAATCCCCAAGGTCCCCGGCTTGAGCGCAGGCTCATCGGGCTTTAGTGCGGGCTCACCAGTTTGGGCACAGGGTCACTGGCTTGAGCATGGAGTCATAGACATGCCCCATGGTTGCTGGCTTGAGCCCAAAGGTTGCTGGCTTGAAGCCCAAGTTTGCTGGCTTGAGCAAGGGGTCACTCACTCTGCTGGAACCCCCACAGTCAAGGCATATATGAGAAAGCAATCAGTGAATAACTAAGGTGCCACAACGAAGAATTGATGCTTCTCATCTCTCTCCCTTTCTGACTGTCTGTCCCTCTCTGTCCCTCTGTCAACCTATATTTTAGGTTAATGGCCCTTTGAATAAGACGCATGTTTTATATTCTTCCAAACCTAGAAGCTTGTTGGAAGTTGCTTTCTGTTGCTTTGTGGTCCCTTTTCAATATGTTTGAAGTGTACTTTTCTGTTGTCACTCTGTGCCCATGGTAGTTTCAGAAGAGAACTTAAGTACAATCACCTTCGTGTTAGACATGAAGACTCCAAGAAACAGCTTGTTGACCCCTTACCTTATTTCTTGAGTCCAGTAGGTTTTGGTGTTTCCCAACAAAAAGTAATCTGTTAGGTGTATCACATGTTCTCAAATTAGCTGCATATTATCCGTGTTACCTTTGTGAATCTAAGATTCTGGTCTGACCTGTGGTGGCACAGTGAATACAGTATAGATTTGGAACACTGAGGTTGTGGGTTTAAAACTCTCAGGGTGCCAAGTGAAGGCACAGAGGAGAGGGAACTACTTTGAGGTGATGCTTTCTACTTCTTCCCACTTTCTCTTTGTCTCTTCTCTCTTTTCTCTATAATTAATCTATAAATTTTTTTTCAAAAAATCTTAGATTCTGTTATTCAGGTTTTTGAAATGTCTTATATATGCAATATAACCTCATTGTCTTGTATTCTTGGGAATATGAATTCCCCTTGAGCATGTATTATATGTTGAATATCTCATGTCCATCTGATTATTTCACCTGATTATTAACCCAGCTGTTAAAAGTTTCAAAGTATGAGGATATTATTTTCATTTCATCTTCCACAATGTCGATGAGCCAGCATATGACATGAACGGCTGGGGCACTAACTCCTGGAGAGTCCTGCAGCTGAGATCATGGACATGTGTTGGCTAAGGGTAAGCATTATTTCTGTTCTCTCTGTCAGTCATTTGGTTTATTTTTGTAGGGTTTGGTAGAATGTTTTAGTGCTGTGTGTTAATTTCCTCTCTTCTACATTTACATTGGTAGTGAAATATATATAATATTTAAGCTTTCTGCTTGGACTTAGGGAGTCGTGAGATGTCGTTTGTGGAGTCCTAGCTCTGTTTGCATCGTGAGCATCTGGTTTAGCTCCTGTGTCTGTCATGTTGCAAGTGGGGTCAGTCGTTTGGCTCCATGTCTGAAGTGCGGTTATGGGGTCTTGGTTACAGATCAGGAGTCTGTCTCCAGGATCTGTGGTTGAATCTGCATTCTGTTGTTCATCTGGGGTCTGGGGTTCCTTTGCATGTCGCCTCATGTCCCAGTTTCCAGCGTGGGTCCCATGTGCAGCTCTAGTTCTAGGGCATGATGTATGGACTCTGGTGTCCAAGGTGCCGTGTCAGTTTCTGGCATTGGTGTGTCCTAATCTCAGTTGGGTCTGTAGACCAGTGTTTGGTGTTCAATGCCAAGTCTTTTTTTTTTTTTGGTTTTGGGTTTGGGTTTGATGCAGTGCTCAGCTTAAGTCATATAGAGTCCATGGGGTCCTAATTCTGTCTAAGGTCTCTGGTCTCTGTTCAGTAATGGTTGCTGTGTTCATGTTGGCATTAAAGTAGATACTGATGAGGAAAGAGAGCAAAATGAATGGGAGATTTAATTCTATAAAATGGTATATGTGGGCCCTGGCTGCTTGGCTCAGTGTTAGAGTGTCAGTGAGGCCTGTGGAAGTCCCAGGTTCGATTACTGGCCAGGGCACACAAGAGAAGCACCCATCTGCTTCTCCACACTTCCCCCTCTCCTTTCTATCTCTCTCTTCCCCTCCACAGCTGATGCTCCATTGGAGCAAAGTTGGCATGGGCACTTAGAATGGCTCTGTGGCTTCCGCTTCAGATGCTAGAATGGCTCTGGTTGCAACTGAGCAATGACCCAGATGGGCAGAGCATCACCCCCTAGTGGACTTGCCAGGTGGATCCTGGTTGGGCGCATACGGGAGTCTTTCTCTCAGCCACCCTGCTTCTCACTTCAGAAAAATACAAAAACAAACAAACAAACATAGAAAACGAAATATATGCTCAAGTGAGAAGCCTCAAGATTCCATTTAGTCTAATATGATAGAAGGCTCTAGTATTCATAGGCTTGATGGCACATTAGAGGAATCTATTGTGTCCTGAGAAGTCCATTGGCCCCATCAGCCCTCAGTCCTCAGGTTTGGGAGGAGTTTCCCCAATGCACTGCTACCAGGTGTTTTTGGGAAGCCAGAGGAAAATGGTTCCATTGTAGGAAAGGCACCATGGGAGTTTAAAGTGGGCAGGATAGACTGTGAGGTTCAGAATTGATATTGTTTATGGTAAAATTGGTAGTCCTTCCTAGGCGGTAGATAGAAACATTGTTCATAGAGAGATCTGGGTCTTTTTATTTGTTTTTCTGTCCTTTTTTTCTGCCTTTTTGTTGAGAGAAATGTACTAGGCATGTTGCAATATATCACACCATTTTCCATTGGATTTTAAAGTTTTTACATTGATTTGAGAAAGAGAGAGGGAAAGAGAAGTGTGAGCTCATTTCTCCACTTAGTTGTTTCATTTAGCTGTGAACTTCTTGGTCGTTTCCCTTAGGTGCTGAGACCTGGGATGGAACCCACAACCTTGGCACACAGGAAGGACCCTCCATGGACTGAGACATCTGGTCAGGGCACAACAGGTTTATTTATTTATTTATTTATTTATTTATTTATTTATTTATTTTTATTATTTTTCAGTTGTAATAATTTTAGAATTTCATTTTCAGTGTATGATATGTTGCAGATTATTTAAAATGGTATTTAATAACTAAGTATAAGGACTTCTTGGTTTATCTGTTAATACTGATTTCAAGGTTAACTGTTATGCAAGTAGGAAACATGGGTTATGTAATTTCAAATCTTCAAAGTTTGTTGTCATTTGCTTTATAGCGCAATATGGCCCCTTTTAAATATGCTCTCAGTGTGCGTCTCTGCATTAGGTCATATGCATCTTGGGAAAAACACCTTGGTGGCAGTCAGTAGGAACAGGGGTGGGTACCATGCATCTGTCAGTGGTTGATACACTTTCCTGCTTATGTTAAGCGTTTTTATCTCCGTCCTGATTTTCTTTTTCTGTGAGAATCTATTGGTTCTGAAAAAGGTATTTTCTATTCCTAAATTAGAGAGCTAGATGAAAACCATGGTTATGCTCTGGCTGGGTAGCTCAGTTAGGAAGACTGTCATTCTGATATGCCCAGCATGTAGGCTTAATCTTCAGCGGACATCCAAGAATTAAACAGTGAATGCATGAGAACATTGGTACTGTCCTATTTGGAGTTTAGCCGTTCTAATAGGTGTGGGTGCCATATTATTGTAGTCTGAATTTGTCATTTCCTAATGTTATATATCAGTCAGAGCTTATTTTGCAAGGTTAGATACTTTCTCTTGTCAACATAAGAAACATGAAACCTTGGGATTTTTTAGGAGTTTATTTGAGCTAAAGTGACTCCAAATATTTATGATGAAGATCTCCAATCCTGCAGAGACTCTCAGTGTAGGAATTTCTTATTTTATTTATTTCTTGGTTTTTAAAAATCATCTTAAAGAGTGAAAATATAGAGAAACAGAGAGAGAAGGGAGGAGGAGCAGAAAGCATCAACTCCCATATGTGCTTTGACCAGGCAAGCCTAGTCTTCTTATTTTATTTTTTTGTTTGGTCATTTGTTTTATTCAGAAAGAGAGAGTGAGAGCGAGAGAGCAAGAGAGAGAGAGTGAGAGAGAGAGAGAGAGAGAGAAAGGTAATTTCTTTAATGCATATGAAATAAAAGAAAGGAAGCAAGATTCCACGAGGTCCTGAGAGCCAGAGCCGGCCAGGATAAGCAAGTAGGGAAGAGTTTGTGCTCTCACCGTTTTGCTGGAGTAAACGATTAGAGGGCAGGTCAAAGGTATGATCCTATAGAGGCAGGAGAAGGAATTAACTGTCCTATTCCTATTTATTAATTACTTTAATATCATATATTCCATAGAATGACCATTAACCTTTATTTGGCCCACCCCATAGAAAATTTTCCCACCGTTTCCCTTGGCATCTGTGCGTTCCCTTACGGATTTTGCATTTCAGAATGTCTCCCTTGTGGTGGTACGAGTTTTGATTTTGAAAAGAAGGCATCTTTTCTATTATTGTTTTAAATTTTATGAAGTGTAAATGAATTTATTCTGCTAAGGTAAAGATGCACAAGTGTATCTGGTTCCTGTGTGTTTTCGTGTGAATGAGCCAGAAATAACTAAGTCTTATATGAGTATCAGGGCCCGATCCCCAGAGGCTGATCAGCCAGAGAGGAGAAGCAGGGTCAAGAGAAAGGTACCGTACTGGGCTGGACTGGAGGGAAATGGCGTCCAGACCTGAGGTGAATACTTTGCAGGGGAAGAGGGAGGATGTTGGTGGATGTGAGGCTAGGTGCTGCCAGGCAGGGGCCTTTCTCTCAGGGTCAGAAGTGTAGAGGTTAGAGGTCTTTGACCCTGGGGATGTCAGGAGGGGCAGAGGGGACACGAGGGAGGAGTTGGGGCAGGGGATGTAACTGGACGCAAAGAGCAGAGAAGAATCTCTGGACCGCCCTCTGTAAGGAGGGAGGAGGGGTTTAAGAACAGTGCAGGCCTGACCTGTGGTGGCGCAGTGGATAAAGCGTTGACCTGGAAATGCTGAGGTCGCCGGTTCGAAACCCTGGGCTTGCCTGGTCAAGGCACATATGGGAGTTGATGCTTCCAGCTCCTCCCCACCTTCTCTCTCTGTCTCTCTCTCCTCTCTCTCCCTCTCTGTCTCTCTCTCCCCCTTTCTCTCTCCTCTCTAAAATGAATAAATAAAATTTTAAAAAATTCTCAAAAAAAAAAAAAAAAAAAAAAAAAAGAACAGTGCAGAAGGGAAGGGCCCCTTGCCAGCAGGGGAGGAGAAAGACAGAATGGTATTTGCAGGTGAATAAGAAACAGGATTTTGCGGAGAGGGGAGGGGGCTTTCTGGAGGGAAGAGACTCAAGTGGAAGAGATTCGCAGAGGGACCAGAGAGGGGTCCCAAGAGAGGAGTGGCCCCAGGGGTCAGGCAGGAGGGGAAGAGAATTGGGAGTCTGTGGAGAAGGAAAGATTAGGAGTGGAGGTTTTAGGTGAGGTTTCTTTGGCCAAAAACGGCCTGCATGTAGAACAAGTGGCACAGAAATTAAGGACAGGAGCAAAGGGAGAAGGAAGCCTGCACGTAAGGTATTTCTGATGCCCTCCCGGCCATGTGGCAAAAGTTGTCAAGGTCTCGCAAAATATTGTAATCGAATGTCCCGTTTTCAGGCCAATGGGAGTCATTGTCTAGTTTATATTGTGGCCAGGCAGTATTGCAAAAGAAAATGAGTAGACAGCCCAATGGGGTTTGGTCAGATGGCTTTGACTCTGAAGAGCCCATTGTGGAGATTAGTGATCTAGATTGTGATTAGCCTCCAATCACAATCTCTAAGGAGAAAGCTCTCCTGAGAATGTGGACTCATCCTACCTAGGGGTCATCACCACCTAAGAAGGAGCTCTAAGAGAATGTGGAGGGATTTGGCTAAGTGCTTAGACTTTTGGAATGTGCTGTCCCTGGGACAGAAAAATAGCAACCCCTCAAAATGTGAGGGTAACTGGAGAAAACCATCCGACGATGGATTAGGGACGTATGGGTTGAATTAAAGCCAACCGGGAGAGGGAAGAGAGAAACTCCTTACCTTTCTGGTCTGGCAGGGCTTCAGGACAGGGTCGGACTGCCGGTTGCTCAACCGCGCTCACACGGCCGAACAGAGTCAGGGAGTTAGCCCAGATGAGCTGCCGCTGTCCACTGCTTCCCTGGTTGTAAGTTCAGCCAGCAAGGGGATCGTCCAGGCAACTGGTACCCTGTCCTGGGTTTCGGCACCAGATGTAAGAATGAGACGGCACTCGAACACCAGATGTACAGGCTTTATTAGAGGAGAAAGACCTGCTGGGCACTTCTCAGGGAAGAAGGGCTCCAGTACAAGCTAGGGGGATGAATTTTATAGGGTAAGGGAGAATCTCGAGCAAGTGGGTATTGAATCAAAAGTCCTGGTATGTCCGGAATGCTCCTCCTTGGAGCAGCTTGCCATCTTCTTGGAATTCCTCTGTCTCAGGGGCGATAGTCCAGTAAGTAAGGGTGAGGTCTGACAGATAAGCGGAACATCAAGAGGGCAGTTTGGAATTTCTGGTAAATTCACATATCTATCAGTTATAACATTCTTGAAAACCATGTTAGATATATTGTTTGGGATGGTGAAATAGTTATGTATGTTGAATTTTATTAGGAAATTATAGATTTTTCTTTATATTCTTACTGATATTTTTTTTTGTAGAGGGCAGCATCGGTTTTGAGAGGTTTGCCATATCCCTGAATAAGAGAAGTGTGTTACGTCACTTTTATGTTGAAGGTACCAAAAAGCTGAAAATTGATATTAATATTCTGGGAGGAAAGGTCAGGCTTTCCTATCAGGCTTTCCTGTCCCATCCCTTCTTTAGGGAGGTGAGGGAGAAGAATGTAGTAGTTTCTGGCTTGCAAGAACAATGGGTTATTCAGGTTTTTTTTTTGTTTGTTTGTTTTTTGTGACCGAGACAGTCAGAGAGAGGGACAGATAGGGACAGACAGACAGGAAGGGAGAGAGATGAGAAACATCAATTCTTTGTTGTGGTTCCTTAGTTGTTCATTGATTGATTTCTCATATGTGCCTTGACTGGGGGGCTACAGCAGACCAAGTGACCCCTTGCTCGAGCCAGCAACCTTGGGTTCAAACTGGTGAGCCTTGCTCAAAACGGATGAGACCACACTCAAGCTGGCGACCTCGGGGTCTTGAACCTGGGTCCTCCGCATCCCAGTCTGATGCTCTATCCACTGCGCCACCTCCTGGTCAGGCTGGGTTATTCAGTTTTAAATCTAGAATAAAGGTTAACCTAGAAACTTCTTCTCTTTCAATGGGAGGCAGAATGTACATACCACCTTGCATTGATTGTAGTTCCTCCCCCTTCCTGGAATCTTGAGAGTAAAATACCTCTAGGGCAGTGAGAGCAGAGGAACCCTGAAAGATTTGTAAATGTCTTTGATTGTGTTACCTTGAGAGTCTTAATGTTTCTGTATATCCCCTAGACAAATGTTATAATCTTGTTAATAATTATGCCAGAATGTCATGCTGTTCCCCACCCGCATGTGGTCAAGGGTATATAAGCTGCCACTGAACTATTTGGGGGGACTATACGATTTGGGCCTGATGCCCCATGTCAACCATATGTGGCTGGCATATTAATAAATCTCCTTTAATAAAACTTTTCAAAACTTATCTGGACTGGGTGTCTCTACATGGACTCAATGAAGTGAGGTACAGTGCCTTTCAGAATCTAGGGTGCAGTACTTCATAACATTTGGGGGTTCGTCTGGGATCCGGTGTTTTGTGTCACCAGATGGAGACACCCTGAATTGGCTGGTCTCTCCGGGGAGCTGCCCGGCCCCGCTTGAATCTTGAGGAGAGGTGCACCACCTGAGACTTTTCAGGGCCTCCGGTCTTCCAGTGGGGTTCGGACATTTCTTTGGTAGACGCCTTTCAGTTCCCAAATTCAACAATTTGGATAATTCAGCAGAGAAAATTGAGGAGGCAGGTAAAGCAATTCTTTTTGCTTTGCTGAACTTTCTGGCTTTCCTTTGAACTCTTGCTTTTACTTTTATGTTTTGGACTAGAATGTGAGTAGAGTGGATTTGGAAGCTTTGCTAAATTGTGACTCTGGGGATGTGGGACCCTGGTGGAAGTAGGTAGGGCTTTCAAAACTGCTTTGCTGGTTGTAACTAGTCTATGTTTTGAACTGGAACTGCCTTGAAACAGACCAGACGTGGTTGTAAGTTCACTCAGGCTCTCGAAGACTGAGACATCAGTGGGGAGTTTTAGTGGTTGGTCCTGCCTTAGGTTCTAGTTGCACTCTCAGTGAATGCCAGAAGTGGGGACGATGCATCTATCTCTAGAAAGGCTAATGGAGGTCAAGATTGTCCAGGATTAGTCAGTCTCGCATCGCACTGAATCAGTGGAGGCTGAGCTAACCTGGTTCGATTAGTCTTGACCCAAGACTTCCAAGAGATGTCTCTGTGTTTGTCAAGATCTCAGTCTTTGTTTCTAAAGGTGTCTGTTTAGAAAACCCTGGTTTAAAGGAAACTCTGGTGCACCCTCTGTGCACCTGAGAAGCCACAAAGGGGAGCCTTTTCCTCGTCAGTGAGGCACAGCACTTTTCAGCATCTGGAGTGCGGTGCTCTCCACTGAGGAGAGCTCCTCCCTTGTCTACTGAACTTTGTCTTTGCCAGAAAAATTAGAATAAGTAAAGCACGCTCATTTAAACTTCTTGATTTGTGTGTATAAATCCTTTGTTTAATGTCTAAATGTGTCTGTTTTAAGGCCTGTTTGAGTCTTTTTTGTTAAAATTGGAAGCTTCTGACTAAAAAGCAATCTTAAGTAGCAAACTATTATTCTCTTTGTTCTCAAATACTAGCTCCCGGTGCCCAAGAATGGGAAGCCAAGCTTTCTCCCCTGAGGAAATTATTCTCTTCTGTTGGCTTCTTCCCCTTGTCTTGTATGATAATTAATATCTCCATAGTCAAACACCCCCCGTATTCTGGGTGCTAGTTAATTATCTGTCTTATCTTTTTGTTTTTATTGGTGCACTAATTTCTGGATTTTTCTGAAGTAGTTTTAATTTTGTAATTAGTAACCTTGGCTATTAAATATGGGAGGAGGGGTCAGTTCACAGAAGACTCCTTTAGGTTATTTTATTTTATTTTTTTTCCTGAAGCTGGAAATGGGGAGAGACAGTCAGACAGACTCCCGCATGCGCCCGACCGGGATCCACCCAGCACGCCCACCAGGGGCAACGCTCTGCCCACCAGGGGGCGATGCTCTGCCCCTCCGGGGCGTCGCTCTGCTGCGACCAGAGCCACTCTAGCGCCTGGGGCAGAGGCCAAGGAGCCATCCCCAGCGCCTGGGCCATCTTTGCTCCAATGGAGCCTTGGCTGCGGGAGGGGAAGAGAGAGACAGAGAGGAAGGAGGGGGTAGGGGTGGAGAAGCAAATGGGCGCTTCTCCTATGTGCCCTGGCCGGGAATCGAACCCGGGTCCCCCGCACGCCAGGCCGACGCTCTACCGCTGAGCCAACCGGCCAGGGCCCTTTAGGTTCTTTTTAAAGCATTTCCAAGAAGTTTATACAGATAACCGTGGGTATGGAATTAAATGGTCTAAGACAGGGGTCTCAAACTCACAGCCTGTAGGCCGCATGCGGCCCGCCGAACAATTTTATGCGGCCCGCAGACTAATCCACGAAGTTCAAAATATTTTGGATAAAATTAAGTAAGCCTAGAGGCCTCCTTGTATTTTTCATTTCTCTAGCATCCTAGCTAGATATTAGCTTAGTTAACAGCAGTTGTGATGCGAACTACAGTTTCTGGTCGTTTTGTGACACTGAGTAAACTGCATGTACGATTGTGCTTGTTGTAGTGATTTTTTTTTTTTGTTTTCAACTGCAGTGAGAAAAGTGTTGTGTAACAGTTGCCTTTTGTAGACCTAGTGCGGCCTGCCGAACGGCTGTGATCTTGCTCTGCGGCCCACATGCTGAGTTGAGTTTGAGACCCCTGGTCTAAGAGAAGGCTTTGCACTCTCTGTGAATCAGAATGGCCTGCTTTTGGGGTTAAATGGCTGAAAGCTGGAACTTTTAATCCCCAGATAGTAAAAGAAGTCTGGAATGTCGTAACTGAGGATCCAGGCTATCCTGATCAGTTTCCATATATTGATCGGTGGCTAAATTTAACATTAAATCCGCCACTATGGCTAAAAGTTTGCTCGATGCAAAGAGGGTGCCACGTCTTCCCAGTCAGTCCAGAGTTAGGTCTAAAGCGAGAAGGGAATATAAAGAGTGCCCAAGACCTCCTGTTCTCACAGAGTCTCCTGAGGAAACTGAGTGGCCACTCCACTATAGGTCAAAAGCTAGAGCCCCTGAGCCTACACAGCAGCTGCAGGAGCAGGTTATACCTTCCTCTGTTACATCCCCTTCCCACACTCGAAGTGGATCAGAGTATGGGCCGGGAAGGGGTCTTATCTTGCCACTCAGGGAAGCCACACCTTCGGGAACTGACCCCGACCGTGAGGAAAGGCCCTACCTTGTTTATGTCCCATTCGCCACCAGTGATCTATATAACTGGAAAAGCCAAAATCCTCCATTATTAAGGAAGCCTCAAGCTCTGATAGGGCTTATAGAATCTGTCCTACAAACTCATAGACCTACCTGGGAAGACTGCCAGCAACTTTTAAATACTTTCTTCACTTCAGAAGAGAGGGATAAAATTAGACAAGAAGGTAAAAAGGAAGTTCTAGGACTGGGAAGGGGATCAATAGAGGAAAATAGGGAACACATTGAGGCTATAACAACCCGGCCTGCTTACAGCCTATCCCTCACACACAATGCAAACTATCAGCGAGCAAATATATATATAAATTTACAAACTTATTTGACCAATGGGGGAAAAAGAGGGGAGCATGACACAATAGTCAATTATTAACAAGCTTACAACATTTATCTATAGGATCTATTAAAAGGAAAAACATTTCTACACATGAAAACTTACAAGGTAACACAATAGTGATAAATGTTGTTTTACATATCAACACAGTAGCTATAAATGTCGTTTTATATATCAAAGACATTCTCAAATCTTCTAGTGTCTACCCCCATCCCTGTCCCTACAAAATGTTTAGCTTAGGATAAGGAGAGGCCAAATAAAAATATATACTTTTGCTAACCGTGTTGGGACTAGCTTAAATAAGCTAGTCCCCGCTTGTGTAGTTTACAAGTTTTTATATATATAAAGAATTTCAGAAGGGATGATTATTAGAAAGTATATAAAATGTTACAGGATGCAGGTTTTTCAGGCAAGGGGAGTGGCTTGTCATTCCTTTGTAGAAGTATAGGTCACTCTCAGGACTCCAGGAGGGGAGATAGAGCCTAAATCAGTGTAGGATATATAAACACTGTCTCCTAAAGGATCTTATGGAAGGGGAAGAAGAAGTTTTCAGATAACCTTTGTCTTCTTTACTGTCTACCAAGTGGCCTTAGTCCTTCCAGAGAACCATAGTTAAATTATGATTAGTTACTAACTTTTGCCCCTTAAATCTCTTCCTCTGTTTTTTTTTTCTTTGCAGAAAGGAGGGGTAAAGGGACCTGACTCTTCCTTTCAAAATAGTATTGTTAATTTTTTCAATTCTTCAGCACCTTATCACAATTGTAATGTGTCATCAAGGTATATGACATGAAATCACGATTGTTTCATTGTAGCTATGTAAGAGATGAAAAAAATCATTAGAGCTTGGAAGGTAAAAGGAAGAAATTGTAGTAAAGTACCAAAAAGCTCAAAATTAAGATTAATATTGTAGGGAAAATAGTTAGGTTTCTTGTCCCCTCTTTTCTGTAGAGAATAAAGAGAAAGAAATATGAAAAAGTTTTCTAGCTTGCAGAAACTGTGTAGGAGACTCCCTTCTACTAGGAAGCTTAAAGGGCATTTTATTAATTTGGGCTAGGCATACAGAGAGATTTTGTAAAAATGATTTTTATACTTGTGTGACTTACACCAACTCAGGATACCTGATAGCATTATATTGTAAATGAAGAGGGGAAGGAGATTTGGATTCCCTCCCTTCCCCGACACCTGTAAGGAAGCAGGTAAATAGCTAGCGAGATGCAGGAAGAGAGAGATTGAGAAAACCTTTTCCAGGGGCCCTGGCCGGTTGGCTCAGCGGTAGAGCGTTGGCCTGGCGTGCAGGAGTCCTGGGTTTGATTCCCAGCCAGGGCACACAGGAGAAGCACCCATCTGCTTCTCCACCCCTCCCCCTCTCCTTCCTCTCTGTCTCTCTCTTCCCCTCCTGCAGCCAAGGCTCCATTGGAGCAAAGTTGGCCCAGGCGCTGAGGATGGCTTTGTGGCCTCTGCCTAAGGCACTAGAATGGCTCTGGTTGCAGCAGAGCATCGCCCCCTGGTGGGCGTGCCGGGTGCGGGTGCATGCGGGAGTCTGTCTGCTTCCCCGTTTCCAACTTCAGAAAAATACAGAAAAAAAAAAAAAAGAGAGAGAGAAAACCTTTTCCTATTTGATGAGCCATTCACAGGCATTTCTCCCCTGGCACCATCGAAACTACCCCTCCCCTCCTGAAAGCCTGTAATTAATGTATATACCTCTAAACAAAGGAATGGCAAATGAAAACTAGAAAATTTAGGAATATTTTTAATATGTAGAACAAAATTTTTGCTATTGTGTTACCATGTAAGTTTTAATATATAGGAATATTAAATCCTGTGGACAAATGTTATAAGCTTGCTAATAAATTGTGTCCCATCCCCCTCCTTTTCCTGCCAACCTGTGTGTGTGTGTGTGTGTGTGTGTGTGTGTGTGTGTGTGCGCGTGCGCGCGCAGAGGTATATAACTTGCTGCTAGGGCTGTGCCCAGTGCACACAATTTGGGTCTGAAATGCCCTGTGTTAGCCATATGTGGCTGGCATATTTAATAAATCTCCTCCTTTTAATAAAATGCTTCAAAATTCATCTGGACTTGGTGTCTCTACATAAACCCGCGGAATTGAGGTACGGTTACTTTACAACACAATGTGGTCAGAGTTTTCGTTTTCAATGAGGAAAAGTTTAGAGGGTGAAATGTGGAATGTAAAAGAAGAAGAGGAAAGAGTGTAAGTGATGTTAATAAACAATTATGAATGGTTTATGATTTATGTTAATCCTAATCCAGAGGGACCCAAAACATTGAAGACAGGAACAAAGTCCATTGATTACACATCAAAGCTTTATTGTCTAGCTTGGCCAAGTGGCAGCAACTCCAACAGTGGTCTGAGGGAGCACGCGCTGGACCTTTGTTCTACTTAGTTTTTATAGTTTTGTAAGTGGGAAGTACAGAAGCAAAAATTGTAATTAGGAGCCCCTTACCACTATTGGTTATAATCATATGTCCTTTAACATGATAGGACCACTTTCAATTTGCAAGCCATACATTATTTTGGAGAAAACAAAATTTACAAGTCAACACAATGGCAGAACGATGTCTTTTTACATATTAAAAGGCATTCCTATATTATCTAGTGTTTATCTGCTATCTATTTGTCTAGAGTCACATGTGTTAACCACACGCATTTACATAGGAGAGGTAGTTTCTGTGGGGACAAATGCCCGCAAATGGTTCATTGCTATAAGAAAAGGTTTATTTTAGCTTTTCTCTCCCTGTACCTGGCTAACCATTCACCCCTTTGCATTTACAATACAATGCCAAGGGCCATCCTGGTCATGCCAATCACACAGTACAGAGACTATTTCTCACAATTTCTCTGCACACCTTAACCCAAATTAATAAAATGTTCTTCAAGCCTCCCAAAATATTAATATTAATTCTGTAGCTTTTGGTACTTTACAACACCTGCGGGTGAGGTGGCGCAGTGGCTCCTCATTGACCTGTTTTGTGAACTGATGCTGTTTCATTCTGGTTGTCCACCCTGGGGTCCAATGGCCCTTTCTCCCACAGCAGAGCCGAGCATCTCCCCAGCAAAGGAGATAGTTCTGCTCACTGTTTTCATTACCTCCCTTGTTGTAGTTGCCCCGGGGGTCGCTCAACTGGCCAGAGAAAGAGTCCCTGCGGCAGCAGCAGTTAGATCTTGAAGGCTGGAGATGTCTACGCTCTAAAGCAGGGGTCTCAAACTCAACTCAGCATGTGGGCCGCAGAGCAAGATCACAGCCGTTCGGCGGGCCGCACTAGGTCTACAAAAGGCAACTGTTACACAACACTTTTCTCACTGCAGTTGAAAACAAAAAAAAAATCAGTACAACAAGCACAATCGTACATGCAGTTTACTCAGTGTCACAAAACGACCAGAAACTGTAGTTCACATCACAACTGCTGTTAACTAAGCTAATATCTAGCTAGGATGCTAGAGAAATGAAAAATACAAGGAGGTCCCTAGGCTTACTTAATTTTATCCAAAATATTTTGAACTTCGTGGATTAGTCTGCGGGTCGCACAAAATTGTTCGGCAGGCCGCATGCGGCCCGCAGGGCGCAAGTTTGAGACCCCTGCTTTAAAGGAATGTTTCACGTGCATTGGCTACCATGAAGCTCACAGCCAAAGATTAAGGTTTCAGAAAAATGTTTAAAAGTACAGTTTGCTTGAGATGACAGAAAACTGTAGCTAGTTAGGCACAAAGCGGTGATAGCTTAAATGATAAAACGTTCGCAAGACATTTGGTTTCTGCCTTTAGTTTAAAGATAACATCACTGACACACATTATGAGACATTTTGCAGATTTTGGTTCTTTAACCTGATTAGAGTACCCGACCACAATGCAGAAGACACCAGATGTCGGGAGCTCAGTGAACTAAACTAAGAAAATTACTGAACTTTGCAATGATGCAAGCAGCTTGGCCCATGACACTAACTCCTAATCCTCAATCTCTGCCTTTAAAACCCTTGATTAAAAATCTTCAGGGAGTTGGGAGTTTGCGTGCGAGCTTGCTGATCACCAGGCTTGGCATCTGCCTGTTCACTGCTTCAGTTTCCCCTCTGTGAAGTGTGTATCCAGTGCGGGGCCTTGCTGTACCGCGAGTGGGTGAAACTCATTACCGAAACACTTCCTCACATGGGACCCCCACACTGAGAGCAGGCCTGGAGCCTGGCGAGACACATGCACCCCCTCCAAGCTTCTCATCTGCTCTCGTCAATAGATATTTTCTGGTCATTCCTGATTCTCTAAGTGCCCACTCCCCTTCTCCTAACTCTCCTCAGGAGGCTGCCCACAATGGGGCTGTGCAGTAAAGACTCAGTTTTGCTCCAGCATCTGCCATGGGAGAGCAGAGGTGAGGAGACAGGTCAGCAGCGGGGGTGGGGGTGGGGGATCAGAGTTGAGGAGGGCTCCAGTCTCGGGAACCTCCTCTTAGAATTTATCATGATTAAAAAAACAAAGATCAGTGATGTTCACATTCTCTTTAAATGATGATGGAGAAACTATTGAGAAAAAATGTTTCTACATAATGGAAAACGAGTTGGGTGCACATAGCTATTTTTACTTCTTAATCAGTTGTGATTAGAGAGGCCAGTGCCTGAACTGTCGTCTGGTGACAAGACGCATGTTTTCTCCCACCATCCTGGCCATTGCTTAACCGGGGCTCCACGGCCAGAAACAAATCTCCCCCTCTTATTTTATGGCGGTGAGGTAAGCAGAGAAGACACCCTTACCACTTTTATTTATTTATTTATTTATTTATTCATTTATTTATTTATTTTGTATTTTTCCGAAGCTGGAAATGGGGAGAGACAGTCAGACAGACTCCCGCATGCACCCGACCGGGATGATCCACCCGGCACGCCCACCAGGGGGCGATGCTCTGCCCCTCCGGGGCATCGTTCTGTTGAGACCAGAGTCACTCTAGCGCCTGGGGCAGAGGCCAAGGAGCCATCCCCAGCGCCCGGGCCATCTTTGCTCCAATGGAGCCTCGGCTGCGGGAGGGGAAGAGAGACACAGAGAGGAAGGAGAGGGGGAGGGGTGGAGAAGCAGATGGGCACTTCTCCTGTGTGCCCTGGCCGGGAATCGAGACACCCTTACCACTTTTGACATTAAGCAGATTTTGAAACGTATGCACTGCTAATGATGCTGGCATTAACAAGGGTCAGAGCAGGCATTAGTGGAATTCTTAGAACATTAATGGAATTCTTATCCGCACAGAGCGAGTGGTCCATTTCCTCCTCCTGGTAATGGTGTGGGTGCTGCTAAAAGCAAGGCTGGAACGGGCACAAGGAAATTGCTGCTCCGGGGGGAGGCGGCTGAGGGCTGCTCAATGCACTGGGTTCCCACCCAGACTGGGTCCTCTGGGAAGACAGGACGGAGACACCTATATTCTCTGGGCATCGAGACAGAGGAAGAACTGACTTGACGATGGTTTTCTGTTATGTTTTTAAGAAAGTCTCCATTTAAAGACTGCACAAGCAGGGGCAGCTTAAGTTCATTCTCCCTTTGAAATAACCCTCTTGATTTTTAACATCAAATAGTTTTAGATTCAGTCATTTTATATTCTATTTTTTTAAATATGAGGACCTGTCAATAAAGTGAATAAAACATAAAAACAATACAGTTGTGGGAGTTGCAAGTGGGGGTATCCGAGTGCCCCCCAGTCTAGGTGGCACCAAGGACACCCCACAGCACTGCAGGATCTGAGGGCCTGTTAGAGACCCTGGACCTTCATGCTGGAAAAACCAGCCCCTCTAAGTTGACTCTGATTTGAGAGGCTGGCGGTTCTCACCATCACAAAGAGGAGTGTGCTGCTAGAGAGACTGGAGATAATGGTGGACAGTATGTGGCCACCAGATTATGCAGGACCAGGAGCTCCTAGCACAACCTCTGCTGCGATCAGCCCAGACAGTTGGGACTTGGTCAGTGGCCACAAAAACTGTAGGGGTCCTGAGTGGACCCCACCCTGTCAATGCAGGACCAACCCATCAGGGAAAGTCAAGCATGGGTAACCAATTGCACAGGATGTCCACCTCACTTTCCAGACCAGAGCCTCCAGCAGTCAAGTTCTGGAGCCCCTATCACCATGAGGCTCTCCCTCTCCCTGCCAGGCACGGGAGGCAAATGGCCAAGTCTGGGGAAGGGACACAGAACACAGGAGCTTTACCTAAGACCCCCATTCTTTTCAGGGGATGACCTTACGCAATGAACCTTTCTTAGCATAGGGCCCTTCTGAAGTGCAGGAACATCCCCTCCAGGAAGGGGATATGAGTCTCCTTCCTTCTCTGCCCTTCCCTTTCCCATAGACCGCAGCTCCCAGGTCAGAATCCTGCCAGGCGGTCAAGGCTGAACTTCCTGGGCTGATCCCAGAGAGACCGCAGTCAGAGACCAATGGAGGGGGTTAGCTTTATCTGCCAAGATGAACACAGACAATTCTGAGGTCCTTGGCAGGGCTGGGAATGAGGTTAAGTAAATATCCTCCCCACCAGGGATCCAGACAAACACATATTTGCAAAGAACCAGGACACCCACATGCGGGCAGCTCATTCGTCATCCTGGGTGAGCAGCTGGAACTCAGAAGTGGGCAGGAGAGGATGTGGTATCTACCTCTTCCCCCAAGGCAGCTAGGCCCTTGCTGGGTCCTCACAGAGCCATGTTCAGCATGAACCTCCCAAACTGACCAAACACTCCCAGGCACTTCTGGAAGATACACGACACCTTGCTCCTTCCCTGCCTCCACTTATGAAAGCAGTGTCCATTCCTGAAGGCCTATTCACATGTTACCTCTTTTTTTTTTTTTGGCAAAGACAGAGAGAGAGTCAGAGAGAGGGACAGATAGGAAGGGAGAGAGATGAGAAACATCAATTATTCGTTGCAGCTCCTTAGTTGTTCATTGATTGATTTCTCATATGATGTACCTTGACTGGGGGGCTACAGTAGACCAAGTGACCCCTTGCTTGAGCCAGACCTTGGGCTCAAGCTGGTGAGCCTTGCTTAAACCAGAGAGCCCGCACTCAAGCTGGCGACCTCGGGGTCTCAAACTTGAGTCCTCCACATCCCAGTCCGGCACTGTATCCACTGTGCCACTGCCTGGTCAGGCACATGTTACCTCTTTTAAGCAGCTGCTTCCAGCACACTCAGTGGCCCAGCCTGGTCTAGTGGCCCCCCTCCCCTTCTGTCTGTTTCTTGCCATTTGTACCCCCCAAGGTCACTGTGAGACCCTCACAGGTAAGGTTCACAATCATTGTAGGATGGACAGATGAGTAGATGGGTACATGGATAGATGAATGGATGGGTGAATAAATGAATAGATGAATATGTGTTCTTCCATAAACCAATTACTTACCCCCACAACCTCATCACAGTCCTGACAAGACCTCCCGGCAGCCTGTTTTCCATTGCTTCCTTATCCTAGCCTTTCATCCTGTAAGGTACACATAACAACTTTAAGGTGGCACCCATGTGCACTTAAAAAACAGTTAAATATGGCCAAAGTATAATTTTCAAAGAAGTAAATTAACAGCTCTTGAGCACATAGAAAATGTCCACACATCAAAGATTTCATTTGCGATTGTCTCGGAGCACAGAGGCTGCCAGTTCGATTCCCCTGTCAGGGCACATACAGGAGCAGTTCGATGGTCCTGTCTCTTTCTCCTTGCTTGCCTCTCTCTCTTTCTCTCTCTCTCTCTCTCTCTCAAAAAAAATGTTTTTCATTTCATTTATTAATTAGTCAGAAAATCTGAAAGATATGATGACTGGTTGTTGAGAATATTTACAAAGGGAGGGTATTTATAGGTAATTTTAAAAAGAAAAATTGAGATAAGACCACTGGGTCAGGCCTGACCAGGTGGTAGTGCAGTGGATAGAGCATTGGACTGGGATGTGGAAGGACCCAGGTTCGAGACTCTGAGGTTGCCAGCTTGAGCGCGGGCTCATCTGGTTTGAGCAAAGCTCATCAGCTTGGACTCAAGGTTGCGGACTCGAGCAAGGGGTTACTCACTCTGCTGAAGGCCCGCGGTCGAGGCACATATGAGAAAGCAATCAATGAACAACTAAGGTGTCGCAACGAAAAACTGATGATTGATGCTTCTCATCTCTCTCCATTCCTGTCTGTTCCTATCTATCCCTCTCTCTGACTCTCTCTCTGTCTCTGTAAAAAAAAAAAAAAAAAAAAAAGACCACTGGGTCAGATACAGAGCAATGAGATCCGTGGAGTCATCTGCCCTAACAGACAGAAGTCTGTGCATCTCAACCACACGAAAATCTATAGGTGATGCCCCTGAGCCTAGGGTCTTTAATCAACAGTGGATAATAAGACAAACTAACTCATTCCCTTGGACAGGTCTTGTGTGCTCCCTCAGTGCTTAACTTTTTGGCTTGAGTTTCAAGTAATTTTTCTGACAATAGTTATATATCCAATTTTAATGTGTAGTAGGAGAAATGTATTACTAAACCATCAAATCCATGACTGATAGTTTCCTGTATAAATACATTAATATAAGTACAACATCACTTATGTTAAAGGAAGATAGTTTAAGTAAGTAATTATGTAGACACTGCATATATATGGGGGGAAATGAACATGGCAAGTGAATGACAGTTTCCAGGAAACAATGCCTCATCTTTTTTTTTTTTTTTTTTGTATTTTTCTGAAGCTAGAAACAGGGAGAGACAGTCAGACAGACTCCTGCATGCGCCCGACTGGGATCCACCCGGCACGCCCACCAGGGAGCGATGCTCTGCCCCGCCAGGGCGTCGCTCTGTTGCGACCAGAGCCACTCTAGCGCCTGGGGCAGAGGCCAAGGAGCCATCCCCAGCGCCCGGGCCATCTTTGCTCCAATGGAGCCTCGGTTGCGGGAGGGGAAGAGAGACACAGAGAGGAAGGAGAGGGGGAGAGGTGGAGAAGCAGATGGGCACTTCTCCTGTGTGCCCTGGCCGGGAATCGAACCCAGGACTTCTGCATGCCAGGCCGACGTCTACCACTGAGCCAGACGGCCAGGGCCGCAATGCTTCACCTTATACAAACCTCACCTGGGCACACAGGTGCACAGCCATGGGGGTGAGCAGGCTGTTGGGCCCTGTGAGGCTTGGTGCTGGTTCTCCCTGTCACATGAGTGCTCCCTGAAGGGAAGGTGCCCCCTCCAGTCCCTGTGTCCCCACCATCAGGCTCTTCCTGCACCTATCACAAGTTAATTAATTAATTAAAACTATTAATGTCCAGGGCTGAGGATGTGATCGGAGAGAAATATCTGAACAAGTGCCCTGTTAGGTGTTGATGCGATTGCTTCCAGCACTCTGGAAATCCTGGGGAGTGTCACCAGCACGGTTCACCCTTTGTCATTTCAGAGACGTTTCGTGGCCACCCCCCATTCATGTCATTTGTTGTGGAATGGCCCAACTCTGCCACCTCCTCAATTTGGATTGCTGCGCCTTCAAATTCTATTCTCTGAGATGAGCAGGGTCTTCCAGGAGTTCCCTGTGGCCTGTCCCCACCAAACCCTGTCCTGAGATGCAAAGCCAGGAGAGGCCCTTGGACTCTCAGGATCCCAACCCTAATTTTAGCTCACAGACAATGTCCATCCTGAGCCCTGGGAGTAAAATGTTTTCTGTTTCAGTAGATTTGGTGTATGTATATTTAAAAACTTTAAAGATAAAAACATACACTTCTCTGACCTTTCCTGGAAAGATGCATTTTTGCAAGATCTTTGGTGACACACAGATTGAGACTCAGGCAGTATGTGATGAAACCACCGGGTCACACTCTGTCGTCTGCTCAGAGCTGGGGAATGTCCTGGGATATGCTCAGTGCCAGCCCCTGGTCACTGTCTGGCAGGCAGACAGCCTTCTGGACCCCCCAGGAGCTGAGGCCTGGCAGGGCTTTGTGAAGTGTCCACTGCAGTCTCCAATGCTGTTTGCCTGTCCCTTGGTGGCCTGGAGGGCAGTGAATGGCACCAGTTTAACTGATGGACAAATCTAATCCCAGCTTACCTACATATTTAATTCAGTGATTCTTTTCTTTGCCGTTTAGTTTCCAAAACTATGTACCAAAGTCCTCATTAATTCCCAGCACCTACTGCTAGGTGACTCTCACCAGACCAGCCTTTGGGCTGCCTTCCTCCCAGCCCAATAAGAATGTTGGACATATTTATGTCTTCAGAGGCTTCTGTCCATCTTGTTTTGTGCTGAGAAGCCCCAGGCCCAACCATAGGGTCCAAATGGTCTGGTCTCACCAGCCTCTGGGCACCTCCTTCGGTAATATGGTGGGGGTGGGAAAGTTGGACCATCCTTGCAAAGGGTTATATGATGCTGCACTGGGTTTAAGAAATACTTGTCATCAGCGGGCCCTGGAAACTTGCTGTGGGCTCTAAGAAGGAGATGACCACCTGGTGGAATGGACAGCAGGTCTCCATGTGACCTCTCTCTGAATGCAGAGAGGTATCAGGTCCAGGGAGGAGCCTATCTTGGGCATGACCTCTGACTACCTCTTGGACCCCTGTACTAAGAGGGGTGGCTCCAGCTCTATCTCCAGATTCCTCATTTCTTGGTCTAGGGATGTGGAACCTTGTGCTATGTGATCGAGGAACAGTCCCAGGGAGGCTCTGAGGACCCTTGTAGATGAGTAGGGAATTGAGTTTTCCAGCATCCCTTCCATGGGCCGGGCTCACCTCATGCCAGGCTCCAAACCACCCATTTCACTGGATCCATTTTAAGGGTGAGCAAAATCCAGGAAGACTAAGATTAGGGAGAAAAGCTGGTAGGTATCACAGCCTGGACTATGTTACCCAGCACAGAATCAAGCATACAGTAAGTGCTCATAAATGCTGATTCAGTCTTTCCTCATTAGCATCAACGGATGTAGATATTGCCTGTTTACCTGATCAGGGTGCCTAGGAAGAGGTACCCTCCAACCTTGAGACCAGCTGAGTATGGTTACTAGCTGGGGCAGGTCCATGAAGTGCTCCCAAGAGCTGTTGCTCAGGTGCTTGGCAGTTGAGACCTGTTACCCAAAGTCCCTCATGTGGTCCTCCTCACCTGGCCTTTGGTTCCTGGACATAAGCCCCCTCTGGCCCCTGGGCAGGTGCTCAATGGAAAGATCCCTTGAGCACACATTCACACCCACTTACCCCACCTCCTTCCCATTCTGTGTGGAGTCAGGCAGGTGCAAAGCCTGAGAACAAGAGTCTCTCAGACCACCCACTCCAATTTGCATCTGGTTCCTACCCGGGAACTTGGATTTCAGCACCCTCCTCACTGCTGTAAGTTAGGATGGGGCTCTCGTCCCTCCCTAAATACACCATGTGGATTTAACACATCCTACGGGTCAGGAGAACATCTCCAGTCGAGACAAGGAAATGGTGTCCATCAGCACAATCTGTACTGTGTTGGTACAAAAGCTCTGTGCCTGCATGTTGGGGTCAGAGAATGAGTTGCTCAGGAAACTGGGGCAAGTGGGTACAGGTCTCAAGGGGCTGTATGTTGCCTTAAGGAGTCTGACTTTAGACTTGGAGACAAAGAATTGGGAACATAGTCTTACATGGGTTACTGTGTATGAACACCCTGTTGCTCTGTCACATGGACCACAGCAAACACTGTGGTGAGGCTCAGGGCTGCAGAGATTGGGGAACACTTGGTTACTGTTCAGCAAATATCCACTCTTGCCCTCGGCATCCACAGAAAGAACCTCTCTGTGGGATGTTGGTAGGCGTGATGTCAGGGGTTAGTTTTCTCTTGAGCTTCTGATCAAGAAGAAATAAGAAGATTTGGATCCAGAAGAATAAGAGATGCACGGAGCAGAACCAGGCCCACCCCAGATCACAGGGAGAGAAGAGGCATTTTCCCTGGCAGACTCATCCAAGGCTTCAGACAATAGCCGTAGCTGCTCTCTGCACAGAGACAATTCAATGAGTTTGTGTACGCAAGGGGCACAGCCTGCATTTCTGAGAACAAGAGCTTTCCTGATCCAGCTACCTCTGAGCCCTCTGGGGCCCTGGTGAACATGTCCTTTGTTTTATTCGCAGACCTACATGGCACTAACTACATGTAGAACAAGGAGACTCGAACAGGTACTGTCAGAGCAAAAGCAGGAAATAGGCCCTCAGACTGCCCCCAGGGTGTGCATTGTCCTTCCATGCCCCCTCCCCAAACCCGGGGAGAGATTGTGCTGTGCAACTGCTGCAGAAGGATGAACTGAGTAACCTTTATTCCTCGAAGCAAAACAAAACGAAACAAAACAAAAACGTGCAGGACCTTGTTTATGGGAAGATAAAGATATCATAGTTATCAAAGGCAACAAAGTGTTCACTGAACTCGATATAAAGTATATATTTAAAGTGTCTGTATGTTCTGATGGAAGTATTTTCAAGGGCATTTCTTTCAGCTACTGTTTTTGTTGGCCAGCCTCACAGAAGCTGACATTTACCTTGAAGGAAGGTCAAGAGGTACACATCCACATGAATGTTGTAGGAGAGCCCTGCTGCGTAGAAGCCCTGCTGTGAGTGACAAGATGATGTCAGGCAGCAGCAGCGCGCTTATCCTAGACAGAGCTCCTCACCTGGCCATCCTGTGGGGCCCCTCAGCACTACCCTAGTACTTGGTGTCATTAGCATTAATCTCAGCTTTTAAGGAAAGCAAATTTTTCCAGGGCTCTGGGAATGAATTTCACAGATACTGGCCCAGTATTACTCAGGCTGTCACCTCCTATGAAGGTCTGGGTCCATTTGCAAGAACCCTTTTCGATATGCTCTGAGCAGAGGATTTGTAAATGGAGAGATTTGAGAGTTTCCTGGCAAATGCCCACCATTAATTTTTTGTTGTCGATACCATGGGGCCTGGGTCTCCAGAGTAAAGCTGGGGTGAACCAAAATCGCTTTATCAGTAAATTGAGTCATCAGTTCTCAATTTACCCATCTGATCAAAATCATGGGTCTGATCCCTCACCCCTCAACACACTACTCAGACAGACTCTAGAGAACAGAACAAGGGAGATTTAATTATGGTTACAGAACAAAAGGCATATTGTCTTTACAAAGTAACTACCCGTTAAGAGATGAAAGGGGAAAGGATAGGCCAAGGGACTAGCAAGGCTCTAACTTCATGCTTCAGTGGCAGAAATGGACAACGAGATAAGCCTATGCATATTAAAGTTACAAAATTGTAACTTAAAGTAACAAAGGCAACTGAGACCCTGTGGCTATTGCAGTGGGGAGCAGCTACCACCTGGGGGGAGGACTAGCCCTGCACTGCTGTTGATGCATGTCCAGTTTCTATGCTTAGACCCTCACACTCCAGGCAGAGCCCCAGGCTGGACACGTGGCTGGGCGCTAGGACTCCTGGTGACAGTGACGGAGACCATCCCTCTGAGAAAGGACCTCTCCCGGAAAACAAAGGATCCAACAAGGCTGCGAAGACCTTCGTCAGCTTGGGACTCAGAACAGATGGTACTGAGGTCACTACGGGACATTAAAGTGATGATCGTGCCTAACTATATTAAGAAAGACCACTAGTATTTATTCATAAGGTGACTAGTTGTCCTCCATTAGGGAGGACAGTTCTTCTTTGGTAAGTTCCGTCCTCCCTTGTAAAGTGTCCTCCTACAGGTCCTCCTTTTTGATACTGGAAGATTAATCTGTAAATGTCCATATTCGATCGATGCAGTCGATCCACTGTGTGTGATGTCACATATTTGTATATAAATGAGTACTTTTTTCTTACAATTATTAAAAATAGGCGTGTAAGCATAATTACAATATAAAATATTACAAATGTTTTTATTGTGGATTTATCACATTATAGTGTATTATTGTTGCAGTGAATAAAATGTTTCTTTTATTTACGATAGTTTTCTTCAATTTATTTTTGTCCTTTTCATTGTAAAAAAGTTGGTCACCTTATTTAGAATAACATAATTCTTATGAAGGCTTGTGACAGAAGAACCTTACGCTAAAAATGAAAAAGTACAAGCACTTTCCATCCGTGTGGGCGGCAATCCGCACTTAGAAGTTTAGAGAAACGCAGACTCCGAGACCAACACTAGCCGAGAGCGGCCCAGCGGCCCAGTGAAGAGCCCAACCTGCGCCTTGCGCACGCGCAGAACGGAGTGCTGGCCCGCGAGGGTGGGAGGGGCGCTAGGGGCCCGCGCACGCGCATATTGGAGCGCCGCACACCAATACCCGGATGGTTGGGAGTTGCAGGACATGGCCGCCAGGTCTAAGGGGGCAGAGGGCGAGCGAAGAGGTGGCTCTTGAGCACCCGAGCCCTGAAACTCCAGAGGGAGCGAATAAAGATCGTGGTCGGGCGATCTGAATGGAGAGTCCTTTGCTGGTGGAAAGCCTGGGTGGAGCGTGAGCTTCAACACTGGGCAGCCCAAGAATTTGAGCCACCTGGACTCGCACGTGCCGAGCAGGACAGAGACGGCGCTGCGCAGGCGCGGTGTTGCGGCGGTCCCTGCGCACGCGCGGACCGGATACCCAGGGCCAAGCGCCTGAGGGAGTCGGCGCCCTCTGTCCTCTCGCACGTCTCCCTTTTCACCTCCACAGGCACCACTTCCACAGGTGTTTATCGATGCCTGACGTGTGCGGCCGTCCCCGGAATGCAGGCCACGTGGGAGCGGCCCTGCCTTCCCGCGGCGCTTCAGGTCCGCGCAGGCCTGTGACGCCATCGGGACACGACGGGAAGCCCCGGCCCGCTCCGCGAGCCCGCCCCCCGCTTTTCCCGCCCCGCTCCGCCCCGCCCCTGCCGAGTCACCCGGCATCCAGGTGGGTCCCCTCGAGTCACCGCCCCTCGGCTCCCAGCCCGTCCCCTTCTGGCCCTGCCCACGCCCCCGCTCGCGCGGACGTGGAGTCTGGATCGCTGCCCGTTCTTCACCGTGGTCACCTGGCTCCCGACTGACAGTCCCTATACTGCGAACCCAGCGCCTTTCCCTGCGCTCCCGGAACTCCTTCGGCCCGACGCCGTGCGCGGCCTGCCCCTGCCCTGCCATCCCTGCGCGCCGGCCTGTGCTCGAGGACTCCCCGGGTGCGCGCGCCTCTCTCTGTGCTGCGACGGTGCCGCGCTCCCGCCTGGGGAGCCTCCTCTTGTGCCCCAGCTCCTCGCTCTGCGGAGACGGAGGTGGACTCAGGCACCTGGCTCGATCTTTCCGTGGAGATTTAGCCTCTGGCTTCTTACTGGTCTCCAGTGTACCCTGACCTCGTTCATCCAGACAAAGGGGCCCTGGACCCCACTCCCTCCCGCCGGAGCTGAGCCGTGGGGCCAGGGTCAGGCTGCGCAAGGCTGCAAACAGTCGTGCAAAAGGAACGTGTCCAAACGTTCTGCTCTACGTATTTGCTTGTTTTTCCTTCACCGTGATTTCAAGGAGGTGGTTTTTGTCATTCTTTGTTCCAAGTATTTAGGTCTGTTGTAAATGAGAATTATCCTTAAGTTCCTAGGTGAGCCAGACTCCTGTAAGAGAAGAAGGTGGATGGGGGGGAGGGGTGCAGGGCCAGTGCTTTTGAGAAGCTGGGGTCTAAAAATACATACAAAACACCAGATCTCACCACCACCCCAGGGGTAATTAGCACACATCTTGGGGGAGAGGCTTTCAGACTCTACCAACATCCTGCTCTTCCGCTGGATTTTTGCCTAGTGGCCGGAAACAGTTATTGCGGTGTTGTTTGCCTAACCGTTATGTTCTATTTCCCTCATTCCTTCTATGTTTATTATGAAGATTTTTCCTGTAAGAAAGCACTGTTCCTTTCCCCACATTTACATCAGTATGGATTCAGAGATACTTCACTCTATGGATGATCATCTAATACTGCCAGTGTTTATATGTTTTCCTCAAATCACCCAACTGTGGGCTTTGCAAGCCCTTTCAGACACCTTGATACTTAACTCATGAAATCCTCAAAGCCACCCTTGTTCTGGGATAGTTTAACTCTCCTGTCTTTATATGTGGGGAAACTGAGTCTGGGAGCCACATCACCTTATCTGGGTTCACTCAGCTTAAGAAGAGGAGAAGAGCCTGACCAATGGCACAATGGACAGGACATTGACCTATGATGCTGAGGACCCAGGTCTGAAATCATGAGGTCTCTGGCTGGAGCACCGTCTTAATCAAGCTTAAACCAGAGCTCACCAGCCTGAGCACAGGGTTGCTGGCTTACGTGTGAGGTCATAGACATTACCTCATGGTCGCTGGCTTGAGGCTAAGGTTGGTGACTCAAGCAAGGGGTCACTGGCTCAGGTGGAGTGCTCCCCATCCCTGTCAAGGCACATTTGAGAAACAATCAATGAAAAGCTAACTTCTTATCTCTCTCCCTTCCTGTCAGTATGTCCCTGTCTGTCTGTCTTCCTGTCAAAAACAAAGACCCCAGGAAGACATGTTCCTTCCTCATTTGCTGGTGTGTTCACACTGAGACCAGCATTCACACTCACACCAGCACAGTTGGGGCAATGCTTTGCTTACATGCTTCCTTCAAATGAATTTCCACCCTTGGAGGGCTGAGCAGGTCACAAAAAAAGGACCTTCCTGTGTATGCACTGGCACATGGTACCACCATTCCCAGTGGAGCTGTGGGAGCTAAAATTAACCGTGTGTTTTCTGTTTTATACTGAAAAGAGGAAATATGCTGTGTACGTCATAACATTTACTATTTTTGAAAATCTGAATTTTTTCCACATGTATTCTTAAAATGTCTTTGGAGGTATTCTTGGATGAAAATCCACAATGTAGATTGCACCATGGGTCCCTCCATTTTAATCCAAAGCTTTAGGAAACAACTGGAAAAAGGATATAGGCACGAGGAAAACCTGTTCCCAACACTCATAGTCAAGGGGTGGACCTGACATAGATCTCTAGGGGTCATAGGAGGCCAGCTCTGAAGGGGCTGAGGAATTCGCAGCCCAGGCCAGAGGGGAGGAGAGGCGGGGCTATGGGCTCTGCATGTTGTTCCACAGCCACAGACTAAGAAGGCCAGGCTCTGTGGTTCCAAGACTTGAGCAAGAGACTGCTGTCAGGCTCAGCACCTACCATCTTCTGAGGAAGGAGGGAGGGCATTTGTGTGAGGCTTTCCTTTAATGCTTATTTGCTCCTGAAGTGATGGTGCCACTGAGAAATGGTGTGGGGAGGGTCTCAGTTGGTTTAAAGGATTCCTTGTGAGAGACAACCAGAGCTAGTGATGTTCAGTGCTGTTCCCTGCCTTTCTCGCTGAGATGTTGGAAAGTTAAAATATATATAAAGAATAAACAAAGTAAAAGGAAAGAGACAAAGTGTTCCAGCACTCAAGCTGGGGACTTGGGTAATTACTGACTCCACCGTTATTACCACGAGTGAATAGCAGAAGGATTGTTGGTGGGTGTGGGAGTGAGCAAAACAATGGAAGAGGATTCTTGCCCACTCCAGGTAACCTCACAGGGCAGGGCTGCCTGAAGTTGACTGGGGAGCATTCTCCCAAGGTTGTTGGGGTAGACGCCTGCATCAGGAACCCTGCTGCAGGCTGGGGACTTGCAGCAAAGCAAGCATTTACAGACATGAGTAAAGTCATCTGGGATAGAGGGGCAGGGAGCATGGGAAATAAGGGTAGTGATATGATAACAAGAGTGTATAAAATGAATGCATTTTATTTTATTTTCCCCATTTAGAAATTAACCTGACCAGGTGGTGGCGCATTGGATAGAACCTCAGACTGGGACACAGAGGACCCAGGTTCAAAACTCCAAGGTCACCAGCTTGAGCGCAGGGTTGCTGGCTTGAGTGTGGAATCATAGACATGACCCCATGGTTGCTGGCTTGAGCCCAAAGTTGCTGGCTTGAGCAAGTGGTCATTTGGTCTGCTGTAGGCCTCCTCTCCCCCCGTCAAGGCACATATGAGAAAGCAATCAATGAACAACTAAGGAGCGACAATGACGAATTGATGCTTCTCATCTCTCTCTCTCTGTCTGTCTGTCACTATCTGTCCTTCTCTCTGTCTCTCTGTCTGTCACACACACACAAATTTTAATGGTGTGACATTGGTCCAAAAGAACACATAGGTTTTCAGATACGTATACATTTCTATACCATGTGAACTATTGCATTGTATGCCCATCATCCAAAGTCAAATCTTGTTGTTTTTTTAAGATTTTATTTATTCATTTTAGGGAGGAGAGAGAAAGTGGAAAGGAGCAGTAAGCATCAACTCCTCCCATATGTGCCTTGACCAGGCAAACTCAGGGCTTTAAAATGGTTCCATACAAATCTGGTGATCTTTTGTTCTATTTTTTTAAAAAGTGATATTGAGATTTTACTGAGGATTGCATTAAATTTGTATATTGCTTTGGGTAATATGGCCATTTTAACTGTGTGTGACCCCACACACAAGCTGTTGAGCCTGTGCTCAAACCAGTGACCCCAGGCTTTAAAACTGGCAACCTCAACATTCCAGGTCATGATTCTTCCAATTCGTGAACATGAAATATTTTTTCCATTTCATTGTGTCTGTTTCAATTTCTTTTAATAATGCTTTGTAATTTTTAGTATCTGTGCCCTTCCCAGTCTTTGTTAAGTTTATTCCTAGGTATTTTATTTTATTTTTTTGTTGGAATCGTAAAAGGATTTTTTAAATTCATTTTGTGAAGTTTAATTGTTGGTATATAAGAAAACAGTGTACTTTTGTGTCTTGATTTTGTATCCTATCAGTTTACTATATTTGTTTATTGTTTCTAATAGTTTTTCAGTGGAGTCTTTGAGATTTTCTATATACAGGATCATGTCATCTGTAGAAAGTGATACCTTTATTTCTTCTTTCCTGATATAGATGCCTTTTATTTATTTCTCTTGCCTGATTGGTCTGGCTAATACTTCCAGAACTATGTTGAATTAGAGTGGAGAGAGTGGGCAGCCTTGTCTTGTTCCTGATTTTAGAGGAAAAGCTTTCAGTTTTTCACCATTTAGTATGATATTGGTTGATGGTTTTCATATGTAGCATTTATTATGTTGAGGTACTTTCCTTATATACCCATTTTATTGAGTGTTTTAAACATAAATGGATGTTGCATCTTTTTTTTGTGTGTGTGACAGAGACAGAGAGAGATAGAGAAAGGGACAGATATGGACAGACAGACAGGAAGGAAGGGAGAGAGATAAGCATCAATTTTTCATTGCAACACCTTAATTGTTCATTGATTGCTTCTCATTGACTGGGTGGCTCCAGCAAAGCCAGTGACCTCTTGCTCAAGCCAGTGATCTTTAGGCTCAAGCCAGTGCCTGTGGGATCATGCCTAAGCCAGCAACCATGGGATCATGTCTGTGGTCCCACACACAAGCTGGTGAGCCTGTGCTCAAACCAGTGACATCAGGCTTTAAAACTGGCAACCTCAACATTCGAGGTTGACCCTTTATCCACCGCACCAGCACAGGTCAGTCAGAAATTTTTATTTTTTAATCTGAGTGTTGGTTTACACAAGTGTTTTCAATTCAGTGGCACTAATATGTTCACACTGTTGTGCAACCATCACCACATCATCTCCAGAATTTCCTCATCTGAGACTGAGACTTTGGCTCCGTTAAACACCAGCCCCACCCCCCCTCGTCCAGCCCCTAACATCTGCCGTCCTACTACCTGTCTCTAGGAATGGACTCCTTCAGGTTCTCATATAAATGGAGTCACACCGTGTCTGTCCTCTTGTGTTTGCTTTGTGTGGCTAAGCATCCTGCCCTCAAGGTTCTTCCACGTTGTTGCATGTGAGAAGATCTTCTTAGAAAAGAAGGCAGAATAGGATGTGTGTATGCCACATTTTGCTTGTCCATTCAACCATCAATGGGCACTTGGGTTGTCTCACCCTTTGGCTGTTGTGAATACTGCTGTTGTGAACATGGCTGTGCAAATATCTCTTCAGGTATGCTTTTAATCCTTTTAGGTATAAATCCAGAATTAGGTTGCTGGGTCACAAGATAGTCTGGCATCGGTGGCATTTAGTTGATTGTGATATCTGCACGCTTGGCACTGGAGGAAAGCTGCTCACATCTGTTCTGCATTGTAGAATGGACCGGAACTGATCCCATGCTGAATTTGTCCTGGAGACTTTCACATCTCCCAAGAGGTTGGAATTCTGCCCAGGATGGGCATCCAGGTTGGGTGCTCATTCGTTCTTCTCTAAGGATAGTTCCGAACCTGACTGCCTTTTTCCCCTGTAGGGGTTTCCTTCCCGCAAGGACAGAGACCTCCTCAGTGTGGGGAATGGTTTAACAAATGTGAAAAGAAACAGGATCCTTACTTTGTAGTCCACACAGAAATGGCTACTGATGGACCAAGGGCTTAAATACAAGAGATTTTCTTTAAAAACTTTACATACAAAGTATAGATGAACAGTTTGTGATGTTGGAGTAGGGAGTTCTTAAATATACTACAAAAGCTCTAACTGTAAAATAAGAGACTGATAAACGTATTTAAAATAAAATAAAAAACACACCAAAAAACCCTGTTAATCAGAATCACCTTAAAGTGAGAGAAAAGTTAAAAATGAGAAGATATTCACTAAGGACATTCTAACAAAGGGTAAGTATCAGGATTATGTAAAGATTTTGTGTAAATCAGTAAGAATGGAGAAAAGACCCGACAGGAATGAGCAGAGGTTTCACACAAGGAGAACCTGACGAGAAGGGGTGGCCACGACCTGGCCAAGCTGTGGGGGCACCAGTGAAAGACAAGGCTCCTGCCTTTCCTCCAGCGACTGGCCCCCCACCCTCAGTGGTCTGAGCATCGGGCAAGGGGCTCCTGATATGTCCATCCGTGTCCATCCTGTGCAGGCCCAAGGTAGGGATTGCTCAGAGCCCAGAGAGAGCCTGAGATCGGACTCCTCATGGGCTCCTTCCTGTGTCCTCGACTGCCCTTCCTAGGAACCCGTCCAGCCAGAGCCGGCAAGTGGGTGAGTCAGGACTGTGGGTCTGAGTTGTGGGCGTCTGTGCTCCCCAGCGGTGGGATGGGCGGGGGAGGAGGAAGTAGCTCTGAGTCAGCTGTCTGTGGGCTTGTATTCCAGGACACTGACCTCCCCATGGCCCTGATAGAAATCCAGACAGTAGGGTGTGGGCTGTGGCTCCTCACTGTCCTGTGAGCCAGCAGACACACACACACACACACACACACACACACACACACACTCCCCTGGACAGACCCCAGACCCCAAGCCAGAGCTGCACTGGGCAGGCTGTGAGCATCGGGCAGGGGGTGGTCCCCAGAGCAGCCCCAGCACTCGCTGGCCCTCCCTCCAGGTCCCTGTTCTCCAGGAAAGCTACCAGCAGTGGAGAGCAGAGGAGTCCACACGCTGGTATTCAAGAGCAGGGTTCTGAGCAGCAGCGATAGGGTGGGGGCAGTGCCCAGGGATTGAAGGTTCTGTATGAACCCAGTGGAGAGTCTTTAGGTGGAGACAGGCAGAGAGCAGCCTCCACTGCCCGCCCGTTACTCCCACAGACAGTGGAGCTGTGGCTCTGGGAGACCCTCCCGGGTTCCCACCTGCTCACTTGGGCTCGGCCATCCCATAAGGAGCAGACTGATACAGCAAAACCAAAATCTCTAATTAAGGGGCAGTGGGACTCATGACTGCAGCACATGTGTGCTCAGGGACTTACTTCACTGTGTATTTGACGGGAGTAACTGGTTGCATTTTTGTCTTTTATCCTCCACGGCATCAGATGCTAGCCCATCCCCTGAGGTTTTTCATGAGTCTGAGTGCAGGCTGATGTGGGGAACCCAGAGGACCAGGGACTGCCTCCTCAGGCTGTGACTCCGCTCCCTCCGGCTTGAGAGTCAGTGGGACAGCACAGTGGTGGCTTCGGCAGGGTCCAGCTCGCCTTCTTTGTGTCATCCTCCCTTGTTTGCTTAAAGGAAGTGATGGATGGGGAGTTTGTGGGCTCAGAGCCACCCCGTCCTCATCTGCAGCCTGAGGACTCAAAGGGCAGGTGGAGGACCCATCCTGAGCTGAGCCAGGCTTGAGGCCCCGGTGCCCAGAGCTCTCTTTGCAGGGCTGGTCAGCTGGCTGGCTTGAGTGGAAGACAAGCAGCTGATGAGCTGACAAGCCAGGTGGACATTTAAGGCTGCTGGAGTCAGGAGGGGCCCAGACTAGCTGTCCCCACGTGGGACAGGCCCTTAGGCTGGGACATTTGTTGAGCTGCAAGTCTCAGGCTAAGGGCCAGGCCTCTGGACCAGGTCGTACTGCCAAGAAGCACCCTGGAGAGAAGCTGTGGCTCCACAGGGTGAGCTTAGGGCAGTGGGACACAGACTTCTGCTCCGGCCCAACCTCCGCCCCAGGCAATGTGGGGCCATGCTGAGACCCAAGCCGACTACAGTGCAGACCTTCAGAGGCTGAGAGCAAGCAGCTCCTCCCTTCAAAGACAAGGTTGGGACACTCACTTCCTGTTCAGGGACATGCCACAGGGCAAGCAAGAGACCAAATGAGAATGTTGGAAAAGCGAGTAGCAGCGGCTTGTTGGGTGATTTACTTTGACATGGTACAAATTTCAGGGACAGGGCAGGACACATGCTGAGATTCCAGTGAGTCTCTGCACCCCACCTGCTAGGAATGCCCTCTGCCCTCCCTGACTTCCACCAGGAGGGCCGGTGCCTAGGGGAATGAGCGTGTCAGCAGGAAGTGAGGGTTAGAGGAGTAGCTTCATGGGTTTTGATGTAAAGGCCAAGCTCTCGCAGAATAACATCAGAGAGAAGGGTTTGGGGGAAGACACGCTGAGTGAGGGCCAGGACTGGTCTGGAGGCACCTCTGTGGTCGGCACCTGGGCTCCCAGCTGGGCCGTCCTTCCTTTGCATCAGGGTGCTGCTAGGGTGTGGGGAGGATGTGTGTGCTCACCTGTGCAGTGCCCGGCTTCCCCAATGGGCAGAGCCCACAGGACCCTCTGCTTCACACAGACACACACACACACACACACTTGGCGGGATGGGCCCTGACTGTTGGCCCAGGCATAAGAGGGCAGACTCTCGGGCTCTGCACCTGGATGGCGCTGGATGCAGGCAGCCCATGAGATGGAAGGGCACAGGGGTCTCCGCACGGGGCTGCTCAGGACCAGGACTGGGGGACTAGACACATGGCCAAGGATCCCTCGATCAGCTGTATTCAAAACACAGGCTTTCTCCCTCCTAAGTGCTGACCTGTCACAGGCCTTTGGTTTTGGGGCTGATGTGGACAATCGGGGCTATAGCCTCAGGATGGCAGAACCAGCCTAGCCCCTTGGGGGAGCTGACTAACTTTCCCTACAATGGTTACTCTCAGGGGCCCACGAGTGCCACTGCCAATGCTTGAAGTTTTGAGTCCAGACTTGTGGTTAGGTGGACCTGGACATAGTTGGCCTTTCACTGGCTGTGGAGCAGTGGGCAGGTGTCTCCCCCTTTTGCCTGCTCCCCACACATTCCCCTGTCGTGGGGGCCACCCTCCTAGCTCCTGGTGATGTGCTCTTACCAACAAAAGAGGTGTCCGTAGCCCCTGCGAGAGACTCTGGGAGGTTCTCGGGGCTCTATCCATGCACTCTGGGGGCTTTTCTTGTCCAGGGCCTCTCCTGCCCACCCCAATGAGTGAGTGGTGAATTTATGAGTGCGTGAGCCTTCCTGTCTCCATGGGAAAGCAAGGCTGGGTATGTACCTGCTGCTCCGTTTTCCCCATGTCCCTGACAGATTCCATCCTTTGAGCACTGTCCTTGTTCAGGTCCCTCAGACCCAGCTCCTCTGGTTGGGGGTGGAGACCAGGGACAGAGGTTCCCAGCTGCCTGTCACTCCTGTGGAGGTGTGCTGGGGGCACACTCAGCTGGTACAGCGGTGGATAGCAGTCTGTGGGGGGCAGGAGTTGCCCTCCAGTGGGCATTCCACTCCATGGTGATCGTGGGTGCCCCTCACTGCGAGGCCCATTGGTCAGCGGGTAGAGGACAAAGCTCTTCCAATGCCTCTGCCCTCACTGCCACTCACAATGAGCCCAGTCGTCCCAGCTCCTCATTCCCCTGCACCGGTGCTCTTGGCCCTGTGCCTGAGCACATGTGGTGGGAAAAGGTGGCTACACGCGGCCTCAGGAACTGTCTGTGGTCAGCATGTCAGTAGCCACCTTTGTGGACCTTGAGCCCAAATCTGGGAAAGACACTCTCCTCCCTGTCCCTGTTCCCCTGAGAGCTGGGAATAAGAATGATCGGCAAATAATGAAAAGTGGGCATTTACCCATCACCTGTTGTACATCCCATTCCAAGCATGCAGCATATCCTTTAATTTGTTTTTCTGGGATTTTTTTTTTTTTTTTTTGTATTTTTCTGAAGTTGGAAACCGGGAGGCAGTCAGACAGACTCCCGCATGTGCCCAACCGGGATCCACCCGGCATGCCCACCAGGGGGCAATGCTCTGCCCATCTGAGGCATCGCTGCATTGCAATCAGAGCCATTTTAGCACCTGCGGCAGGGGCCATTGAGCCATCCTCAGCACCTGTTCCAACTTTGCTCCATTGGAGCCTTGGCTGCAGGAAGGGAAGAGAGAGATAGAGAGAAAGGAGAGGGGGAAGTGTGGAGAAGCAGGTGGGCGCTTCTCTTCTGTGCCCTGACTGGTAATTGAACCTGGAAATCCACCTGCGGGACCGACGCTCTACCACTGAGCAAACCAGCCAGGGCTGGCATATCCTTCAATTTGCACAAAGATTCCGGGGGTTGGTCATGGCATTGCCCCCCCGACAGGTTGGTGCTGTGCAGAGACCCACCTGACTGAGCCTGGCTCTCAGCCTGTACTGTTGTCTTGCAGGGACCGGGGCCTTTGTCCAGACACGGAGTCCAGCTCCATCTGAACAGCCATCTTCCTGGAGCAGCACTGTGAGGGGGACTGAGGAACGATGGACTGACCAGCAAGGCCCTGAAGTCCTCCCTGGCCAAGCCAGCCGCACACCTGGCTTTGATAGCTCCTGCCAGCCTTTCTGGTCTGAGGGCATCTGATGCTGCCACCAGCTCTGAGCTTCCTGCTCTCTGAGCAGAGTGCAGGGTTCCTGGTCTGCCTTAGGGTCAGCCCTGGATGTCTTCAGGTTTCTAGCAGGTTCCACCTACAGTCCCCAGAGCAGCCCCTGGGACACTCTGAGGCAGGGGTCAGGAACCTTTTTGGCAGAGAGAGCCATGAACACCACATATTTTAAAATGTAATTCCATGAGAGCCATACAACGACCCATGTACCTTATGCATTATCCAATAAAAATTTGGTGTTGTCCCAGAGGACAGCTGTGATTGGCTCCAGCCACCCGCAACCATGAACACGAGCGGTAGGAAATGAATGGATTGTAATACATGAGAATGTTTTATATTTTTAACATTATTTTTTTTTTTTATTAAAGATTTTTCTGTGAGCCAGATGCAGCCATCAAAAGAGCCACATCTGGCTCGCAAGCCATAGGTTCTCGACCCCTGCTCTGAGGTAACAGAAAGTGGCAGAATGGCCTGTCTTCACTGGGCAGTGCCAGGGACATAGAATACTGGTGGAAAAGCAAGTTAAGGAGTTCCTGCTGGAAGCAGATGGGTCTAGGCATAGCTCAGGACCTTCTAGGGTCGCAGGCTTAGGCAGTGTCAGGACATACCTGGGGTCCCAGACTGCCGGCCCGGTCCCTACCCTAGGAAGGTTCATAGGAGCCATAAGCTGGGCCAGGCTGTGCACACAGAGTGCAGATCCAGATGTGTGCCCCTGGGTGTGAGTGCATGGGGGAGGGGTGCCCCTGGGTGTGAGTGCATGGGGGAGGGGTGCCCCTGGGTGTGAGTGCATGGGGGAGGGGTGCCCCTGGGTGTGAGTGCATGGGGGAGGGGTGCCCCTGGGTGTGAGTGCATGGGGGAAGGGTACCCTGGGTGTGAGCGCATGGGGGAGGGGAGCCCCTGGGTGTGAGCGCTTGGGGGAGGGGTGCCCCTGGGTGTGAGCGCATGGGGGAGGGGTGCCCTGGGTGTGAGTGCATGGGGGAGGGGAGCCCCTGGGTGTGAGTGCATGGGGGAGGGGTGTCCTGGGTGTGAGCGCTTGGGGGAGGGGTGTCCTGGGTGTGAGTGCATGGGGGAGGGGTGCCCCTGGGTGTGAGTGCATGGGGGAGGGGTGCCCTGGGTGTGAGTGCATGGGGGAGGGGTGCCCTGGGTGTGAGCGCTTGGGGGAGGGGTGCCCCTGGGTGTGAGCGCATGGGGGAGGGGTGCCCTGGGTGTGAGTGCATGGGGGAGGGGTGCCCTGGGTGTGAGTGCATGGGGGAGGGGTGCCCCTGGGTGTGAGTGCATGGGGGAGGGGTGCCCCTGGGTGTGAGTGCATGGGGGAGGGGTGCCCTGGGTGTGAGTGCATGGGGGAGGGGTGCCCTGGGTGTGAGTGCATGGGGGAGGGGTGCCCCTGGGTGTGAGTGCATGGGGGAGGGGTGCCCCTGGGTGTGAGTGCATGGGGGAGGGGTGCCCCTGGGTGTGAGCGCATGGGGGAGGGGTGCCCTGGGTGTGAGCGCATGGGGGAGGGGTGCCCTGGGTGTGAGTGCATGGGGGAGGGGAGCCCCTGGGTGTGAGTGCATGGGGGAGGGGTGCCCCTGGGTGTGAGTGCATGGGGGAGGGGTGCCCTGGGTGTGAGTGCATGGGGGAGGGGTGCCCCTGGGTGTGAGTGCATGGGGGAGGGGTGTCCTGGGTGTGAGTGCATGGGAGAGAGGTGCCCCTGGGTGTGAGTGCATGGGGGAGGGGTGCCCTGGGTGTGAGTGCATGGGGGAGGGGTACCCTGGGTGTGAGTGCATGGGGGAGGGGTACCCTGGGTGTGAGTGCATGGGGGAGGGGTGCCCCTGGGTGTGAGTGCTTGGGGGAGGGGAGCCCCTGGGTGTGAGTGCATGGGGGAGGGGTGCCCCTGGGTGTGAGTGCAGGGGGGAGGGGTGCCCCTGGGTGTGAGTGGTGGCCTGTCTCTGTGTGGACGGGTAACTGTGTGCTGCAGAAAACCATGTTGGCCTGGGGTTTTCCACTTCAGGCTGACTATTGCCTCATTCTTCCTCTGTGCAGGGGAAGGGGACGTCAGGTGGGACGAGGCCTGGCCATGTGCAAAGCTTAGGACAGATGTCACCCCACAAACAAGCAGCCTCCTAGAGGCCCCTTCTGAATGGGGCCCAGGGTTATGACTGCTCCCATGCAGCCCCCCCTCCCCTGCCATCCAGCAGCCTGGTCTCTGGACAGCACAGCCCTGGACTTTATCACCAGTGGGCAGTGGCACCCACAGCCACAGCCACACTCACTGCTGGCTCCATCCTCCTGTCCCAGCTCCCTCGGGTCCTCTGAGCCTGGCCTTGGTCACGGTCTGTCCTTTGGGCCACATCTCTTTAGCTGGCATGTTCACTTTTTCTTGTCACGCTTGCCCACGTCCTTATGGAAAATTAAGTCCAAAGCCATTTTAGTTACTCCCAACCCCGAGACAAATGTTAAAATAGCGACAGGATTAACATTGCACTTCCAGCCGAGGGCTGTGAGGGACTTGCGCACCTCCTAATGCATTCAGCATTTGCAGACTTCTAACGCAAACCCCACAGGGCAAAGGAAATTGCTGATCTATTTCAGCTTGCAAATGCTTCCTCTGATGATCTGCTTCCCTTTAGAAGGGTGCAAATGAAGCTCCACACAGATTCCTGCTTGTTTTTTGCCCCTGTTGTTGAAATTAAATGTGTAAATCTGCTCTGTCGCCCTTATTGATCAAGACCAAAATTACAAATATAAATTATGCTGTCTGGAAACAATGCTGTGGTAGGGATGGAAAGGAAGGTCACATCATCAATAAGGCCTCCGATAGAGAAGGAACTGTCAGGGAAGTTGGGCTGTAGGAGGCGTGGTTCTTCCATGAAGCAGGGAGAGTAGGTAGGGAGAGGTGACAAGTTTCTTGTCGCCAGCAGTGTTCCAGCCAAGAGGTAGGTGATATTGTGCAGTGGGTAACAGTGACCCAAATCTGGGTTCAGCTACTGACGTTATGACCTATTGACTGGAAAACCTCCCGGCCTTCCTCATCCTCACTGTCCTCTCCGTCTAATGGGATTGCTGTTGTACCTCCCTACAGGGGAGTCCTGGGCTGTGACAGGTCTTAGTGATGTGCTTAGTATGGAACCAGGTCAGGGGAAGCCCCCATCCCACTGGAGGTGGCTGCCCTGTGCTCAGTGCCTCATCACTGCCACCTGCACTGAGGGAGAGGCTCACCCTGAGATGCCAGACCCCCTGCGTGGCCTGAACCCAGCCCCCCGACAGAGAGCTACAGGCCTTCCTGCACCCCATCTCCACCAGGCTCCCCAGAGTTTATTTTAGGTCATAGCAGTGGTTTGCTCGTAGTGAAAATAGAATTATTTTGGGGACCGCTAATGCAGAAATAATCCTGAGCATAAGCGAATTCAACTAAGATCATACAACATCAGTATGGTTCAGTCTTCCCTGAACTGGTGTGGACTTTCTGGACGACCAGTCTGCGGACTGATTGGTGGTTTCAGAAACACTGGAGTATAGGGTTAATTTATTTAAGGTGCTCCCACCAAAACAGGGGTGCAGGAAGGTGACCACTGAGGCTCTGTCTCTGGAATCACACAAAGAACACAGCAGGTGGTCAGTAAACAAGTGCTGGGTGAATTGAGTGAAAGAACAATCATTATTTTTGTGTCACGACCATGTTCTTGTTCAAGAATAACCCTCAGATCTAGCATCTGTTCTCTCCTCTGTAGTGAGGGTTCAGGGTCCTGCGCTGTGGCCCACAGGTCTCAGTAGGGACCCTGTGGTGCTCTGCATAACTTGGCATCTGGATGAAATCCTGCCCCTGTGTGAGGACCTCATTCCCACCCTGTTTTTTCCTGCACAGCTATCATCTGAAACATGGAGACAGTCGCTCGAGGAGGGGCCTTGCCACGGAAACCCTGGCAGTAACGACATCTATGCGCTCCTGAACCTCTCGTTCTTCCCTGAGGAGGAAAAATGCTACCACTTCCCCCTCCCTAAGGAATCTAGGTTTATTAGAATCTTATTAGCTCGTGATTAGATTCCAATTTGAAGCAAAGCAATGGACTGTACCCATTAAAACAGCTCTGTTCTTATGGGCTTTTGTTTCCCCATATTATAGAGCTCAGCCTGAGGACTTCCATGAGATACTGCTGCAGGGCCGTGAGCCTCTGCACCAGGGCGTGTCTAACCATGGTCCCTACCCGGAGGAAAACAGCCTCTCCATGGCACGTGACCCAGCTGTGAATGTGCTGGAGACCCTCAGGTGGAGGGCTGAGGACGGAGGAGAACCCCTGTGCTCTGAGCCCTGAGGGGACGGTCCCACCCCCTCCTCCAAGAGGTCTTGCTGGAGCCCCACTGTCTGTGTGCAGGCACCTGAGGGCTCCTGCCCGCATCTGGAGAGCTGTCAGGGGCAGTCTAGGGCTCAGGACCCACAGACAGGTGGGTGCAATAGATAAAAAGAAAACACTGATAGCATCCTTTAATTTTGTGATACCTGCTCTGAAAACAATTCCAAATGGAGTAATGAATGCTTAGATACTGAACTTAAAAGAAGCAATGTCTAGATTGTTCAGAGTTTGGGGAGGGCGTGGATGCCGTCAGTCATACTGAGCTGCTGTCATGTTTCCTCTTGAGGTACAGTTGTGAGGACAGGGACTCACTTCTGTCTCGGTCCTCCCACAGAAATGAGAGGAAAGCTCTGGCCAGGGTGTGTGGAGTGATGCCCAAGAGCACAGCCACACTGTTCTATGGAGTGATGCCCAAGAGCACAGCCACACTGTTCTACGGCTGCCATGCTGCATGTGTCCTTGGATGTCCCTCTGTGTGCTTCACCCCGTCCTTCTCTCCTGCAGGGGCAGCTCCCCTCCCACTGTGCCCCTCTTGCTGCTGCTGCTGCTGCTGCTGCTGCTGCTGCTGCTGTGACAAGTGGTCACAAACAGCACTGCTGTTCTCCTGCAGCTTCAGAGATCCAGCCTGCAAGTGCGTCTTATGGGGTCAGGTCGAGGCACCAGTGGGAAGGTTCCCCTGGAGGCTGCAGGAGAGGAGGTGTTCCTGCTTCTTCCTGCTTCTGGGGGCTGCTCCCTGCCTGTCCTCCGGCCTCCTGGCCAGCTGCGTGGGCTTCTCTGTCTCTGCTTCTGCTCTTCTGAGGACCCACCCAAGTGACCCAGCACTGTCTCCATTCCCAGATGCTTATGGTCATCACATCTTCATAGGGCTCTTGCATGTCAAGTCACAGTTGCAGGTTTTCAGATTAGGGACATGGGTACCTTTGGAGGTCCTGGTCCAGCCTGTTTTGCCACATTGTGGTCAGAATGCTCCCTAGGTTTACTTCTGCCTCCCTGATACAGCCTGGAGCCCATGCCAATGTCCTGGAGCCGGGAACAGGTGCCTCTCCCAGTGTTCCCCAAGGAGGCTGGCTCACACCCATGAGGAAGGCCTTTCATGAGTGTGTTTAGGCAGTGGCCAGTCACTGTGGCCGCAGCCCTCCCTTGGCCTCAAGAAATGATGGTGTGAAAGGCTTTCTATAAAAATTCCCCAGGCCCTGCTCTTGGTTTCTTCCCACAGGCAGACTTAGGGTAGATGGCCCCCTGCTTCACTCTTAAACTCGGAAAGAGGTGGGTCAGCATTCGGGATGATCAGGCTGGGACTTTGAAGTTCAGCCAAACATGACAAGCTCTGATGGAGCTCCCGGGGGCCAGGTATCTGGTCACTGAGTACGACAATCTGCCTGCACTGATGACCCCTGCGAGAGGCGAAGGCCACGTGGCACTGTTCATGTGAAGATGTGAGATCTCATCCTTGCGGGTGGCTTTGGCGTTTCCTTGCTGAGTATCCTGTTCACCACCTCAGCCTGAACAGCAAGACTTAATAAGAGTCTTTTGATTCTTCATGAAGAGAGTGGTCATAAAAGAATTTCCTGGGAATGTAATTTTAAACTGTCCGTATCAAGTACAGTAGAAGTCTCTAGGGTTTGACCGAGCTTATGTTCCTGTTTTAACTTGTTTAGGTACTTAGGCTGGAGAGCTGGGATTTATAATTAAAATAGATTTTCCCATGGATTTGGAAGAGAGAGAGAAACCTTGTTCCACTTAGATGTTCAATTTAGCTGTGCATTCATTGGTTGCTTCTCGTATGTGCTATTCCCAAGGATCATAGCTGTGACCTCAGTGTGCTTGGGTGACTATCCACTGAGCTACCTGGTCAGGTCTGGTTTATTAATTTTTTAATAAAGACAGAATATATTTAAGGTGTGCAACATGATGATTTGGCTGCCTTTACACAGTGAAGTGATTGCCACAATCAGCTAAACACCTTCGCTTCACACTTACATGCCAGCACATCTAAAAACACAAGTACCTGCACACTGCCAGCCTGGAATGAGCAGGAGATGCCTCTCAGCTGTGCAGTCACTGGTCTCAGGACAACTGGCCAGTCGTGAAGGGAGGGAGCAAGGCCAGGGTAGGATTAGAAGCCGGCTAAGGGCTGGTGCTGTCTTACTTTAGGAGAGAACGCCAGGGGGCACATCAGAGACCTGTGAATGCAGAGGCAAAGACTAGCCTTTGACTGCAGAAGTTGTGTGCCTGGGGTGTGAACGTCCTCCAAGACCTGCTCCTTTAGGAATTGATGATCAGAGCACCACGCGGCTACTTTCCACAGAACCCCTTTCAGTCCACAGTCTATCTTCCTTGGCCTGGTGTCTGGGCTGATCTTCACCTAATTTTAGTGAGATTGTTTGTTTTAGAGTCCTTTGTTTATTTCAAGCGGAAATCTGTGATCAGGTATGGACTTTGGAAAGATTGTGTCCCAGGTTGTGGCTTTTTATTCTCTGAACAACTTCTTTTAGTGAGTAGTTTTTAATTTTATAAAGTGTACATCATTAATTTATATCTTCATTAAACTTCATGTCCACAATACACCTTGTTTCTTGCTGTTTCTATTTGAATGCACCGCTGAAACCTAAACTTATGACTAAGGGGTGGGTCCTGAGGCCAGAGGCAGAACTGCTTGGCGGTGAAATGGGGTGGGGACAGAGATGTAGGGCGTGGCTGGAGCTGAGGTGTGTGGGGGCTTCAAGCAGGTACTGCTAGTCCTGTGAGGAGCAGAAAAGGGCATCCGGACCATTTCTCAGGCCCCAAATTAAGTGAACATTTTCTGTGGGGCCACTCTCATGAGCACGTCCTTCAGACCAGACACTGGATACAGGAGTGCACAACTTCTGGTCCCAGTTCACTTGAGCGTGGCCAGGTCTAGCCCCACAGGCTCCTAGGAAGCCCAGACAAGTATTAAGCAATGAGTATGCAAAGGTATAAAAGTTGAGAAATGTCAAAAGTGACAAAACAAGTCTGAGAGGTTTGTTCTGTGTCCAAAAGAGCATAGAATGGAAATAACAGAACCAGGCTCAGGTCAGTGTTAGAGACCAAAGCTTAGGAGTTCCTTCTAACAGGACTGCTGCAATTGCAAGTGAAGACTTGCAAATTAGAAAAGGAACCACTTTGGGTAGAGAATTGGAAAGACTTTTTTTCTTCTTTGAGTGACAAGAGACCAGACTGGATGAGCAAAGAAAAGACTTCTGGCGTCACCACAAAAGTCTAGGTAAATATAATTTTCAAGGTATCCTATGGTATTCTCTAGTACTTTTTAGCCATAACAGGAAAATGGCTTAGTTTGTTCCAGCTTACTTAAACAATACAGAAAAGTCAAAGTAACCCACTTCAAGGTGTTAAAACTGCTGTTGGTTTAAGTGTTTACCCCTTCAGACATCTCTACTTGCAATTTTCCCCCTACTCTCCCTGGATGAAATTTACTTGTGGTAGGTTCTTAAGATGGGTGCAAAACTTGCAAATTTTCAGCCTTTTTGTTTCCTCCCTGTGTGCCCTTAAGACTACGTTTTTCTGTAAGTCTTGCTATGTAGTATTTTTACTATCCAATTGTGATTTTAGTTTGGAGATTAAATAGAAGTGCATTTCAAAACTTTTAGATGTAAAAACTTCCTGGTTACCCTTGGTTACTGATTTCTAGATTAACTGCAATGAGAGTAAGAGGCATACTTTATATGATATAATTTCATTCCTTTGAAGTTTGTTGCAGCTTGCTTCATAGTAACAAATGGGTGCCTTTAAGTGTTCCAAGTGTGCGTCTCTGCTGCCATCTCGTGTCCATGTTGGGGATAACACCTTAGTGCTGGTTTGCAGGGAAAGTTGTTGGGTATAGTGGAGTATCTATGCATGTTGAATCCATCTTGCTTCTCATGTTAATTTTTATTAAAAGATTTTATTGATTTTAGAGAGAAGAGAGAGCGATAGAGAAAGGTAGAAGGGAAGGAGGAGCGGGAAACAGCAACTTGCAGTTGCTTCTCTCTTGTGCCTTGACCAGGCAGGCCTGGTGTCTTGAACCTGTAACCTCAGTATTTCAGGTTGATGCTTTATCCACTACACCACCACAGGTCAGGCTCATGTTAAGTTGTTCTTTTGTTTGTTTCTTTGGTTTTTTGTGTGTGACAGAGATAGAGAGAGGAAACAGAGACAGAGAGAGGGACAGATAAAGACAGACAAGAAGGGAGAGAGATGAGAAGCATCAATTTTTCATTGCGTTACCTTAGTTGTTCATTGATTGATTTCTCATATGTGTGTTGACCAGGGAGCTACAGCAGACCGAGTGACCCCTTGCTCAAGCCAGCGATCCTGGGGTCAAACTGGTGAGACTTGCTTAAACTAGATGAGCCCATGCTCAAGCTGGCGACCTTGGGGTTTTGAACCTGGGTCCTCCGCATCTCAGTCTGAGGTTCTATCCACTGAGCCACCATCTGGTCAGGCTCATGTTAAGTTTTTAATATATATTCTTACTGATTTATTTTATGGGGTTCTGTTGGTTATGAAAGACTTATGCTCTCGCTCCTTAGTGAGAGACATATTGAAATAAAGTGCTTTTCTTTATTTCTACGGTGTTTTTAACTTTATGTCCTCTCAATGTTATTATAAAATTCATAATATATGTTTTTCCATTCTTTCACTTTTACTGTTTATACCTTCATGTGTTAGATAGCTCCCAGTGTTTTGTATTATGAGTGATGAATAAAATCCATAATAAATTAATTTTGATGGAGATTGTGATGTAGGGGTCCAATATTTGTCCCCATTCTGTTGTCCCGACATCATTTATTGTATAATGCATAATTTTGCTGTGATCTTAGGATACACGTTTATCACACAGAACTTCCGTGTGGATTCGCATCTGTCACTAGACCTTCTATTTTGTCCCATCAATTTGTCTATTTACAGAGTATTACCCTGCTGCTTTAATTTGTGTAGCTCTATAATGCAATATATTTTTATATCTGGTTGTGCTAGTTTCAATTCATTACTTATGAATAGATAAATATTTTTTAATATTTATCAGATGAATTTAAATTGAGCTTGATTTTGTATTTTTAATTTTTTATTTATTGATTCTTAAAGGCAAGGAGAGAAATAGTGACAGAGAGAGAGAGAGAGAAACATCAACCCAGTGCTCCAATTATTTATTTCTTCAATGGTTGATTCTTGCATGTTTCCTGACTGGGGATCAAACCTGCAACTTCAGTACTTGGAGATAATGCTCTAAGCAACTGAGTTATTCAACCAGGACTAGCTTGTTTTAGTTTTTAAAATCTGTTTGATATTTTAATCTAGTTCATATAAAAATTATAGAGTACTATCAGAAATTGAGATTCTTATATGTGTTTTCTATCTAAGAATATGATGTTTCTTTTTTTTTTTTTTTTTCTGAAGCTGGAAACAGAGGCAGTCAGACAGACTCCCGCATGTGCCCGACCGGGATCCACCCGGCAAGCCCACCAGGGGGCGATGCTCTGCCCCTCTGGGGCGTCGGTCTGTCCCATCCAGAGCCATTCTAGCGCCTGAGGCAGAGGCTACAGAGCCATCCTCAGCGCCCGGGCCATCTTTGCTCCAATGGAGCCTCAGCTGTGGGAGGGGAAGAGAGAGACAGAGAGGAAGGAGAGGGGGAGGGGTGGAGAAGCAGATGGGCAATTCTCCTGTGTGTCCTGGCCAGGAATCGAACCCGGGACTCCCGCACGCCAGGCTGATGCTCTACCACTGAGCCAACCGGCCAGGGCAGAATATGATGTTTCTATCCAAGAAAATGTTATATTCCAGTAGTTCAAGTTTCTTTTGTTGGTTAGCATTTTAAAGTGTTGTTCTTGCAGATCATGTACATTCTTTTTGAGTTTGTTCCCAGGCAGGCATTTATCTTTAAAGTACTCTTTGTGTATATAAAGGATATTTACGTGTGCATGTTATTTCTTCCTCGTTCTATTAATTCTATTATTTGTAATAATTTTAAGTTGATTTTCATGTTATTAAAGTGAAAATGCTATTGTGTCATAGTAATATAGCATTAGTGTAGTGATATAAAAACATGTAAAAATAATTAAAGCTTGAAAGAAAACATGAAGAAATGAGTTAATATGCAGAGTCAGAGAAATTCTTTTTGTTATTGAGAAGTTCAGTAATGACAGTAACAAGATTCTTGGCATTTAAAATGCATTCAGAGCCTGGACCCAAGGTGACCTAGAACTCAAGTTGTTTGTAACAGGAATTTTGCCCCCCTGCAGGTTATCTGAGGAACTCACAGTGTGGCACACCCACTTTTTCAAATTTTTCAAAAGAGGGAAATTTTAGATGGTGAATTTGGGAATCTAAAAGAGCAAGGTTGTTGATTCTTAGTAACATTGTAGAATAATTAGAAAAGAGTGATGTGCCTGACTTGTGGTGGCGCAGTGGATAAAGCGTCGACCTGGAAATGCTGAGGTTGCCGTTTCGAAACCCTAGGCTTGCCTGGTCAAGGCACATATGGGAGTTGATGCTTCCAGCTCCTTCCCCGTCTCTCCTCTCTCTCTCTCTGTCTCTCTCTCTCCCTCTCTCTCTCCTCTCTAAAATGAATAAATAAAATAAAATAAATTATGAAAAAAAAAAGAGTGCTGTATGAGCACGGAAAACCAGCAGAGGTCCTCCTGTGTCTTCTCTGTTTCATCACAGTGACTGTCTCAAAGCTGCCTGGTCCTGCCACCTGATGACCTGTCCTCTCAGTCCAGTGCACGCCCCCCATCTCTGCGTTATGGCCGGCGTCTTCCCATTCTTTGCTCTCAGCCTCCATGCTGCTTCTTCACAGAGGTCTTTTTCTGACAATTTTTCTGTCAAAGCTTTCTGTTCTTTTTCTTCATAGCCCTAAACTTAAAATGGCACATTTATTACCCACATAAGTAGTGAGCTCCATGAAGTCACAATTTTTTTTTTACCAATGTGTATCTCCTCATATATGCTTGTGACAGTACCTGACATTAGGAAATGCTAAATACAGACTTAGTAAGTTAGTGACCTCCCTCACTGAGGTGCTGAAATCACCCTCCTGAAACAGAAACCCTTGGGATGTCAGCTTGTCCGAAAGCAATCTGGCCTCCGGTCCACATTCTCCTCATCCAAGTGAAGCTGTCCACACCCTCAGAATGCTGTTGCCAGCAGGTCTCACGTAGTGTGGTCACTCAGCTCAGACCTCACTGTGGTGTTGAAGTCACCAGCAGCTGACGGGGTTCTTGGTTCCAGGGGCACCTCTCTTATCACAGCCTCTCCCCTCCTTCCCCTCCCTGGGCAGGAGCCCAGGATGCTGATTGATGACCAAACACGGTGCTGGTGTGGTGGCAGGAGTTGGGAGGGAAGTGAAGCTGAACAGGGTGCAGGCCACGAGGTTCTTAGGGAAGAAAAGTTGAAGGGAGGGGGTGGCGATGTCCATCCCAAGGGCCTCAAGAGAAGGACATGCCTCGGATGCTGCCAGAGGAGGAGAGGGAGGGGCAGAGGAGGTGGGCAGAGGCGTGTAGCACCGGTAAGAGCTTAAAGAGAGGACCGGGCTGGGGCAGGTGAGGGATGTAGTGGATGTGGAGCTAAAAGTGGGGCTGTGATCCCAGCAGGCTGGGGCGGGAGACACCCAGGGTGAGAAGGGAAGGGGCTGTGGCCTGTAGTTGGAAGGAGGACTGGACTCTTGTGAATGGTGTTATGAAGAGGTGGGTAAAGGAGAGATTGGACCAAAAACATTTGTTGGAGGAGGTGGGAAGGGGTAGGGCCTGCAGTGGAGTTTTGTAGTTTTTTTGGAATAAGAGCATGGGGTTTGGGGAGTGGAGCACCTGGAGAAGGTGACAGACTGGGAGGAAAGTCTGGGAGGGGCAGAGGGGACAGGAGAGAAGACAGTGTAGCTACACCGTGATAGCAGTTTGAGGGTTTCCTTTTCCTCCATGGGAAGGAAAAGAGAAGATTCAAGCAGAATCGTTGCAGCCAATTCTATCTGCCAGGGTAGCCTTCAGCTTTAATAGGGTGGGAAGGGCCCACGGGTAGGGCGGGTGTGTTAGGAGAATGGGAGTTGGCTGAGAGTTTAATTGGATTTGCTCTGAAATGCTCCTTAGCTGAAAGCCTTGTTTTTTCTGGTTATGAAAGGAAGGCAGAATGGGGTATCTGGTGTCCAGGACCTGGGGGAGGAGTACAGGACTTCCCCTGTGCTTATCAGTTCAGGAATAGTAGTGCTGTGCAGAAGCTGCGTGTGCTGAAGCGGAGGCTTTGGAAGTCAGACGGGGACCAGGAAACACAGGACGGCATCTAGGCACTCAGGTATAACAAGTGAATCCTTTATTTTCTAGAACTTGCTTTTGCTTTTGTAGTTGCTGGGCGGGAGGGGTAAGCATTGTACATCAGAAATGTCCCTGGTGCAATGTGTGTGTCTTAGTGGATGCTGCCCCAGGGGCCATCTTGTCCTCACTGCTTGGAAAGGGAAAGGGCTAATTTGGAGGACAGTTCTGGTCGATAAATGAAGTGACTGATGGAAAGTGTCTTCTTTGGCCGAAACCAGTTCCACTAGTTCTCCCTAAAGATAAAAGTTAATGCTAATGTTGTAACAGAAGTTGGTGGATCCCATGTGGAATTGAGGAGTCATATGAGATGGTGTCAGAGTATAATTGGTTTTCCAACCAGATACTAAATTTTGGACCCTTCTTGCCTTGAGTATTGAGTCTGGCAATTCTTGGAGTTGGTGTTGTTTTGTGAGTTGGCATTGGTGACTAGTGAGGACCACAGCGCTTTACTGTCTTCTTCCTTTTTCCAGTGATGAGTCTTGGGGCGATAATATGTTTTCATTTCTTGTGGGTTTCATTTAAAATAGTTTGAGCTAGGAAACTCTGGAGTTCCCTGTCCTTCTGATGGACTGAATGTGAAACTCGCCCCTTGACTTTTTCTGGTATTTTCACAATTATCAAGAGGGCTAGGGTATCAGGGGATAGGGAGCAGGGAGAAGTTGCAGGGGTTCTGAGGAGCTCGGTTTTGCCATATCGCCTCCTGTGAGCCAAGAGTTAGTTTCCTTCTGGCAGTGGACACGCAGCTGAGATGACAGGGCCACCTAAATCTCTGAGTGGGACCCTTTTACACTCTGATGCTTACTGCCATCTAGTGTGCATGTTTTAAATAACACTTAAGTTCAGACCGCTGGGAAATGCTCCTTTTGCTGCTGTCTAGTGAGCATCTTGGGAATAGCACGTTTTATGTGTGACAGAGACAGAGAGGGACACATAGGGACAGATAGACAGTAAGGGCGAGAAACGAGAAGCATAAATTCTTTGTTGCGGCATCTAAGCTGGTCATTGATTGCTTTCTCATGTGTGCCTTGACGGGGGCTAAGGGCTAAAGGAGAGCAAGTGGCTCCTTGCTCAAGTCAGCGACCTTGGGCTCAAGGCAGTGACCTTTGGGCTCAAGTCTGATGAGCCCGTGCTCTGTGCTCTAGCCGTTGACCTTGGTGTTTTGAACCTGGGTCCTGTGCGTCCCAGTCTGACGCTCTATCCACTGTGCTACTGCCTGGTCAGGGAAATATTTTATTTATTGATTTTAGAGAGAGATGAGGGGGTGAGTAGAACAACAAGTATAGTTGCTTGTTGCTTATTGTATGTGCCTTGACCAGGTATGTCTAGGGTTTTGAACTGGTGACCTCAGCATTCCAGGCTGATGCTTTATCCACTCCACACCACAGGTCATACAAAAATTATTTTATTAATTGATTTTAGAGAGAGAGAAAGAATGATCTGTTCCTGTATGTGCCCTGACTGGGGATCTAAGTGGCAACTGTTGTGATCAGGCCGACATTCTATTGACTGAGCTATTCGGCCAGTGCTGACAAAATTTTATATGGATGTGAGTGTATTATTTTAGTCTGTTTGCTCCTGTCTATTCACGTGTCATTATCCCAGTGTTTTAATTATTGCACCTTCATAACGGAATGCATTTTAACATCTAATTGTGCAAGCTAGATATGGATGTGGAAAGAGAGCCAAGGGAATTAGACATTCTATTTTTATCAGAAAGATTGCTCCACGGAGAAGCCTCAAGGTTCCATTTAGTCTAATGTGATAGAAGGCTCAAGTATTCATAGGCTTGATGGCACATTTGAGGAATCCTTTGTATCTTCACAAGTGCATTGTACTCTCAGCCCTCTGGACTCATGTTTGGGAGGAGTTTCCTCAGGGCACTGCCAGGCAGGTGTGGGGGACGCAAAGGGGAAATAGTTCAATTGTAGGAGAGGCACCATGGTACTCAAAAATGGGCTGGGGCCTGAGCAGGTGGTGGAAAAGTGGATAGAGCTGCCTCAGTGGATAAAGCGTTAGACGGGGTTCGAAACCCGAGGTCTCCAGCTTGAGCGTGGGCTCATCTGGTTTGAGCAAGGCTCACCAGCTTGAGCCAAGGTCATTGGCTTGAGCAAGGGGTCACTGGTTCTGCTATAGCCCCCCCCCACCAAGGCACATATGAGAAAGAAATGAATGAACAACTAAGTGCTGCAATGAAGAATTGATATTTCTTATATCTCACCCTTCCTGATTGTCTGTTGTAGTAATATAAGGTTATAGTAATTAAATTTATAGAAATATAAAAATATGGAAGATATATAAAAGTAATTAAAATGATATTAAAAATAATTATTAAAATTAAATAAAGTTATGGCATTTCGATAGGAATTAATATAGTGAGTGCAGATGTGATAAACAGAGTCTGACTTTCAAGCAGGGCCCAGTTATTATGTGTGTGAAGTTATACCTAGATAAGAAGCGGCTTGGCGTTATGTACATTAATTTGTAAGTTAATGTAAGAAAGAACATCTTAAAAAGTGATGTAAACATTTCAGTAGATTAACATAAAAGGGGATTCCCTACGAGGAACTCCCAAGAAGGTGGTTTGAGGTGATAATCCTGTAGACTGACACCTGTTAGAAGGCAATGGGCAGAAAAGGCACTAAAGCTGAGGGGACCCCTGCTGCAGTAGTCACCCAGATTCCAAGGGTCCAGGAGGGAACTGTCAGGGGGAGGGCAAAGGTATGATCCTATAGATGCAGAGAGTGGCCAGACACAGCTCAGTGATGGCAAAGAGAAGCCTTTTGGTAAAGAAGTGATCTGCCAGGGGTGTGAGTTCCCACCTCGACCTGTTCAATTTGGATATTTCTATCGAATCAGGAAGAGGTCCCATTCCACTGAACTCTTTTGTGTCCACACTGTGTTACTCTGCTTGGTGTCTGTTTAGATACGAAATCATTTTCAGTGTGGCTATTTGTTTTAGAGTGCTATGTGAGTTTATTTATTTATGACGGAGACAGAGAGGGGCAGACAGAAACGGAGAGAGATGAGAAGCATCAATTCTTTGTTGTGTCACCCTAGTTGTTCATTGATTGATTTCTCATATATGCTTTGATAGGGGTTGGGAAGTGGGGGGGGGGAGGCTAAAGCAGAGTCAATGAGCCCTTTGCTCAATCCAGAGACCTTGGGCTCAAGCCAGCAATTATGGGGTCATGTCTATGATCTCATGCTTAAGCCAGCCTCCCCGCTCTTAAGCTGGTGAGTCCGTGCTTAAGTCGGCGACCTTGGGGTATCAAAACTGGGTCCTCTGTGTCCCAGTCCGAGGTTTTGTTCACTACACACTGCCTGGTCAGGCTAAGGTGCTCTGTGAATTTTAATCAGAAATGTAATTTTGATCAGAAATGTATTGTAGATTTGTCGATTTATGGAATAGGAGTGTTTCATTTAGGTACGTGGTGAGTTAAGATGTTCTCCCAGTTTCTGGCTTGTGTTTTTATTATGAGAAAAAAAATTTTTTTTTAAATAGTTGATTCTAATTTTATGAAGTCTATATTACTAGTGACCATTAAAGGTCAAATGCAGAACTCTGCTTGGATCCGGGCTTTTTCCATTTCGGTGGTCCATGAAAACTAGTGGAATGGTAAGGGGCGTGGCAGTCTTCCAGCCCGAGGCGCGCGGGAAGGTGGGTGAAGGCGGGGAGAGGAGAGGTGCGGTTGGGCTCAGGCACCGCGCAGTCCCGAGCGGCGGTGAGAAGGGGCGTCGGGACCACCGCCCGGGCTCCAAGGGAGGCGGTTGCTGAGGCGGCGTGAAGGTGAGGTGAATTCGATGTACTAACTTGGGTTCTGAAGGAAAGTGACCAAGTGGAGAACCGGCAGGTTTTCTTTCTTGCTCCTCTGTGCAGGGAAGACTGTTAGAATTTCCTGTGTTTCAGTGCGCGGTGTTTTTATTAGGTTTCAGTTCAAGTGTAATTTGCTGTGTGTTATTGAGAAGTGCATTTGATAGCTTGTATCGATAAGGGCTCTGTGGTTAATTTTTGGTTACCGATTTCTAGAGGAGCCGGCAGGAGGGGAAGATACATCATTTCTATTTGTTACCACTTGTGGTTCCTTTTATCACTCCTTCAGCGTGATACCCTGGTGCCCTCGTGTGGGCATTTGGAGGAGTAACACGGTGGCGCAGGTGCACGGTAGAGTAGATTCCGTATGAAGACGGAATTCACTCTGGTTCAGGTAAGGGTTTTTCTGTCTTTACTGATTATTCTGAAGAAGGGGAGGGGGTGTCTATCGTTTCTGAAGAAGGACGGTCCGCCATCTTTGAATGAGAGAGGTGTGTTGAATGTATTTCCATGATAATTAAAAAAAAATTTTGTAGCTCTCCTCTAAGTGGAAATCGTGTTAAATTTATGTTGAATTCAGGAAATTATCAGGTGAATTAAACTTCTCGATAGGAAGCGGTATTATTTGCAGTCATGGGTTTTTTTCCTTCAATTGTACCAAGTATTGCACAGTATCCATTAGGAGGTCGTTTGCCTAATATAGGAGGGTTCCATGGTAGGTTTTCGCTGTGACTGTGAGAAGGAATTAATTGTCATATTCGTATTTATTAAATCTTGTGGTATTTTCCATAGAATGACCATCACCATTTATTCGGCCTACCCCGCAGAACTTTTTCCACCGTTTCCCTTGCAATCTGCGCGTCCCTTTACGGCTATTGCATTTCAGAATGTCTCCTATGTTGTGGCTTCTGTTTATATTCTCTGAAGAAGGCCTTTTCAATGGTAGTTTTTATTTTTATGAAGTGTCAATTCATTTTGCTAAAGTTAATGTGAACGATTGTCTCTGGTTCATGGCTGTTTTTATGTAAATGAACCATTGAAAACTAAAGTGCTGTGTGAGCTGCAGGGCCTGTTCTGAGGCCTGAGGCAGGATGGGGAGAGAGGTGAGAGGTGGAGCCCAGGTGAAGATGTGGGGCGGGGCTGGGCGGGAGGGAAATTGGGCTGCGGGCGGGTGGGCAGGTTCTAGATGCGGTGCCAGGGAAGAGGCAGCAAGTAGGTGGACGTGAGGTGTGGTGCTGCCTGGCAGGGGCCATTATTCACGGGTCGGGAGGTGCAAAGCTCGGATAAATGTGAGTGGAGCCCCGGGGCCGGGGAGAACAGGGTGGGGGTGCGGGACCGAGGGGATGGGAGCGAGCGAGAGGTTCAGGGAGGAGGTGCCGCCGGCCTGGAGGAGAGAACAGCTCCGGGACTGTTTGTAGGGAATACGCTTCTGCTCCCTTTAAGATCAGCCAAATGACCTGCTGTTTGTATTGTCCATTACCCTTCATCCTGTTTCCTGTCGGGTAGGGTTTGTCGGCTGAGTAGTATTGAGCTTTTGGACAGGATCATTGTGTGTCCTGGTGGAAGGTCCTCTGCATTGTAGGGGTTTGTGAGGAGCGGGTCCTTCTATTCACTGCCTGGAAATATCACCCAATTGGATCCCCGCGCTCTTGATAATATTAAACGGCGCCTTGTTGGGCGAATATGCCCCCAGGGGATATTCACTTTTGGTCCTGAAAGCGCAACCCTGGAAGCTGTGAGCGATCTGGCCTTGGAAGTATAGTATTTTTATCATGTTCCTTTGAAATTATTTTGTAAGGCTATCATTGATTTAATTTTGTATTTTTTTAAAGCATTGTGCTTTTTTTAAATTTAAATTTTGTATTTTTTTTTAAACATTCATTTGATAACATGTCTATGTAATGATCCTGTCATCACCTTCCCTACAAGGTTCTAGATGGAGGGTCAGTAGAGCTATAAAGGAAGTTCATGGAACTGTAGTCCTTTGAAATGTGTGGGAAGGTGGTTTATCATCCAATAGGGTCATTTTTTTTTAAAGTTGCAAGCATAGTAGATTTGAATTTTTGTAGTATTGTGGAATAGTTATGTTTATGGAATGTTATTTGCTCTTTAGGTAATATAAATATTTTTTAATGTTCTTACAGATTTTTTTTTGGTTTGGTTTCATGCATCAGTTTTGAAAGCTATGCTCCATTGCCGATTGAGAGGGGTGTGTTCAATTGTTGTGAAGTAACTTACCCCAGATTCTGAAAAGTACTGTACCTCACTTCTGTGGGTTTACATAGAGACACCAAGTCCAGATGAGTTTTGAAGGGTTTTATTAAAGGAGGAGATTTATTAAATTATGCCGGCCGCATATGGCTGACACGGGGAATTTGCAGACTCAAATTGTGTGTACCCAATATGTCTCAGGGGCTGGTTATATACCCTTGATCACACACAGGCTGGGGAGAGCATGGCATCATGGCACAAGCTTACATTTGTTTAGGGGATACACAGAAACATTAAAACTTTCAAGGTAACACACTCCCAAGACATTTATAATCTTTCAAGGTTCATCTCCCCTCCTTTGCCTAGAGGTATGTTACTCTCAGGATTCCAGGAAGGGGGGAGGGACAATCAATGTAGGGTGGTTTTAAATTCTGTCTCCCATTGAAAGAGAAGAAGTTTCTCAGTTAACCTTTATTTTAGTTTTAAAACTAAATGACCCATCGTCCTTGCAAGCCAGAAACTTCTACATTCTTCTCCCTCCCCTCCCCAAAGGAAGGACGGGACAGGAAAGCCTGACTTTTCCTCCTAGAATATTAATATTAATTTTGCAGCTTTTTGTTGCCTTACTACACAATTACCTTTTATAGTTAATAATATTTCGATTTCCTTGTTTAAGTATGGTGTATTATTTGAGTTTGTTACAAATTGCATGTAAATGTAGGTATTCCAGGTCTACTGTATCTATTAAAAGGGTTTTGTGTTATTTATAGGACCAGTTTTTGCCTTAAAGTCTACTGTATGTGATATAAATTTTGTTTTGTCATTATTTTTAGTTCTTTTAATGTCTTGGTGAAGGCAGCTCCAGGATTTTCTATTAGTTGTGGGTAGCTATTAACTTCCAGAAGGAAGTGATTTTGGTTGATGTCAGGCAATTTAGTTTCTCACATGGTTGTTTTGATACGTTATTATATCATGATAATTTTTTCTTTCATGTAAAGAGAAACCTTTGTCATATATAATATGTGTCTGAATCTGTATCCATTACTTTGTGCCAATAAATAGGCTATTTATGCTTACTGATAAGGAGTTAGTTAACCCAGCAGTTAATTTTAGTAGCTGTATGCCACAAGGAAATTATTCAGTGTAGTCTTGCTTTCTTATATTCATTGCTTTTTGTATACTTTTCATATATATATATTTATTGTTTATATATATATATATATATATATTTATTTATATATTTATTTTTTTCCAGAGACAGAGAGTCAGAGAGGGATAGACAGGGACAGACAGACAGGAAAGGAGAGATGAGAAGCATCAATCATCGTTGCATATTGCGACATCTTAGTTGTTCATTGATTGCTTTCTTATATGTGCCTTGACCGTGGGCCTTCAGCAGACCGAGTAACCCCTTGCTCTAGCCAGCGACCTTGGGTCCAAGCTGGTGAGGTTTTTGCTCACCTGGTCAGGCTATATTTTGTATTTTAATAGGTGAAGTGAAATAAGGCAATAGCATTACTAAAAGTGTGGGCAATGTTTTCAAGTGTGACATTATGTTTCATGTATAGAAATTTATGGAAAGGCATTGTATGTAAAATTGTTTCTTAAGTTGATTTATAAAGAAAATAGAATGAGAATTCTTAGCACTATAAATGAAGGGTGTAGATGGAAAGTGTTCTTGAAAGAAGAAGCGTTTTGCAAGTAAAGCAGATCTCCGTATCTCTGTGTAGGTCTTCTGAGAAAGTCACACACAAACAGGTGTGCAAAATTAGAAGAAGGAACCTGGCCTGACCAGGCGGTGGCGCAGTGGATAGAGCGTCGGACTGGGTTGCAGAGGACCCAGGTTCACGACCCAGAGGTAGCCGGCTTGAGTGCGGGCTCATCTGGTTTGAGCAAAGCTCACCAGCTTGGACCCAAGGTCGCTGGCTCGAGCAAGGGGTTACTCGGTCTGCTGAAGGCCCACGGTCAAGGCACATATGAGAAAGCAATCAATGAACAACTAAGGTGATGCAACACGCAATGAAAAACTAATGATTGATGCTTCTCATTGATGGATACATGAATCTACCAAAACTTCCAAACTGCCCTTTTGCTGTTCTGCTTGGCTATCTGACCCCACCCTTACTGGTCTATTGCCCCTGAAACAGAAAAGTTCTAGGAAGCTGGTCAGCCACCCCAAGGAGAAGCGTTCCAAGAAGCCGATATCTTAAAACTACAGAAGGGAGCACACCAGAATTGCTGACGCAACACTTACTTGCTCAAAGCTCTCCCTTAACCCTATTAAAAATTTGCCTCAGAATCTGTTTGGGTGCACTTCTCCTGGAGGAGTGCCCCAGCAGGTCTTTCTCCTCTAATAAAGCCTGCACACCTGGTGTTCGAGTGCCATCTCATTCTTACACTCATCTCTCTTCGTTCCTTTCTGTCCCTATCTATCCCTTTCTCTGTCTCTATAAAAAAAAAAAAAAGGAAAAGGAACCGTAGATGGTGTAGGAGGCCGGAAAGTAAGAGACTAGGATAATTGATGAAAAGTTATAGTATTGAAGCAGAAATAAAGACCATGTTATGAGTTATGAGAAAAAGCAAGGATGCTTCAATGCATCTTGTGGTTGACAAAGTGATTCAGTGTCATAAGGTGTCCCCAGAGTCTTTGTCCCCAGCATTCAGGCCAGGGGTTCCAAGTAGCCTGCATGCTCCACATGATGCTCATTCTTTGGGGCTTGGATTGGAAGTCCAACTAAAGGCCAGGATAGGTCTGCCTCGTCAGGATGTGAGTTGGAGACACTTCTGAATACTTGCAGATAGTTCTATGTCACTGAGGTAGTTGAGTGTGTAAATCAGCAGCCAGGAGGAGTTGTTGTTGTCCTGTAGGTGCGAGCTCCTATGTAGCTAGTTTAGGACAGGCAGCATTTTCAACCTAGGATGCAAAGGAGAAGTATGTATTGTACAAAAATTTCACACGGATTTGCATCTATTACCAGATCTTCTCTTTGTGCAAATTGTGTATTTAGAAGGTGGCAATGTATTGTTTCATTTCAATAGTTTAGAATACAAGGAAGTTTTGTGGGTGTTCCATCTTTCTTCTGTGGATGTTTTTTTTCCAGAATCATCTTTTATGTTTTGGTTCGTGAAGTGAACATAAGGCAATAGGATAATAAAAAATGTTGTTAATGCTCTTTTTGTGTGTGTGACAGGATAGATAGAGATACAGAGAGGGACAGATAGGGACAGACAGACAGGAAGGGAGAGAGATGAGAAACATTAAATCTTTGTGACACCTTAGTTGTTCATTGATTGCTTTCTCATATGTGCCTTTGGGGGGGGGGGCTGGCAGCTACAGCGGAGTGACTGACCTTTTGCTCAAGCCAGCGACCTTGGGCTCAAGCTGGTGAGCCTTGCTCAAACAAGATGAGGCCACAGTCAAGCTGGTGACCTCGGGGTTTAGAACTTGGGTCCTGCCTGACCTGTGGTGGCGCAGTGGATAAAGCGTCGACTTGGAAATGCTGAGGTCGCCGGTTTGAAACCCTGGGCTTGCCTGGTCAAGGCACATATGGGAGTTGATGCTTCCAGTTCCTCCCCCCTTCTCTCTCTCTGTCTCTCCTCTCTCTCTCTCCCTCTGTCTCTCCCTCTCCTCTCTAAAATGAATAAATAAAAAAAAATAATAAAAATAAAAATAAAAACCTAAATAGAACTTGGGTCCTCTGTGTCCCAGTCCAATGCTCTATCCACTGTGCCACTGCCTGGTCAGGGTGGTCAATGTTTTAAGTTGTATTGTAATACACTTATAGACATGTTTTGGAAATAGACATAAGTATGTAAAATACTTTTTATTTGTTTTAACTGGAGTAATTCATAGAATAATAACAGAGTCCTTAGCATTGTATATGAGGGAAGGTCTGGAAGCAAGGTGTTCTAGAAATGAGAAGTATTGTGTAAGTGATATCCTGTCCCCCTTCAGACCCACGGATAGAGTCCCAGATTGGCAATTGTGTAAAGTTTGATAAAGTATATTACAGAAAAAGCTTGGAAGGGGCATGTAGGAGCCATGAGAAAGCAACGGAAGCAACTTCATGCCCACAGTGGTTCAAGATGTGATTCTGTGTCATAAGGTGGCAGATTTTCTTTTCCCCTGGCAGGCAGGCCAGCAGGCAGGGGATTTTGGAGTTGCCTCTATGACTCCATGGTGCTCATGCCTGGGGCTCCCTGGCGATGGTGTTAAGTGAATGCCCAGGATAGCTTTGCTCAGTCAGGATGCATGACAGAGACAGTGCTAAGCCACTTCAGATGGTCCTATTTTGGTGAGGCAGGTAAACATTCCGTAGCAGCTGCTCAGGAGTGCTGTCTACTCTACTGAGAGGAAAAGGTGAGGTAGACTGAGTTTACTGATGGACATAGGGAGAAGTCAAGTGGTTATCAGGGGCAGGGGGTGGGAGGGAGGGAGAGAAGGAGAGAAGGAGAGAAGGACGGGGACGGGGATGTGAGCTTCTGTCCTTTAACTTAGGTGCTCTATGTAGTTGTGCACTCTTGCAGTGTCCTGACAGTGGTGGTGGGTGGGGTGTCATGGGTGGAATTTACCATGTTTTGCATGGTTGATTTTGAGTATATCAGGCCACCCCAGGAGGGCTGGAAAATGTTTAATGTTTGATAATAAGATACATGAAGAGATTTGGAGTCCTGTTAGTATGTTTTTGTTGCAAGTGATCACTTTGGAGAGTTAGGGGAATGTTGAGGATCTTGGAACCTAATTGTTAAAGTTGTAATATTCTGAAAATGGTGGTTAGCACTGAAGATTATTTATGTCAGACGTGTGTTATAAATGTTGGATCATGTGCAGCTTCAGGAAAGAGGTATCTCCTCCAGACTTTCTCAGGTGTCTCCGGAGCCTAGGACACCCACCCGTAGGCAGTCTTTGGAAGATGGCAGGTTCTGTGTTTTTGTTCTTTCGGTTTCAGCCTCCATGTCCTCGCTGAAGAGAGGAACCCTCTGAGGGGTGGGATGCCAAAGGACGTGCTGTTTGTGTGGTCATGGAGTCTTCATTTAGTTTCCCATAAAGTGGGGCTTTTCCTCTCAGTAATATATATCTTTTTTGCCTGGGCATTTTTTGATGTGGGTGAAGGCTCTCTGCACAGTAGGTGCACAGCAGCAGCACATGTTAGTGTGTGCACTGCTCAGCAGTGACCTTCACGCTCTCTGTAATGTGACATACTGACTTGTTGTTCGAATATGCCCTGGGGGAAAATCAGACTGATGTAGAAACAGTTGAAATGTAGCATTTTTATCATCTGTAGTAGATTTTTATCATAGGCAGATTTATTTTGGGGGCTGTTTTAGAAGTGTATTTGAAATCATGATAATGGAATGGGAATCACCATTTCTTTTCCTTAAAGGTTTCCCGATCAATGGCCATGAGAGGGGCGAATGGAATTTTCTATAGATCACATGAAGGACCGTCTCCACAGAACCCCTTTTTCTCTATACTGTGTTACCAGGCCATGTTTGTGTTTAGCTAGAAAGCCATTTTTCAGTGTGGTTATTTGTTTTAGAGAGTCATGTGAATTTTGATCAGAACAGTCATTTTTATTGTCTTTGTGTGGCTGTATGGAGTACAAATATTTGATCAGATATGTGGGGAGCAAAGATCTGGTCTGTGTTCATGGCTCATGTTTGTATTATGTGAGCAATTTCTTTAAAGAGTTGTTTTTACTTTTATAACCTCCATCACAATGATCTATTTTTTAATTTTAATTTTATTTTATTTATTCATTTTAGAAAGGAGAGAGAGAGAGAGAGAGAGAGAGAGAGAGGAGACAGAGCGAGAGAAGGGGGAGGAGCAGGAAGCATCAACTCCCATATGTGCCTTGACCAGGCAAGCCCAGGGTTTCGAACCGGCAACCTCAGCATTTCCAGGTCGACGCTTTATCCACTGCGCCACCACAGGTCAGGCCAATGATCTATTTTTTAGGTGAGAGGAGGGGAGATAGTGATGCAAACTTCCACATGTGCCCCATTGGGAGCCACGCAGGAACCCCATCTGGGCAGATGGTCCAGTACAGAACTGTGTTCAGATGCTGAGGTGACAGCGCTGGGGCACGCTGCCCAGCTGGAGGGGGAGAGGGAGAAGGAGCGAGGAGAAGCAGATGTCTCCATGTGCCCTGACCCAGAGTGGAACCTGGGTTGTCCATACGTGGGCCGACCCAGTCTATCCACTGAGTGAACTGTCCAGGTCTATCTTTATGAGTTTTGTTCATTAAACTTTAGGTCTGCAATTCCGGTTGGGTTCTGGAGCTTTGCAACTGGATGCGTCCCTGAAAGATAATGAACGAATGAGGGCCATGGCAGGTCTCTAGGCCAGAAATGTGCGGGGAGGACCCGAGAGGTAGGGAGAGGTGAGGTGCGGGCGGGCGCACTTAGGCGCAGTGCAGTCCTGACCTGCGGTGAGAAGGGGCCGGGATACCTAGGGTCGGGCTCCAGGGAATGCCATGAGGTGAGGTACCATGGAGTTACTTACGTAGGTGGTGAAGAAAAGTGAAAAAGTGATGAAGCGTCAGGTTTTCTTCTTTGCTCATGGGTGCAGGCAAGACTTAGAATGTCCTGTACGTTTTGGGGCATGGTGTTAATACGTTTTGGTTGTAAGTATATTGTAAGTGCCCTTGTTATTCGTTTTGGGATTTCTTTTACAACTTGCAAGGATACGGACTGTGCAGTTAATTTTTGTGGTGGATTTGTAAAGGAACCGTAAGGAGAGGAAGATACATAGTTTCTATGTGTCACCGCAGGTGTGGAGCAGAACACAGCCGCCTTTTCAGTTGCCGTCCGCGAGATGCCCTGGCGCCCTCGTGTGGGCATCTTGGGGAAATGACACCTCAGCGCTGGTGCGCAGAGAAGGTTTGGCAGAACGGGTCCCCTTTGAAGGAGGAATTCACTTTTCCGTTCACGGTAAGTGATTTCTCTCCTTACCGATGATTTTGAAGGAGGTGTGTGTGGTGGGGTCTTCTCGTTTCTGAAGGAGAGAGGTGTGATTCGTCTATTTCGATGATACATTTTTCTGTTTTTTTTTGCAGTTCCGCTCTATGTCATTGGGAGCTTATGTTTCCGAGTTTCTGTGCAGTGCATGGAAAGCAGGAACTCCGAGTTTCATGCAACTCAGCGGTAGGAAGCGCTGTTCGTCATAGTCATGGGTTTTGCCCTAAAACGTACTAAGTGTTGTATAATGTCCATTTGTATGACGTTCCCATCACACAGGTAGGTGGGTTCTAAAGTAGGTGTATAGTGGTGAGTAGGAGAAGGAATGTCCTATTCCCATGTATTAATTACTGTAATATTTTCCATAGAATGACCATCCATCTGTATTCTGCCCACCGCATTGAAATGTTCCCACTGTTTCCCTTGGAATCTGCTTGTTCCCTTATGGTTTTTGCATTTCAGAATGTCTCCCTTGTAGTATGAGTTTTGATTTTGTAAGGAAGGTGACTTTTCCATTGTGATCTTAAAATGATGACGTTTAAATGAATTTATTTTGCTAAGGTAAACGTGCACCGAATGTCCCTGGTTCCTGAGTGTTTTCATGTGAAGGAGTCAGAAAAAACTCAAGTCAGGTATGAGCGTCAGGGCGCGTCCCCTAGAGGCTGACCGGCCAGAAATGAGAAGTGGGGTCAAGAGAAAGGTACCGAGGTGGACCGGAGGGAAATGGGGCCTAGACCCGAGGTGGATACTTTGCAGGGGAAGAGGGAGGATGTCGGTGGATGTGAGGCCAGGTGCTGCCAGGCAGGGGTCGTTGTCTCTGGGTCAGAGGTGTAGAGGTGAGAGGATCACGACCCAGGGATGTCAGGAGGGGTGGAGGGGACACGAGGGAGGGGTTTGAGGGAGAAGGTGTAACGGGGCAGGAGAAGCAGAGAGGAATCGCTGGACGGTTTGTGGAGCTTACGCCCCACTCCCAGTGTAAGCGAGCACTTCCAGTGGGAGCACTTTTCTATTTCAATATAGACAGTGTTCAGAAAAGAATGTAATTATTTTTCTAAAAAAATTTTATTCGTCGATTTTAGAGAGAGGAGCGGGAAACATTCATCTACAGTTATCGCCCCGATGTGTGTTGACCAGACAAGCCTGCGGTTTCCAAGGCGACGTCAGCATCCCAGGTCTATGCTTCATCCACTGCAGCACCGCAGGTCAGGCTAATTTTTATTATCCTTAATATCTATATTAATATGAATATTATTTAATTATTATTAAAGAGTATGAAAATAGTGTGTGTCTTTGGGTAGCATTTTATAATTTTATCAGCATAGATCCTCTCTGTTCTTGTGAAGCAGAATCCAAGGCAATTTACCTGTTTTACTGTTAGTCGGGTCTGAAGAAATGTATTATGCACTCAAGAGTTTTTGTATAAGTGGAGTATTTATGTATGACTGTTATTTCTCTTCCAGTGTAGTAAAATGTTTAGTTTGTAGTAAATGGTAGGTGACTGTCATGAATCATCCAGGTACATAAGCTAGTAGGTAGTTATGATCAGTATATTGATATAGGAGTAAGTCGTATGAAAGTTGTCAAATGTTGAAAGGGACGAGGCAGAAGTGAGATCATGTTAGGAGTTTGCAAAAATAGTTTTGTAAGTTAAAAGTACACGGATGAGTCAGTGAAATAGTACCATCTGTCTTAGCGTTGGACATGATTGTAGGTCTGGGATGCACGCTGTGGCAGTCATCCTAAGTATGGTTAGTGATTACCCGTGCTCCATGGAGGGTGTCGGGGAATATACACTATGGTCAAAGTGTTCGATTTTGAGGAGGAAAACTTTAGAGGGTGAATTCTGGAATGTAATGAGGGAAGATGAAGGATTGGAAGTGGTCATACACAGGTATGAAAGTGATTTCTGTTGTATGAAAAGAAGCGCTGATGGCGAGATGCTTAGTCTGGATCTCTTCCCGGGTGATTCAGTCTCATACTACGTGAGATGTTCCTTGACTCCTGAGTGTTTTTGGTTGTGTCGTCAACCGTGAGCAGTCGATTGCAATCATGGAAAGATGGGAGGTTTTTTTTGTTTTTATTTTTAAAGTTTGGTTTTGAGTATCTATGGTGATATTCAAAGAGAGCAATTGTATTTCAGAATGAGGATTTAAAATGACTTGCTGTTTGTATTCTAGTTTAGAGTTTTTATTGTTCTATGGAGATTAGCATCAGTGTTTTGAGCACCATGGGCTGAGTCCATGTTGGTTCTGGTTGAAGGGCTGTGCAGTATAGGTGCCTATGTGCTTCTGTTCTTTCTTGTCAGAAGGTATGAATAATATCTAGCCCTCAACACTCCTTACAATAGTAAATGGCGCCCTCATGGTCGAATATGCCCTGGGGCATATTTATGTTTAGTTTAGAAATCTGACATAGGTAGCAAATTTCTGGAGAGCAGAATGATAGGAACGCAGCAGTTTTCTTATATCTCTATCGAAAGTATTTTCCAACTTTACCAGTGATTTATGTTAGGGTTATTTTTTGATGTGTGTGTCTGTGAGGTTTGTATTTTTTTAAGAGATGTGTCTTTGAAAAAATGTGAAGATGACGATACTGTTATTACTTTTACTTACATGTATCTAGATGGATGTCGTGGTGAGCCATAAAGAGAGCCTATGTAATTGAAGTGCACTGAAATGTCTAGGAAGGTGGTTTATCATTCAGTAGGGGCAGTTTTTAAAGAGTTTTAAGCATTCTTGAAAAGCATGTTAGATGTATTATTTGGGATTGTGGAATAGTTATGGATCTTGAATTTTATTTGTTAATTATAGGTTTTTTAAAATATCTTTTGATTTTTTTGGTGGGGGGGGACCGCCTTGGTGTTGAGAGGTTTGCCATATCCCTGAATGAGAGAGGTGCATTAAGTTGCTTTTTATAATTATGAATATTTCTCTTTTCCATTTTAGGTCCGTGATTTATTATTCGAGTTTTATTATTCTAGTTTGTTACTTATTGCATTGAATTTAGATACTGATGGTCATTGGAATGTATTGAAATGAATTTATGTCTATAATTTGTAGGACCACCTTTTGGTTTTCAATGTAGAGCATGGTATCCAAATATGTATTATTTTTGTTTCCATTTCTTTTTATTTCTCGCTGTGTTATGGTGTAGGTGGCTCCAGTATTTTCTATTCGTTGTGCTTGTCTGTTAACATCCACAGTTAGTGATGTTTGCAGATAACAGAATGGGGGGGGGTGTTGCTTATTTTCTCACATAGCTGTTGTGACACCAGTTAGTGTATGAAGAAAATATTTAATACGATGTCAATAGAAAGATTTATGGTAAAAGAATAGATAGGAGTTAGCTTCCTTGTCCTGGAGGTTTCATTGCAAGAAGTAAGTTATTTATGTGAATCGGTAAGGAAAAAGGTGTTTCTTAATTTATAAAGCGATGTAGTGGGATACTGCACTGCAGGGATCACAAGATGAATACTTTGTGTTTGTTGTTATTGTTCAAGTTTCAACTCTCATGAGGTGAGTTGAAGAGAGGTATGTTATTTGAGATCTAGGATCAGCACCATGACCTGCTGCTTGTATTATGTTCTAAGGGTGACGGTGAGTTATTTAGGAGTACTTTTTTTGATGTTCATTTGAAAACATGTTTATGCCATTATATAGTGAACACCGTTTTTTTCAGGGGTCTGTGTGGAGGGTTACCAGAACTATAAAGAAAGTTCACGTAATTTTAGTGTATTGAAATGTGTAGAGAGATTACCTATTATCACATTGGGTTAGTTTTTAAAACGTTGCAAGCATTCTTGTAAAGAATGATAGATTAAATATTTAGGGTATAGTGGTGCAGTTATGTATATGGCATGTGATGGGCCATTTAGAGTATTTATTTATTTTTACCTCGTTGCCTATTTTTTGGTTGCTTGTATCAGTGTTAAAAGCAATGCTTCTTTGCTATTCCATAGAGATGTGTTGAATCTCCTTTTATAGCTATGAATAGTTCTATTTTGCTTTTTAGGCTGGTGGTCTATGATTGGAGTTCATTATGAATTGCATGTGAATGTAGACTTTCAGGGTATACTGAATTTATTGGAGTGCCTTAGTGTTCTTAATTTGTAGGACCATTTTTTGCCTTAGAATCTAATGTCATCTAAAATTGTTTTGGTTGTTGTTTTCAATTCTTTTAATGTCTTGCTCCTTTATGTCGTAGGCAGCTGCAGGGTTTTCTATGAGTCGAGGATGGATATGAACATTCAGAAGGAAATGATTTCAGTGAATGGCAGGATGTAGGGGTGCCATTTATTTTCTCCTATGGTTGTTCTTTTTCTTTCATTTTTTTTTGTGACAGAGACAGAGAGAGACAGACAGACTGGAAGGGAGAGAGACAAGAAGCATTAGTTTTTCGTTGCGGCACCTTAGTTTCTCATTGAGTACTTTGTCGTCATATGAGCCTTGATTAGGGGGCTAGAACTGACTGAGTGACCCCTTACTGTAGTCAGTGACCTTGGGGTCAAGCTGGTGAGCCTTGCTCAAACCAGTTGAGGCTGAGCTCAAGCTGGTGACCTCGGGGTTGCGAACTTGGGTTCTCCACATCCCAGTCCGACTTTGCATATACTGCGCTACCGCCTGGTCAGGTAGGCTCTTATGGTTGTTCTAAAATCAGTTTCTATAATTTTTTCTTTCATGCGAAGCGAACCCTTTGTCATATATAATGTGTGTTTGAAGTAGCATCCATTCATGAGACCCAAGAATTAGGCTGTTTATGTTTATGGATGGGGAGTCAGCGCAGCGGTTTATTTTGGTAGCTATATGGTACAAGGAATGATTCAATGGAGTCGGGGTGTCTTCCATTTATTGCTTTTTGTATAGTTTACTTATATTTTGTATTTTAATAGGTGAAGTGAAACTAAGGTAATAGCAGTATTAAAGGTTTGGGTGTTGTTTTCATAAAGTCTGACAGAAGGAGTTTATAGACATGTTTGGGAAGGGATTTTATGTAAAATTGTTTTTAAGTGGATTAAGAAAGAAAACAGGAGGAGAGTCGTTCATATTGGAGATGAAGGGTCTGGGTGGTAGGTGTTCTAGGAACAGGAAGTATTTTGCAATCAAGCAGAGCGCCATTTAGGTCAGTTGGCTATTGTGTAAAAATTGAAAGAGGAATCCGTAGATAGTGGAGGTAGAAAAGGAAAAGACTAGGGTGATCGATGATCGGTTACATTATTGAAGCCGTGTTACAGAGCTTGTCATGAGTCATGAGAAAGCAAGAATGCTTTGAAACGTCTTGTGGATCACACGTGATTCAGTGTCCTCATGTGTTCCATAGTCTTTGTCCTCAGCAGGCAGGTGTGGGAGGGTTCTATGTGGCCTCTGCGACGTATGTGGTCCTCGTTCCTTGGTCCCGTGGTTTGGAAGTGCAGCTGATGGCCAGGATAGGTCTACCTTGTCTGGATGTGTGCTGGAGACAGGTATAGGTGCTGCAGATAATTGTGAGAGAGAACTATCCCATGCCAGTGAGATAGTTGTGTGTACTCCAGCATCCACCCTGGAGAAAAAGGTGTTTCCCTGAGGCAGCATGTGTTTGAGCAAGAGAATAGAAGAATGGTGTAGTAGAAAATAGGGTTTTCTGGGGTACATTTTAGACTGTAACATGTGGTGTGGTGTAGTTTGAGTGAGGGTGAGGAGAAGGGTTCCAGAATGCAGGGTTTTGTTATGCTCTGGTTTAGTTTGTAGGGGAAAAGAAGCTCTTTGAGAGTAGTAGGAAACTTTGATGTGTAGTATATGAAAAGTTTTATGAAGAAGTCTATTTGTAAAGAGGAATTTGTTTATGATTTCACAAAAGGAAAATAATGGAAGTTTAGAGAGTGAATGTTAAAATGTGGAAGAGTGGGAACACATGGTCTATGGAATAGGAAGAAAAAGTTATTAAAGACCGGAGGATGGTTCGTGAGAAGAAGCAGTGACCTTGGGAGACCCAGTCCGGCTCCTCAAGATGAGATTTAGTGTCTGAAGCGGTAAGATGTTTTGTGAGTCTGTCATGTTGTGGGGGGTCTTCTCAGCCTGAGGCATTCCTCCGGAATTGTTGAAGTTTAGTGATTTTGTGTGTGTTGTTCTGCCTGTATGAGCTCCCGTGTGGCTAGTTGAGAGGCAGCATGTGTGATTCAGAATGCAAATCGCCCAGATGTTTGTATTGTACTTGACTGTTTTTGTTTCATGGAGAGTCGGGTTTGTCTTGGTGTAGTAGTGACCGTTTGGCCCAGATCATTTTGTGTCTCCGGTGAACGCCTTCTGCATCGTCGGGGCTCAGGAGCACCTGTTCTTTGTCTCCACTGCTCGGTCACCCGCACCGTGTTCACATGTGAAACGCAACCGTTTTTTGGCCGAGTATGCCCTGGGGGCACAGTCACGGTTGAAGCAGAAACAAGTGAGGCGGAATCTTGGAATCTTTCTGGAACCTGAAAGGAGTTGAATGCCGTACTTTTAGAAAATTTCCATTGTAATTGTTTTGTAATTGTACCCGTTATCACAGGTGTGGAGCATAAGACGGTTGCTTTTAAAATCGCTGTCCGCGCGATGCCCCGGCGCCCCGTGTGGACACCTCTGAGAATGACACCTTAGCGCAGGTGCGCAGATCACGTTCAGCAGAGCGGATAGTGTATGAAGGAAAGGTTCAGTCTTCCGTTGAGGTAAAGTGTTTTCTGTCATGGCTGAGTATTTTGAAGGGGGGGGGGTGTCTATTGTTTCTGAAGAAATGACTTTCGGTATGTGCATGAGAGAGGTGCTATCCATGTAGTTCAATGATACATTTTTGTAATTTTTGTTGTAGGTGTGATTCATGTCATTGGGAGTTTCTGTGACAGAGTTGAAGTGAAATGCATGAAAAGTGGGAACTCCCGGGTCCATACAACTCAAAGCTAGGAAACGCTGTTCTTTTTTGTCATTGTTTTTGTCCTCAGCCGTTCTAAGTGTTGTATAGAATACATTTGTATGAAGTTTGCATCATACTTGAGGGTTTTTGTGTTTGTTTTTTTTAGAATAAGAGAACTCCTTTTTAAAAAAATTTTGTTTATTTATTTATGTATGTATTTTTTACAGAGACAGAGAGTGAGTCAGAGAGAGGGGTAGACAGGGAGAAACAGACAGGAACGGAGAGAGATGAGAAGCATCAATCATTAGTTTTTCATTGCGCGTTGCAATACCATTGATTGCTTTCTCAGATGTGCCTTGACCGCAGGCCTTCAGCAGACCGAGTAACCCCTTGTTGGACCTAACGACCTTGGGTTCAAGCTGGTAGGCTTTTGCTCAAACCAGATGAGCCCGCACTCAAGCTGGCGACCTTGGCGTCTCGAACCTGGGTCCTCCGCATCTCAGTCTGATGCTCTATCCGCTGCGCCACCACCTGGTCAGGCAAATGAGGAGCTTAAAGCAGGGTTTAAGTGGTGAGTAGAAGGAATAAATTGTCTTATTCCTATTTGTCAATTGGTGTATTATTTTCTATAGAATGACTGTCAGTGTTTATTCAGCTCATCCCATAGAAATTTTCCAAACATTTGTCTTGGAAGCTTTGTATCCCGTTTTCAGGTTTCGGATTTCGAAATGTCTCCCCTGGGGTGGTTCATGTTTTTATTTTGTGAAGGTGTTGTCCATTGTAATTTTTAAGTGTATGAAGTGTCCATGAATTTACTTTGGTAAGGTAAGTAAGGTAAATGTCCAGGTATGTGCCTAGTTCCTGGCTGTTTTCATGTGAACAAGAATCGAACAGCTAACGGTAGGTGTAAGCTAGTAGGGTTTGTCTTCTGGGTTCTATGGATGTTTTGGAGCGGGTCAGTGTTTGTCCTGGCTTCATGGCTGTACATTGCAGGATCTTTCCTGCATCTGTAGTTTGTATTTACAGAATGTACCTAAAAACCATCACTTATAGTCTTGATAATACAGAAGGGTGCTATATTGGCGAAATATGCCCTGGGGGTATATTCACTTTTGGTTTAGAGACTTGATGAAGAAACCTGGGTTTGCATATTTCTGGAAACCTCAGTGATGGGAATCACAGCAGTATAGGGATTTGTCTGTTGAAAGTGTTTTCTAAGTTTAGCAATGAATTATGTTGGGGTTTTTATTTTATTTTTTTAGATGTTTCTTTGAAAAGATGTAAACAGGACAATGCTGTCATGAATTGTCACGAAAGTTTTGTAGATGGAGGGTGAGGAGAGTCTTAGAGACTTTAAGCAGTTTTAGTGCATCAAAATGTGTCGAAAGTTGGTTCTTTGTTCAGTAGGGTCAGTTTTTAAGAAGTTCCAAGCCTTCTTAGAGAATATCTTAGGTTTACATTGATTGGGTTTGATGGAGTCGTTATGTCAGTTGAAGTTGTTGGCCACATAGAGATTATTTTTTATATTTTTACTATTATTTTTTGTGTGTGAGAAAGGTGGCAATTGTTGAAGATTGTTTTTTAAAAGGTATATTATCCATGAGTTAATTTAAGATTTTAGAGAGAGGAGAGAGAGGGTGATAGGAATAGGAAGCATGAACTTGTTGGTTCTCATTTCTGCCGTGACTGAGCAAGCCCAGGGTTTGGAACCAGAGACCTCAGCCTTCCAGGTCGACACTTTATCCACCGCTTGACCATGTAGGCTCACAGCTGTATTTTAAAAGGTGGATCATGTGTAGCTTCAGTGAAAAGGTGTCGATTCCCGAGTTTTCTTGTGTGTCTCCTGAGCCTAGGACACTTGTACTAGTGTTTGGAAGATGGGAGGTTTTTTTTTTTGTTGGTGTTGTTTAGGGGTCAGCCTCTGTGTCGGTTGTTGAAGAGAGGTTTCCCTTTAGGTGTAGGACATGCTGTTTGTGTTGTCAGGGAGTATTCATCTTTCTCATAAAGTAGGGCTTCTCTTCTGAGTGGTATAGATATTTTTTTGTCCCGGCCATGTTTCAGCGTGGGTGAAGGCCCTTTGCTTGGTAAGTGCTCAGTAGCAAGTTTTGTGTTAGTGTCTGTACTGGGAACCACCCAACTATCACCTTCTGTGTGATGGTTAATGCCGCCATTTTGTCACAATATGCCCTTGGGGCAATGTCTACTTTGATTTGCGAAAGACCTGAAAAGGAATATTTTTTATCATCTTTATGTGGAAGTCATTTTCTAACTGTAGTATCGATTCATTTTGGGGCTCTTTTAGAAGTGTATTTGAATAGTTGGTAATGGAATGGGTATAGTCACTTCCTTTCCTTACAGGGTTGCAGATGGGTATAATGTAATATTCTTTTCTCATTGTTCTGACACCAGTTATTCTATGAATGAAAGGGTTTTCTCATTATGGAAAGAGCAATATTTTTGGTATAAAAAGAGATATGAATTTCCATGGAGTATTACAGGTTTTATTCCAAGATGTAGACTGTTTATGTCCATGGATAAGGATAATGGTGTTTTTTTTGTTTGTTTAGCATATCTGGTGATGTATGGTTTGAAGCAGTGTGAGGATCGGGGTTCCGGAATAGTGGGTTATGTCTTGGTTGCTTTGTATGCTAGAAAAACTGAAGATAGGTGAAACTGGTAGCAAGCCGTGTTATGAGGCGTATTAAAAATTTGTCTTGAGAAGAAGTTTATTTCTAGAGAGGAATGTGTGTGTCATGTTATCAAAGGAAAAGAATGGTGGTTTAGCGGATAAGTTCTGTAATGTAAAAGAGTAGGAAGAAATATTGCCGGTGACATCTGCAAAGAGTTGTGAAAGAGTGGGTAGTGAGTCTTGGGGAGAAGTAGAGATCCTGACGTTCCTAATGTGGTCTATCACAGAGCGATTTAGTGTCCAAGGGGTGAGATGTTCCTCGTCTCCCTCCAAAATTTTCTGGGTCATCTTCTCAGCTGAAGATCCTCATCAGCAATGTTTGAAGATGGGTGGTCTCATGTTTGTTGTTGTTTCTTAGGTGTCAGGTTTCAGGTGGGTGGTTCAAGAGAGTCAGCATTTGTGATTCAGGGTTCCAAAATAACTGGTATTTGTATTCTACTATTCTTGGTGTGACGTACAGTAGGATTTGAGTCGTGGTGACGTTTTGGGTCAGACGATTCTTTGTCCTGGGTGACTATCCCCTGTATTAGACCTGCTGAGGAGCACCTGTTCCTTGTATCCATCACTAACAAGGAAAGGTTATCCTAAACCCCCCTCCCACGGCAATCGTGAAGCACCGCCATGTTGGCCAAATATGGCCTATGGGCAAGTGTACTTTTGGTCTATAAAAATTATTGAAGCTGAAGTCTCGACTATAATTTGAAATGGAAGCATTGAGAATGCAGTAGTTTTACTGTCTTTAGGAGGAAGTTCTTTTCTAATCACAGAAAGACAGTGATTATGTAGTGGTGAATGATAGTGGCAGTGCTCAGTACTTCAGATAGTGAAGTGTTGCTGATGCAGTGCAGTATATCTAAGTAGATATCCAGGAGTTCTTTCCAAGGTCTCCAGAGGAAAGGGTGAGATCTAAAGACTATCTGTCACCTCATGGACAGAGAGGAAAGTGAAGTGGTTACCAGGGGAGTGGAGTCAAGAGGAACAAGTATGGGATGACGGAATAGGAATTGTGTTTGGTAGATGAGCAGAAAATGGAATGGTGAGATGGAACGGAAGAAGGATGTTCACTTGAAATCAATGTATCAGAATTGGTGAATGTCACTGTGTTCAATCTAATTAGTAAATGGAAATAAGAGAGAAAGACAGTAAGTCTATAAGGGAGTCGAAGAGGAATGAGAGTAAATGGCAGGTGGACCGTGTTGTCTTTGGTGTTGTTGTTCAGGTCTCAGCTTTCTTGTGGTACCTTGAAGAGAGGGATCCTTCCAGATCTAGGTCGCAAAAAGAGACACTGTTTCTGTTGTCATGGAATTATATTTTTATTCTCTATAGAGCGTGGTTTGCTGTCTTTGTACTCCAGGTAGTGACCTTTTGTGGGTGATAGTTGTTTGTCCTGGGCATAAGTCTCTTTTGTCATGGTTGCTTAGCAGCAGTTGTGATGTTGAGAAGAATCGCCAGCTTTAGACCGCTCCTGCTTTTGACATTGTGAACTGACGTCATTGTGGGTTAATACGGCCTGGGTGTAAATTCTACTTTGGTTTAGAAAACAGTGTAGCCCCACATTCAGTTATCTCAGCTTTTCCTTGAGATTTTCTTGCTGTATTAGTGATTATTTTGTTTATGTGGGGGGAGGGGGGAGGTTTAAGATGTGTATTTGAAAATATGTTAATGGAAGTGAAATTGTCATGCTATGTGTTTACATGTTTTGTGATCTATGGCTACAAGAGGGGTGAATAGCGTTTAGGTAGCTTCAGTGAATCAAAAGTGGTAGGACCTTGTTTCATTGTTTAATATGTGGTTTTGGAAAAGTTTGAAGTGTTAAAGATGATGTATAAGGTACAGTGTTTTGGGGTGTAAGTAGAGTGTGTAGGTACAGGGAAGATTATTTTGTAGTCATGTTTGTGTTTTTAAAAATTATCTTTTTTTGGTAGGTAGAATGAGTCGTCAAGGTACGGTGTATCTCTGAGAGAGGTACATGCTATGTTTTTGAACATGAAGCATGGGTCCATGTTTTCTATTTGCTGTGGGCTATAGTATTTGAGTTTGTTATCTATTGAGTGTGGTACGGATCGTCCGTGTAAATGAAAGGAAAGAAAAAGAGTTTCCATTCTTCATTTCTAGGTTCTGTTCTTGGCCTTGAGTAGAGTGTATGGTACCAAAATGTACTTAGGTTCTCATGTTCCATTTTTGTATTTTAATTTTTTTTTCGCTTTTCCATTTTAGGTAGTTGCAGGGTTTTTTGGTCAGTTGTGTATATTGAAATTGAGAAAGAAGTCAGCTTTTCTGGTGGATGTTCATCAGAGAGTCATTATAACAGATAGTGTGTTGTGCCTGTTTTTTAAATGGGATAGGAAGAGAAACTTTTGAAGTGAACTATGCATGTGGACAGGAAGGTATCGGTGGAGTTTCCACATGAACACATTGCACGCTTAGGAAGCGAATAGGGCATGTTATATTTCAGAAGCTATAGGATAGAAGGAATTGTTATGTCCTGTTGTCCGTTTTTCCATTCATGAGTTGTAGAATTTTACTGTATTTTGCAATAGGTGATGTGAACGTGAGGCAGGAGTATCATGAATAGCTTGGCTCGTTCCTCGGGCTTAGGACGTTGGCATTCAGGGAACCCTCAGTACAGATCTGCCTCTTTAGGATACATGGTGGAGATAGCGCTTGGCCCCGCAGAAGGTTCCAGGTAGCTCAGGAAGTTCAGTGCATGCCTTAGCCACCTGGGGGTTCTGTCACAGGTCCTCAGAGGAAAAGGTAGATAGGCTGCGTGGACTCATGGAGATAGAGAAGAGTGAAGCGGTTATCAGAGGGAGGGTGGTGGAGAAGAAAGGGGGAGCATGGAGTCATGCTGTTTCACTTAGGTGCTTCATGGAGCCGTGCTCTCTGGAAGTGTATTGATGTGTGTGTGTGTGTGTGGGAAGGGGGTTGTTCATAGGTGGAACCCGTGATCGTTTCCCGTGTCGTCAGTGTGGATTGCATTGAGGCGCCCGACCAGGGCCAGAAAGTGTATATGGTGGACATCAGTATTTCTAAGGAAATGAATGATTTTATTGGGTATGTATTTTTGGTAACCGATAGCCATAGAGAGAGAGGGAACGTTCATGGGCACTGCAAGTAATAGTAAAAAATGGTACAGTTAATTCAATGTGTGAATGGATGATGGTAAAGGGGGTGAGTCTAGGTTATGACTTGCTATTTCAGTGAGACTTCCCAAGTTAGTGTAAGCAGATACATTAAAGTGTGGGTACAGGGGATCCTGAGGATGTTTTTGTTCCTTGTAGGTTAGAAGACCTGTCCTGTGTGGACAGGTCATGTAGGTGATCGGGTGCTGAAGAGGAGGTTAGTGAAAGCTTTCGGTTCCTGGGTCACGGGGCTTATTTGGACGGTGGGGTTGTGCACGTGTCATGGAAGTATAAAGAATGGTAGGGATTTGGTGGCACGGAATCTTGTCCAGAAGGGGAACAGAAAGGGTGAGACGGGGCGCAGAGAGGGATGGGAGGTTATTTTTGAGAAAGAAGTGGTATTATAGGAAGTCAGTTGAAATGGTTTCTGTGAGGGAAGGATTTACAGGAAAGTGTCCATGGAGGTGAGTCAGGGTGACCGGGGTGTATAATAAGGTGGTCCTTGCTCAGTCTCCATCTTCATTATGGCCACTCAGGTCAGCAGAAGGAAGGTTATCTGTAGGCAGGGTTCCTTAGGAGTTGGAGTGGGGGGTGTGACTGATGAGGGGGACTAGTGGTTGAGGATTGCATCATGAAAGATCCTGTTGTATAGGCACCCCCTATTTTATAGTCTTACCAGTGATGATGTTTGTAGTGATGGTTCCCTTATTTGGCCTCATTGTTGCAGATGGCAGAGAGGGCAGTCCTAGTGGTAGCTGTGATTGTGTCCTCAGGAGTGTTTCGATAGGAAGGTCAGTACTGGGACGTCAGGGTAGTTTCTACTCAGTGTGACGTAGAGTGGTTGTTGTGCTGTAGTAGCTCCCATGTTTAGTGGGCAGCATGGTGTAGTGGACTGATGTCCGTGCTATGGGAGGAGAATGCTTTCTATGGTCACCGTCCTAGGCAGGGGCAGTGAAATCAGGTGCAGTATGTATCATTTTGAGACAGGAAATGTTTATAGTTGTACTTCCATCATTCAATAGACTTTCTGGAGGGAAGGTAGGTATAGTTTGGTCAGTTTGGAGTTAGTGGTTTTCAAGATTGTAGACTTCTTAGAAAACTTATGTCATGGTGTAGGCAAGTTCTTCGTGCCAGGCTTGTTTCAAGCTTCCGGGTAAGTTTTGTATTGGTTAAGGAGGAAATCACCTCATATGAGTTCCAGAAATCTTGTTTTGTTGAGTGATTTCTTGTGTGCTGTGTCTTTGTATTTTCCAAAGGGAATTCAAAAAGAAAATGGTTTGGGTAGAAGGCATCAGTGTGTCAGTAATCAAATGTTTGTTACATAGGTGATTGTGCCTTGTGAGTCTTTGTGATAGAACAGGGAGCCATTCGAGGCCTGTGGGTAGTAGTAGGTGAAAACAGGATGTTAGAAACTTATGAGTGATGTTTACATCGGGAGCAGTGCATGTCAGGTGATTGCCGTGTAGGAAGGCGTCCTGGAGTGTTTTAGAGTGATGGAGTGTGTGTGGTGAGAGAAGAATGCAGATGTGTGTAGTGGGGACCAGGTTGTGTGGAGTGTCGGAATAGGAAGTGGGAGGATAGGCGTCTTCCAGGAATCGTTGGTGAAGCAGATAACGAGATAGTCTAATGGGTGCATGGGTGAATGTGAAGAGGTCCTGTGTTTGTTTTTTATTGTCATTGATTGGGGTGTATCTACAATAGATGAGCAGTGCCTATGTTCTTGTCAGGGAGGTTTGAGATTCCCGTGTCAGAAAAGGGCATGAACGGAGAGAGAGTACAGGTACTGCAGGTTCTCTCAGCATGGGAATGAGGGGGTGTCCTTTGAGAAATGCAGGAAGTTGTGTGTTCATGGAGAAGGAAGTTCTGCCAGGGTAAGTGGTTTGGAATGCTGTGTGTAGTGAAAGGTTTTACCAGAGTTTTTGATTTAGGAGTCTCTTCCATGCACTTATCCCTTATCCATGGGAAGATGACATGAGCAATAGGTGTCTATGCCCCATTTCTGTTTGTCATAGAAAGGGGGGCTGAGGGGTTTCATAGGTCAGAGTTGGGGGTCGTGTGGATTGGGAATGCGGTGATCGGTAGGGGTGATGTTACTTATTTAGGCACAGAGTGAATTGATGAGACAGCGCAGTTAAGTGGTCGTATGTATTGTATTTCTTGTGTAGGGTAATAGTTGTGTTTAGTTTTTTCTATTCTATTTATGTCTTTCTTCCTAGTCCTTGTTTTAAGTAACGTTTCTGTATTTTGTCCTCTTGTGTGTTCTCTCTGTTACTATCTTTGTTACTTTGTATTCTCCTCTCTTTCATGTCGCCCGTGTCTCAGCTGTGCAGTTAGGAGTGTCCGGTGGCGACAGTGATTATACACGGAAGGTGGCAGATGGCTGAGCAGTCCTTGTGCGCTCGTGCCACAGCCTCACCTTCAGCTCAGGGAGTTCTGTGGCAGGAAAAAGAAAGTAGCAGTTCAGTGTAGTCACGTGGCCTATGGTGTTCTGTGAACTTTGCCCTACTAGTTGTGTAGGGCAGGTGAAAGGTGTGTCACACTGGTATACAAGAAGCTAGGTTGAAGGAGGAAGTGCAGATTGGTAGGGTTTTCTTGCAGGAGAAGGTATTCCTGGGCAGCTTTACACTGTTGTAGATCCCATTGCATTCTTAAGTTTGAAATACATTCCATGGAGAGAAAGTTGTGTCCAAGGGCAGTAGGGGTCGGTGCCTATGTTCATGGAGGTATTAGTAGATTCTTTTTTTTTTTTTTTTGTATTTTTCTGAAGCTGGAAACGGGGAGAGACAGTCAGACAGACTCCCGCATGCGCCCAACCGGGATCCACCCGGCATGCCCACCAGGGGGCGATGCTCTGCCCCTCCGGGGCGTCGCTCTGCCGTGACCAGAGCCACTCTAGTGTCTGGGGCAGAGGCCAAGGAGCCATCCCCAGCGCCTGGGCCATCTTTGCTCCATTGGAGCCTTGGCTGCGGGAGGGGAAGAGAGAGACAGAGAGGAAGGAGGGGTGGGGAGTGGAGAAGCAAATGGGCACTTCTCCTATGTGCCCTGGCCGGGAATCGAACCCGGGTCCCCCGCATGCCAGGCTGACGCTCTACCGCTGAGCCAACCGGCCAGGGCCAGTAGATTCTTTAGAAAAGTAATCAGGAGTCATGATTTCCTCTTCTGGGTATGAGAGTGGGCCTGATTTTAGGGGCAAGTTGGTGCAGGGAGTTGTAGGGAAATGTGTGTTGATGTGGATTTTACAATCTTAGAAGAGTATCACGTGACATTTCGATGGGGAACCATCCTGTTTGGTTACAGGCATTGTTGGTAGGAGACCTGGAATATTTGAGAAATTTGAGTTTGTTGGGTGTGTGTGTTGCTAGAATAATGTAGGTGCTGCAGTGGGGATAGAAGTGGGAGGGTCTTCCAGGAGAAGCAGTGGAAGTGTCCACTGGGACAGTGTGGTGGGTGTGTGGGTGAATGGGGAGAGGCGTGATGTTAATTTATTGTCTTTGTTTATTGCTGTATATGTAGATGCAAGGAGTCTCCACTTCTTGCAGGTGGATTTGTGACACAGGTGTCAGAATATGGAAAGCCATGATGAGGATGGGTTTGGGTTGATGGAAAAGTTTAGAAAGGTGTGTGTTCCTAGGGAAAGAAGCTGTGAAGGGTTCTACTCTTGTTTTACGCTGGGTTTGGTGCATCTTTGGCCAAGGTGCTTTTAGAGCAGGGGTAGTCAACCTGGTCCCTACTGCCTACTAGTGGGTGTTCCAGCTTTCATGGTGGAAAGCAGAGGAACCAAAATATTAATAAAGTTATATAAAGATGTATTCTGCCAAACTTAGGAAAAATCAAATATAAAATACTTGGTAAGTAGTTATTATATGCTTTAACTTTGCTTTATAAGTTTTATAAAGCAACGTTACTTCCCTACTTTATAAATTACCATTACTGTGGAGCTGGTGGGCAGTTATAAAATTTTACTACTAACAGATAGAAAAGTTGGCAGTAGGTATAAAAAGGTTGACTACCCTGTTTTAGAGAAAGGTGGGTTGCAGTGGAGTGATTTCTGGGATGTGATGTCAGTGGGGGAGGGTCATGTGCCAGGTAGTAGGGTACACATCATTGTCTGCTTGGAAATGTAGTGAAGTCTTGATAGAGGTTTGAGGTTTCCTTTCAGTCTTGTATATCTGCATCTCCCCTCTCGTTTCCCCCTCTGTGGCCACTCTCCGCCGTCCTCCTCCGTTTCCTCCGTCTCCCTGTACATTCCCTCACCATCCTCTTCAGTCCCCTGAGCTTCTCTCTACCCTTTCTGAACTCACTTTAAGTACTCCCAGTGTCACCTCACCTCACATCTCCCATCTCATGGTCACCCTGCCCTTATGCCCTGGCTTCTACTTTTGGTCCTCGAGCCCACTGTGCCTCCGATCCTACTCTGTCCCATCTCCACCATTTTTTCTCCATTCTTCTTCTTAGTTTCCATTGTTACCATTTCGTTTCTACTTCTCTCAGCATTGAACTTGTGGCTGCAGATTTTCTAAATGGTGCCAGAGAGGATCCCCAGTGACTAACACCCCCGAGTGTGCTGCTGTGATGCTATCAGTAGCCCGTCCCTTCCCTGCCTCTGCCAGCAGGAGTTCTGTGTGAGAAAAGCTCAGGTAGTAGTTTCATTGCTGTATGTGTTTCACCATGGAATGTCTTACTAGTTTCTTGCGAGTATTAGGGTTCCCATCCAGGAGGTATTGCTGCCGATTCTTCCATTGTTGTGTGGACTTTATTGAATAAAAGGGGAAAGAGCTGGGGACCCTGGATATGTTGTGTGCAGGGATTCCCCTGGAGACCGAGAGCATCTGGGGAGAATTTGAAATGATCTGGCTGCTGGTACCTCCTCCACTAGGAGGCTGTGTACGTCAGCAGATCCCCCACACTATTCTTAGAAACAGTGTGTCAGTTGGGAAGTTTCTGGCTGAGATATTTTTCTGGTGAATGAAAGGAGTGTCGACTCCTCACCGTGAGATCGATATCCTGGTTTTCAGAACAGGTTGTGTAGGGAAAGGATTTCTAGGCCCTGCTGGTCATGAAAGCATGTTATCGAGGTCATGCTGGCGGGGGCAACTTCCGTACTAAGTTGTAATGTGTATGTTCATAGAGAAATTAATGTCGTTAGCGGAATCGATGTGGTCTGAATGTCAGTAAAAAGGGTTTATAAGGTGGTGAGAGAGAAGATTAACTCACTTCCAGGGGATCCGTGAATATCTGTGGTGTGTAGTGATACTTCCCACCCCCTTCCATGTCTGTCAGAAAGTTGGGACTTGGCTGAGTTTACTAAGGAGGTGATGTTGAGGGGCGTTGTGGAGGGGATTGGGCTAGTGTCTGCTGAGGGAGATCTCAACTGTTTTATTGCTGAGCCACCCATTCCCACCATGTCAGTTTGTGATGTGAACCAATTGGACCCGGCCACAGCCCCACAGGGTTTCGAGATGGTGATTCCTTTCCATTCCGTGGTGCTCAGGGTGTAAGATGGAGCTGGGGTCCCCGGCCCATAGTCCAAGCCCTTTCTCCCTCCCTGGGAGTCCTCAGGGAGTAAGCGGGGCTGGGTTTACATAGCATCTCTGAATGACAAGTTCCATTGTGTTCTATTCCCTGCAGTGTCCTGTACTCTCGTTGGATGTGGTGGGGAGCTGTTCCTGTGCAGTGTGGTTGGGGAGGGGGGCAGTGTGTGGTGTGCACAGTATGGGTCAGAAGAGTGAGGATGATGTAGGAGATGACACAGGTTTTATAGACCTTGTGGAAGAAAGAGTTAAAAGGAACCATAGCTCAGTTGGGGCATAGCAATACTTATGAAGACTCAAGTTGGTGGGATGGGGTTCAGAGATTTGGCGTAGGGAACTTCCTAGAGGTAGCAGGTTTTGGGTTTCTGGGCAGCTTCCAAAGAGGTTGTTATCTCTTTCTAGTTCCTCTAACAGGGCTCAGCTATCCTCCTGCCCCCAAATTCCCAGGGAAATTTGATGAGCTGGGGCCCTTTACTGTATAGAAGGTGAAATGCAGAAAGGCTAGGGGCTAGGGGATTGTGGGGAAATGGATTTATCAGAAAGGTGGAGAGACCCTGTATGTCCCTTGGAGAGCCATTTTGCCATGAGTCATTGGACGTGCCAGGGACGTAGAGAAGTATTGACAAATTATGAGGGTTGCACTGTGATAGCTCAGAAGATCTGTCTGTGAAGTTTGTTAGGGGAACTGGGACCCTGGGTTGGCCCAGTGGGTGGAGTAGTCTTGCATTCCAACTGGGGTGAGAAGTACCTGAAGTTTCAGAGGTTAATTCCCTTGGGGAGGGTGATGTGTCCCAGAGCTATGGATGTTCGTGGATCCAGAGGATAGTGACAGTACATGGGACCTCATGTGCTTGGGGTTTGTTATTAGAAAGAGATGGAAAGAGTGGAAAAGGTTCTTGGGAAGCCGAGAGAATACTGGGAGGCCTCCAAAAGCATCCAGGGGAGTAAGTCGGAATGAGATCCAGGGAGAAAAAAAGAGTGAGAGCTAGGCATTTGGGAATGTTGTGGAGTCCAGGGAGCTGAAAGATGGGGACAGAAATGGGGTTTCAGTGTGGGTCCCTGAGACTGTCTGTTGTACACAGTTGAAAATGATGTGTATTCCCATTGAGTTGTTTAGGATGGCGGTCTGTTGTTTTGGCCAGGAGGGACTGTTTTTTAATGTGCAGGGAAATATTTAATGTGTCTGGGTGAAGAAAATGGAACACCTCATTCTTGGCATAGTGGAGGGAGAGAGAGCAGGTCCTGTCTTTCCTAGGGTGATACGTGTCGGAAAGAAGGAACAGACGCAGTAAAACCACACATAGGCGCGAAGAAAGACAGTTCACAATAAGAGCACACGCCAGATGGGGAGTTACTTACGTAAGTGGAGGAGTGTGGGGGGTCCTTTTTATTTCATCCATCTCAAGGAGGGTCCAGACAGAGGGTGTGGGGTAGAAGCATAGGTGCTCCAAGTGTGTGACAATGTGTTAGTCATTCTGAGAGTGTCATAGCCAGGGATCCATAAATCAGTTCATAGCAGATAGGAGGCCCTGTCATGTCCTCAGGGAACAAGTGTGGGTTGATTATGAGGAATGGAGGAGCAGCTGAGAGAGCGTAGGTATCATGATATTAGAGGTAGCCAAGTGTCTTTGGGAGAGAAGTGATCCCAGGCGAGGTCGGTGTTCCTGCAGGAAAGGAGGAGCCCTGTGAGACAAGGTGGGACAGGGAGGAGGGAGTGGTGGATGGTGTTGAGGTAGGACATGGACTTGAAATTATAATCACGGTTAGTGGCTTTCTGGGACGATGCGAAGCATCTGTGTGGCAGGGTGAATGGCTTGTGTGCCTGGCACAGAACTTTGCAGGGGCCTGTGAACACCTTGGCTCCTCTGAGAGAGGGCAGTGAAGGAGCAGTGTCACAAGAAGGGGAGGGAAGGGGTCCGTGAAATCAGTCAGTGGGGATCAGACTTACCACATCCTTCCGTCAGCTAGGGTCCAGAGGGGAAGGCTGTGTGTCTCTTGCAGAGAGGAAAGAGTTTTTTTAGTTGTCATTTTAAATGAGGTGCAGGATGGTGATCGTTCGCTGGACCATGCGGCTGCTTCGCAGGTCTCCTCACTGGTAGTAGGAGAGAGTGTGAGGTAAAGAAGTCTCTGTGAAAGAAATCCTTCAAGGATGCTCGCAAGGAAAAGATATGGGGTTCTGGTGGGAGGGGGTAGAGTTTGGGTTGTGTTTTAGAAAGTGTACCAGGGTTTGGGAAGCTTTGTGTGTATTTGAAACGAAGAGGTTAGAACTCTTTCTAAATGTTTCATTTTTACGCCGAAACCACGGCTGTGAATCAAGGTAGATATTGAAAAGGCAGACAGTTTTAGGCTACGTTATGCTTTTCAACTGTCAGATAGTTAATGTGAGGGAGAAACATGCACTCATAGTGAGTGGTAAAGGTGTATGGTATACTGGAAGGAAGAAGGGAAAAGCATAGAAACCTGAGATTTGTCCAGTTGGAAACATGTCAGTGTTGATTTCTCATGTCCAGCAGGTTAAAAAAACATGCTGGAGGTCCTGGCAGATGGGCTTAGTGTATAGCATATGTGTTCTATGAAAGTCCTGGATTGGATTCACATTCAGGTCAGGAGAGAGTAGGAGCCTTGTGTTCCTCAACTGCCCCCTCTCTACGTTTCTGTGTTTACAGCAGGCCGACAGTGGCTGTGCCCGTGGGAGAGAAGGCAGTGAGGGTACCTAGGATGATGGACATGTCAGTAACTAGTGGGGAAAATAGGTCCCTGTAATGCAGAATCATTTGCAGGTGGGGTTTACAGAAGGGTCTCTGATATGGTGTGCATGTGGCATTCTGTGTCACTGTTTACCCACCTGCCACTTAAGAATAACAGAGCCCAAAGTCTAGGGGAAGTGTGATTATGTTGTGTTGCTATAGAAAAGGGAGGGTGGCAATAGTATAGGAACTCACCTGGTAAAGGTGGATTATGGGGATGGTGAATACTGAATACTAATCATGTCCTCATTGTGGAGCCCAGCAAGGCGGTCCCTGGCTGGGTTACTGTTTCAGTGTCATCATAAGAAATGAGGTGGTCAGGTGTGGTGGTGTGAGGGCAAGTCCACTCGTGTTCCGTAGGAGTGACAATGTGCAGGGTTCCTGCGGTCTTGGGTTTGCAGAGGGACTGTCATTCCTGTGAGCATTATTGGACGTGTGCGTGGGGGATGTGACCAGTTGCGAGTGTAGGCATTGTAGTCTATTCTTTGCACTTGGGGCCAGAGGAAGGTTTGTGGTTTAGGATTGAGGGATGATGAGAGTCTGGATGGGACAGCCATTCCTTTCTGGGAAGTAAGTGAGAAGGGGGATGTGGAGTCCATTTCCTGTGGAAGGAAGGACACTGTCCTCCATGAGTGTGATGCATTTGGGGCCCCGAGAGAGAAGAGGAGCAGCTTTCGGGCTTGGTGGTAATTAAAGAGGGGAGTGAGGTAGAGTGAGGGAGAGAGAAGGGGTGGGAAGGAGCTACATCACTTGGTTTTGAGGGTGGATCGGGGTAGAAGTGAGCAGATAGGGGCCCTGAGGTGCTCCCTGATCGCTCAGAGGGTGGTTGTGTGGGCCGATGAGTCCTCTTCAGTAGGTACAGCTCCGTCATGAGGACGGGTGGAACAGGGGAGGGACCGGCAGATGTTCCCAAACCCTAATGGGCAACAGTGTGTTCTGAGCTGGAGGTTCTATTGTTATATTCTGTGAAGAGTGCCACCTAGTGGCGTCCGGAGGGGGAGCAGGAAATGGAGGTCTTGGCTTTCCTAAAATGTCCCCATGGCTTCCTCCGGGGTTACCTTTTTTAGGAAGAATTATTTTTCCTAAAGTTGGGATGAAAATATTTTAGAATAAGTTTCTGTATCTGCTGTCAGGTTCTGAGGTTGTGGATTTTTAAAGTGTAGTATTGTTTTCCCGTGGTACAAAGTGTTAGAAGGGGGTATGGTTTCCGTGGAGGTTCTGTGAACAGGTGTTATAAGAATTGAGAAGGTGAGGGTTTTTATTTGGAAGCACTTTGAAAGCTTTATTGTTTTTGGTGTGTTATCAGTGGAGAAGGAGAGAGGGAGGGGAAAGCTTACCTGTTTCGTAGTCGTGTGGTTTCCGGTATCCAGTGATAGGGGATTGACATGGTGTCCAGTGAGCCTCATCCGTAAGGTGCTGGCACTCGCAGTCATTGTGAAACAAGTGTTATGGAAGTTGGAGGAGATGGATCGGCCGACCTCATTTCATGGCAGAGGAGTTGTGCTGCGGGAGGGAAAGAGAGGGTGAAGGTCACAATGGTGTAGTGTGGAATAGTGTACCAGTGGATGCTGTTTGAGATGTTTATTTAGTAGGTTCAAATATAAGAGCAGAAATATAGGTGGAGTTCTTTAAATTGTAGTGGAGGGGTGGAAAAGTGAAAGGGAAGTCACAGTGTGGGAGGACAGAGAGAAGGGTCAAGGATGGGGTAGAGGGTAGAAGGGGTCATTGTGGTGTATAGCGAAAGCAGAGCCAGTTACCCAAGGACTGGTGCCGTCACAACGCCTTTGTTCTCCGCACTGTGTTTTGCGGTTTATGTAGAGGGCTCAGAAGGAGAGGTTGAGTCGGTAACAGAGCGGATTCTCTGTGTGTAGTCAAAGGAGTTAAATGTGTCCAGTTTCATGGCTTCTGGAACAGAAACAGAAGATAGTTTGCCTTATTACTACCGGGGTCTTAAGTAGAGAAGTGCAAAGAAAGGGGTGGGCGAAGTTCGGGAGAGATCCTGTTTGGACTCACCAGCCATGTCAGTCTAGTGTCTGCTGGGAACAGCACTGTGGGCAGAAGAGCGTTTGTGATGAGGTCTGATTGGAGTCTCGCCTCCTTGTCTGCAAGGCTTTTGTGAAGAATGGCAGCTTTGCCGCTGACGCGGTGATTGGGATGCGTCCTTGTGTTTCCAGAACTTGAAGTTCAGCGAATACCATGGTGGTTGTGGACAGTCAGTGGGGAATGCAGCGGGAGGACTGCGAGCTGCGAACAGAGAACCAGGAGCAGGAAATACCGAGGTGGTTTTGTTGAAAACGTTTGTTGAAGCTTTTACCAGGTGTGGATTCGTGTCGACCTAAGTTTTGGTAGAGGGGGTACTGTGAAAAGGGTGAGATATTTTCTTTATTTCGGAGGCATGTGTGGGCTGTGGTCACCAGAGCTGCGTCCTTGCTGGCTACCAGGGAAAGTCTCGCGCATGGTCTCAGTTTGCCCTCCGTGCTGCCCTCCAGGTGCCAGGAGGAAGCTTACCTTCAGTTGTGTTTCCCCAGGAGCGGGATGTTACCGTGCAGGAAGTACAGAGCAGAGACGGCCTCTCCCGGGAAAGGTGCTCTTCAGGACCCTTAGTCTCGTGCACGCCTGTCCCGAGCAAGAAGGCTGGAGGACGCACTTCCTTTCCCTCGGCCTCCCCCATGGCACAGTGACCTCCCCTAGTGGCAGCTGGTATTCCAGATCGAATGTAGCCTGGGCGGTTGGTGAGAGGAAGGGGACGGCTATCCGAGAGCTTTTCCTAGTTACTTAGTTGTGTTGAGGCGTGCGCTCCCCAATGTCCTGTCCATCACACCCAAAGTGGAGTCCTGTGGTGAGGCCGCCACACATGGAGGTGTCAGAGCGCACTTGCAATCCACCATTTTCCCAGCGTAGGTTAATAAGCTTGAGGGGGATGTAATGGGATGTACTTATGAGCATTATTTTGTTTTCTCTGTAGGTGTTTTGGGGAAAACGGGGTGGGGGAGGGTTTAGGTCACAGATTTCATTGACATGGCCGTTTGTGACTTCTTTTAAGATATGGCATGAGAAAGGTGGGTGATCTCACCCTTCTGTAGGGAAGTCCGTAAGAAAATGAATAGGACCTCGCTGGCACTCATTGCAGGGTCGTGGAGGATTCTGTGCCTGTGCATAGCGAGGAGACACAAGCTGAGTACTTATGGATGCAGCCCGCCGAGGAGTGTCGCATGGCCTCCGTTGGAATTAGTGGCCAGTGACTCACCTGGTCATCTCCCTTTGAGAAGTTTGGATATTCATTTGGTGTCAGGAAATATGAACATTTAGCTTACCTGTCTGTTTAGGTCTGCTCCGGGGCTGTGGTGTGTCGGAGTCCGGTGGAGTTCATGTCGGAGATGCTTAGTAGTGTGGATGTAAGGGATTCTGAGACAGTGTTCATTCCATGTAGGAGTGAACACTGAGGGAAGGGCTTGGGATGTGGGGAGGCATAGTGCCCAGGCTGAGCCTTTGGAGAGAAGAGGAGCACTGCGATGGGCATTGTAAATGGGGAGGAGTGACATCATGTGCAGTTTTTTTTGTTTTTTTTTTTTTTCGTTTTTTTTTTCTGAAGCTGGAAACAGGGAGAGACAGTCAGACAGACTCCCGCATGCGCCCGACCGGGATCCACCCGGCACGCCCACCATGGGGCGATGCTCTGCCCATCCTGGGTGTCGCCATGTTGCGACCAGAGCCACTCTAGCGTCTGAGGCAGAGGCCACAGAGCCATCCCCAGCGCCCGGGCCATCTTTGCTCCAATGGAGCCTTGGCTGCGGGAGGGGAAGAGAGAGACAGAGAGGAAAGTGCGGCGGAGGGGTGGAGAAGCAAATGGGCGCTTCTCCTGTGTGCTCTGGCCGGAAATCGAACCCGGGTCCTCCGCACGCTAGGCCGACGCTCTACCGCTGAGCCAACCGGCCAGGGCCACGTGCAGTTTTGTATAGACAGGGATAGGAGGTAGGGCTGCATTGGCCTAGCAAGGCACAAGGTTTCCAGACTCCAAGGAAGGTGGTTATTGGCTTGTGTGCCGAGTTTGGTTACCTTTGGAGAGAGAAAGAGAAAGGAACCCATGGGTCAGCTGAGGTCACTTGAACAGGGAGCTGGGCTGCATCAGTGTCAAAGAAGGGAGAGGGTTAGAGTCATCTTGAAGTGAAGGGGCCAGTGGGTTCACACTTACCCGTTGTTGGCCTGTCGAGCTCCCGAGTGTATTTTTGTGGCCACACGGCTGACTGTGAGGAGGTCTCCATGGAGGTGATGTACTTCCAGATGGATCTCTTCTGTGTTGGAGCTTTATTTTCTTGGGTGCTAGGAGGAGAGAGAGTGGAGTGAAGGGAGGTGAGGGTGATGTTAGGTCCATAATCAGGTGAAGGAGAGGGAATAGTGATTGGAGAGAGAGCTTAGGGTTCCTGTTTGCAGTAGTTTTTTTTGTGTGTGTACTGGCTGCTTGGTATGTTAGAAGAGTTTTGAGAACAGCTTTCTCATGCCTTTCTGTGAGAGAAAATTCATTTCATGTCTCATGGTCATTGGGATCGAAGAAATAGAATTTCTCCCCCCAGTGAAATTGGATGTAGAAACAGGGGATGCTTCCGTGGAAAAGTCAGGTTATTTAAAAAAAAAACATGCCACGGATTCAGACGAGAAGGTTGTGAGGGGAGAGAAGTGTTGCATTTTTACTTTTTGTTATTTTTCCGTTTTGTGTTCTGAGGTTTTCTGCCAGCTGTGGTCTGTGTTCGGTTGGAGCCCACTGGGTGGACGCTATCTGCCACACCCCGTCTGTGAGGGAGCACAGTGTGCGCATGAAGGCATAGATTTGTCATGTTGCTGGAGGTGCCCGTTGGTGTTCTTAGTCTAAGTTCAGGTAAATAGGTCTGTGTGAAGTGTGACATTCGAATAAAAGTTATAAAATACATTAATAGGTTTTAGAAATAACTTCAAAGGAACTAGTCCAGTAAACAGATGAGCCCAGACTCCCAGGATGGCTGGGAGGTGAAGAGTCCTTGAGATAGAGAAGTCGTCAGACTCCCAGGATGGCTAGGAGCTGAGGAGTCCTTGAGATAAGGAAGTCACAAGAACTGCTAAGACAGAAAATGTAACCACATCCTAGGGGATAGATAGGGATATTTCCAGCTGGGGCTTTCAACTGTATGACTGGTTACTAAGGCACGTGACTAGAATTTAATTTGGGGGAACCAATTGCTAAATGCCAAATTTGCTTCTGTATGAACTGCTTGCTTGCTATACTATAAAAACCCCTAGACTGTAGGCGCTCGGGGTGTGGCTCTTGTGACTATCACTTGAGTATACCCCTGCGCAGGTTTGTTTTGTTTTGCTTTGTTTTCTTTTTCTCTTGGCCATAAAACTTTGTCTGAAACTCTCCAAACGTCTCCAGTGTTTGTTTTACCCGGCGAGTGCAACATGAAGCAGTATGACAGTGGAGTGGACTGTGAAAACATCTTAAATGTGAATGGGGGCTCTTACCTTCCATTATGGAGCTCTGGAGTCTTCAGGGAGGTCGTTCACCTTCGTTTTGGGGGAATGGGCCCTTTCCGGGAGTCTTCACTCGCCTACGGGGGATGGGTTCCCGCTGGTTCGAGTGGGTCCGCGTTTTCTCCCAGCGTTGTAGACCCCTCGTGGAAACTTCGCGTTGGAGTCCGGGCGGTGTCCAGGGCGTTCCTGTAGGGGGGACAGAAGCGAGGAAAGGTTTAGGTTGTGGGGGGGAGGTCCCCGGGAAAGTCTGTGGGGTCTGACGTGGCCGAGTGGGGGAGTCGCAGGGAAGGGAGCTCGGAGACGGGGTCAGGGGGAGCCCGGAGCGCAGTGACCGTGCCCGCTGCTGCCCTGGGTGCGGGGGCTGTGGGAAGGGAGAAGGTGCGGAGGGGGAGGTGGGGAACGAGGAAAAGAGAGGCATCCGCGCTGTCGCTGTCAGTGAGTGTTCCTGGGAGGGGAGTTGCGGTGTGTCCTGGTGAGGAGGGATATTAAGGGGCTGGGTTTTCGGGGAGGGTCGTGGGGTGGAGTCTCATAGAATATTGAAATGAGGTAGCCCAAGGGGAGGCTGTTGTCAGCTGGTTGTTTGGAGGTCTGAGGAAATGGTATCTTTGATGCTGTGTGCAGGGATACGGCATTGTGCATTTGCGTGTGTTCACATTGGGTTCTTTTGTGTTTCTCTTTTTTCACAGGTTTCCAGTTTCCCCAGTATGCATGTCAAGACAGGATCCTCAGTTTTTGGCCCCATGGCCATGTCCCCATAGTGAGTTTTAGTACATTTGCAGTTGTATTTGCTGTGCAGAGGTGTGTCCATGTCTGATGGTGTGATGAGGACATGATTCCTGGTTCACTGGTTATTGCACTGAGTCTTCCTGTAAAAGTCACAGAGAAGGGAGAGCTTGGGAAGGCTGCACTCAAGGTCTAGGAGGGATTCTGGGAGCCAAGGTGAGGGTAGGCCATTTGGGATTTATCTCTCAACAGGGAGAGATTGTCTTTCCGGCAGGTTATTTCATGTTCTGCGCATGGAGGAGGAATCAAGGAGGAGATCCTAAGAGGCTGGGAAAGAGCAGGTATTGAAGTGGAGTGCACAGCAGTGAGGAATGCTGGAGTTCACAGCTCACGAGTTGGGGACTAACAGGTGGATTTTGGAAGATGTGTTCCATTGCATTCCCATCAGTGGTGATGGCTATCTGTTAGGGGTAGGATAGGTAATTCATTTAGGAAATTGTATGTCTGGGGCCTCCCCCCCTCTCTTTCTGGTCTACTAATGTATTTTGAAGTTTGGAATCCCATGAGTGAGAGACTGTTTGCTAGTGACACCATTTTTGTGTCCATAACGGGTATTGCTGGCATCTGCCTGTGAGACTTCATTTTTTTCAGGATGGTTTCCGTTTAGGTGACAGAGGTTGGCGTTAGTTTAGTTTTTGCTTTCTCAAGGTTTGTGTTTAGGTGGGAAACAGAAGTAACATATTTAAGTGTGCTATTTTTGTTGCTTGGGTGTGTTTTATGGGGGCTTGTAGTGAGGCAAGGTGTATGGGAGAAGATAATAGTACATTATTTTGTTCCCCTTTTATGGGCCTTCCATTGCTTCTTGTCAGTGTGTCCAGGTCTGGTGCATGCCCCCCCACCACGTTCGTGATCATACTGGTTTGTTGCTACAATGCATGTGGAGTGTGTTGATACAGCAAAAATTTTGCTGTAGAATGTACTGTATGTCATGTAAAATTTTTTTGGTTGTTGTTTTCAATTATTTTAATGTCTTGCTCCTTTATGTGATAGGCAGCTCCAAGGTTTTTTATTAGTGGAGGGTGGATATTAACATTCACAAGGAAGCGATTTAAGTGGATGGCAGGATGTAGGGGTGCCATTTCTTTTCTTTTCTTATTTTTTTTTTGACCGAGATAGAGAGAGGGACAGCCAGACTGGAAGGGAGAGAGACGAGAAGCATCAATTGTTGGTTGTGGCACCTCAGTTTTTTCTCACTGACTGCTTTCTGATGTGCCTTGACCAGGGGACTACAACAGACTGAGTGTCCCTTTGCTCAAGCCAGCGACCTTGGGCTCAAGCTTGTGAGCCTTGCTCAAACCAGATGAGCCCACGCTCAAGCTGGTGACCTTGGCATTTCGATCCTGGGTCCTCCGTGTCCAAGTCCGATACTCAATCTACTGCACCACTGCCTGGTCAGGCTTATACGGTTGTTCTGATACCAGTTATTATATATATTATAATTTTTCTTTCATGTAAAGAGAACCCTTTGTCATATATAATGTTTGTTTGAATTTGCATCCACTAATGTGACCCAACAATTTAGGCTATTAATGTTTATTGATTAGGAGTTAGCACAGCAGTTTATTTTGGAAGCTATATACTACAAGGAATTATTCAATGCAATCAGGGTTTCTTCCATTCATTACTTTTTGTATAATTTCCGTATATTTTGTAATTTAATAGGTGAAGTGAAACTAAGGCAATAGTACTATTAAAAGTCTTGTTGTTTATATGTGTTATAGAATGAGTTTATAGACATGTTTGTGAAGTGATTTTATGTAAAATTGTTTTTAATTTGGTTATGAAAAAAAATAGAATGAAAGTCATTAGTATTGGAAATGAAGGGGTAGAAGGTGTTCTAGGAACAGGAAGTATTTTGCAATAAAGTAGTTTGCAATAAATTGCCATTTAGGTCAATTGGCAATTGTGCAAATAGTGGAAAAGGAACTTGTATATGGTGGAGGTAGGAAAGGAAAAGACTAGGGTGATCGATGATCAGTTACATATTGAAGCCGTATTACTGCAGATGTCATGAGTTATGAGCTAGCAAGGATGCTTCGAAACGTCCTGTGGTTCACAGGTGATTCAGTGTCCTCATGTGTTCCACAGTCCTTGTCCTTAGAATGCAGGCCATTGGTTCTCAGTGGCTTCTGTGATCTATGTGGTGCTTATTCCTTGGTCCCATGGTCTGGAAGTGCATCGGAAGGCCAGGATAGGTCTACCTCATCAGGATGTGAGTCAGAGACACTTTTTGGTGCTGCAGATAATCCCATGTCGCTGAGATAGTTGCGTGTTCTTCAGTATCTGCCCTGGAGGAAAACGTGAGGCAGTGTGTGTTTGAGCAATGGCACAGCAGAAGAATGGCGTATTAGAGAAAATTTTTTTTGTAAATTTTAAACTGTATCATGTATAGTTTTAGTGAGGGTGAGAATAAGGATAAGGGTTCCAGAATGTAGGGTTTCTATGCTTTGGTTTATTTTGTAGGGGAAATGAAGGTCTTTGAGAGTAGTAGTAAACTTTGATTTGTGGTATATTAAAAGTTTTACCAAGAAGGAAGTCTATTGCTAGAGAGAAATTTGTTCAGGATTTCAGCAAAGGAAAATAATACAAGTTTAGAGAATGAATGCTAAAATGTAAAAGAGTAGGAATACGTATTCTATGTGACATGAAGAAAAAGTTAGTAAAGACCGGATGATTCGTGAAAAGAAGCAGTGATCTTGAGAGAGCCAGTCTGGCTCATGAACATGATTTAGTATCTGAAGTTGTAAGATGTTCCGGGAGTCTGTCATGTTGTGGGGTGTGTTCTCAGCCTGGAGCACTACTCCCGAATTGTTGAAGACGGTGGTCTTGTCTGTGTCGTTGTTCTGTCTGTGTGAGCACCCATGTGGCTAGTTGAAGAGAGGCAGCATGTGTGACCCAGGATGCAAAATGACCAGCTGTTTGTACTGTACTTGACTCTTCATGTTTTATGGAAAGTAGGGTTTGTTCTGGTGCAGTAGTGACCGTTTGGGCCAGATCATTCTGTGTCCCGGGTGAACGCCGTCTGCATCGACGGGGCTCAGGAGCACCTGTTCTTTGTCTCCACTGCTCAATCAGCCCCACTGTGCTCACAATGTGAAACATCGCCATCTTGGCCGAATATGCCCTGGGGGCATAGTCACCTTTGGAGAAGAAACTAGTGAGGCGGAAGTTTTGAATCTTTCTGGATCCTGAAAGGATTTTAAAGCAGCATTTTTATAGTATTTCCATTGTAATTGTTTTGTAATTGTACTTGTTACCACAGGTGTGGAGTGGAAGACGGTCTCCTTTAAAATCGCCGTCCGCGAGATGCCCTGCGCCCTCGTGTGGACACCTCTGCGAATGACACCTTAGCGCAGGTGCACAGATCGTGTTCAGTAGAGCGGATCCTCTATGAACGCGGCGATCAGTCTTCCGTTCAGGTAGTGTTTTCTCTCATGGCCGAGTATTTTGAGTGTGTGTGTGTGTGTGTGTGTGTGTGTGTGTGTGTGTGTGTGTGTGTGTTTCGTTTCTGAAGAAGTGACCGTCTGTCTATGAATGAGAGGTGTTTGTTATCCATCTAGTTCAATGATAAATTTTTGTAATTTTTGTTGTAGGTCAGCTTTAGGTCATTGGGAGTTTCTGTTACAGATTTCCTGTGAAATACATGAAAAGCAGGAACCCCCAGGTCCATGTAACCAAACAGTAGGAAGCGCTGGTCTTTGTAGTCCTGGATTTTTCCCTCAGATGTACTAAGTGTTGTATAATGTCCATTTGTATGATGTTTGCATGATTCACGTGGGTTCCAAAGTAGGTTTACAGTGGTGAGTAGGAGAAGGAATAAATTGTCATTTTCCTATTTAGCAATTAGTGTAGTATTTTTCATAGAATAACCATCAATCTTTATTGGGCTCACCCCATAGAACTTTCCCCACCGTTTTCCTTGGAAGCTGTGTGTCATTTTTCAGGTTTTGCTTTTCAGAATGTCTCCCATGGGGTGGCTTGTGTCTTTATTTTGTAAAGAAGGTGTTTTTTTTTTATTATATTTTTTAGTTTTATGAAGTGTCAACATATGTATGTGGCTATGGTAAATATGCAGGTATGTATGCAGTTCCTGGGTGTTTTAATGTGAATGAGACATGACAAAGTATAGTTGGGTGCAAGCAGTAGGGTTTGTAGTCTGGGTTGTATGGATGTTTTGGGGTGGATCATTCTTTGTCCTGGGTGACTGGCTGTGCGTTGTAGGTGCTTTCCTGCATCTGTTCTTTCTATCTGCTGAATGCAAACAAAAAACAGTTTCCACAATGTTGTTAATACAAAATGACATCATTTTATTCAAATGTGCCCTGGGGCCATATTCACCTTTGGTAAAGAAGCCTGAGGCAGAAGCCTGACATTCAATATTTCTGAAGACTAGTGTGATAGGAACACAGTTTTGTGGGTTTTTTTTTGTTATTTCTCTGCTGAAAGTGTTTTCTAACTGTACCAGTGATTTATGTTGGGGTTATCATTTGTGGCTTTTAGATGTTTCTTAGAAAAGATGTACATGGGATGATGCTGTTTTTACCATCCCTTAAAGTTTTCTAGATGGATGGTGAGGAGAGTCATAGAGATTTTATGCAGTTTTAGTGAATTGAAATGTATAGGAAGTTATTTTACCATTCAATAGGGTCAGTTTTCAAAAACTTCCAAGCCTTCTTGGAGAGTATCTTTGATTTTATTGATTGGGTATGGAGGAGTAGTTATGTATGTTGAAGTTATTTGCCATGTAGAGATTTTTTTAGTATTCTTAATGAATTTTTTTTTTTGGGGGGGATATAGTATAATACCCTGAGAAAGGTGGTGATTGTTGAAGATTATTTTTGTCACAGGTGAATTATTCATTCATTCATTTTTTTTTATATAGAAACAGAGTCAGAGAGAGGTATAGATAGGGACAGACAGACAGAAATGGAGAGAGATGAGAAGTATTAATTATTAGTTTTTCGTTGTGACACCTTAGTTGTTCATTGATTACTTTCTCATATGTGCCTTGACCATGGGCCTTCAGCAGACCGAGTAACCCCTTGCTCGAGCCAGCGACCTTGGGTCCAAGCTGGTAAGCTTTGCTCAAACCAGATGGGCCCGTGCCAAAGCTCGAGGTCTTGAACCTGGGTTGTCTGCATCCCACTCCGATGCTCTATTCACTGTGCCACCGCCTGGTCAGGCTATTCATTCATTCATTAGTTTGTTCATTTATTCATTTATTTATTTTAGATTTTAGAGAAAGGAGAGAGAGGGTGGTAGGAATGGGAAGCATGAACCTGTTGCTTCTCATTTTTTCATTGATACAGCAAGCCCAGGGTTTGGAACCAGTGACCTCAGTATTCCAGGTTGACACTTTATCCACTGTGCTACCAGCCAGGCTCACACATGTATTTCAAAAGATGGATCATGTGCAGCTTTATGGAATATGTATTGACTCCTGACTTTTTCCAGGTGTCTCCTGAGCCTAGGACGCTCATACCCAGTGTTTGGAAGATGGTAAGTTTTGTCTTTATTGGTATTGTTCTGTAGAGGTCTGCCTCCCTGTTAGTCATTGAAGAAAGGTATCCTTTCAGCTGTAGGATGGAAAAAGACATGCTGTTTGTGTTGTGTTCTTAGTAGTATACAGCTATTTTTTAAAAACATTTTATTGATTGATTGATTTTTTAGAGAGAGAGATAGTAGGGGGAGGAGCAGGAAGCATCAACTCCCATATGTGCCTTGACCAGGCAAGCCCAAGGTTTCGAACCGGCAACCTCAGTGTTCCAGGTCGACGCTTTATCCCACTGCGCCACCACAGGTCAGGCCAGTATACAGCTATTGTTCTCGGTCATTATTGACCTTGGTGAGGGCCCTGTGTGCCGTATATGCTTAGTAGGAGGTGCCAGTGTCTGCACTGGTAGCCAGCAAAGCCCACCATCTCTGTGATGTGATATGCCGCCATATTGGGGAAATATGCCCTGGGGGCAAAGTTAATTTTAATTTTGAAGGACCTGAAACTTAGCATTTTTATCATCTTTCTGTGGAAATTATTTTCTAATCACAATAGTGATTCATTTGGGGGCTATTTTATAAGTTTATGTGAAAAGATAGTAATGTAATGAGTATAATTACTCCCTTTTCTAACAGGTTTCTAGATGAGTGTCATGTAATATTATTTTCTCATAGAGTTGTTCTGACAACAGTTATTCTATGAATGAAAGATTTTTCTTATTATGTAAAGAGAAACCTTTATGGTACACAATGATAGGAATTTCCACCTAGCACTGCAGGTTCCATACTAATATATAGGCTATTTATGTGTATTAATAAGAAGAAGCGTGTTTAGTTTGTTTGTTTTTTAGTGTATCTGGTGATGTTGTATAGTGTGAAGTTGCAATGAGGGTCAGGGTTCCAGAATATAGGGTTATTTGTGGGATTTTAGAGGAACCAAAGATAGAGGAAACTGGTAGTAAGCCATGTTCTGTGGTGTATTAAAAATTTGTCTTGAGAAAAAGTGTATTTTTGGACAGGTATATATGTGTCATTTCAGAAAAGCCTAAGAAGAGTAGTTTAGAGGGTGAATTCTGGCACGTGAAAGAGTTCTGAGAAAGATTCCTAGCGACATTCAGAAACAGTCAGGAAAGACCACGTGGTGAGTCCTGACGAGAAGCAGAGATCCTGATAGGACCAGTCTGATTCATCAGAGAGTGATTCAGCCTCCAAGTTGTGAGATGTTCCTTGCCTCTCAGATTTTCTGGGGCATCGTCTCAGCCTAAGATCGTATTCAGCCATTTTTGAAGATGGTTTGTAATTGTTTTTTCTCAGGTGTCTGCTTCTAGGCGGGTAGGTCAAGAGAGTTAGCATTTGTGATCTAGGATTCCAAATGACCTAGCGTTTGTATTCTATTTGTCTTGTTGTGCCATAGAGTTGAGAGGGAGTTCTGAGTAGTATTAACATTTTGGGCCGGATTATTCTTTGTCCTGGATGAACATCACCTATATCAGATGCGCACTTGTTCATTGTATTCACTGCTTGCAAGTAGTGCTCCTTGGAGTGTTGTGAGAAGGTCTGAGTCATTCTCAAAGTGTTGCAGCCATAAGTTCATGATGGATTCCATAGTAGGAGAGGGAGCCCAGTCTCACCCTCATCAAGCAAGTGCGGGTTATGATAGGAGTCATGAGGGAGTAGTGGAGAGAGTGCAGGCAGGAGGGAAACATCGGCATCAGCATCTGAAAGCAGCGAAGAGCATCTGAAAGCTGTGAGAGAAGTGAAGCCCAGGAGTGCTTGTTTTGCTGGAAGCAAAGGAGGAGCCCTGTGAGAGAGAATGGGTCACAGGAAAGGAAGGTCGTTTGAATCAGAGAGATGAATGGCGCCGAGGGGAATTGTATCTGAAGTTAGAGTCTAATAGGGAGTAGCTTTCTGGGACCCAGTGAAGGTGCCATATGGCAGGGAAAAAGACTCATCTATGTAACAGAAATTAGGGAGTCTGTGGACAACTTTACTTCTCTGAGTGGATGGTTTCAAGCTGCAGGTCCAGAAGAGGGTGAAGGAGAGGTTAAGAATTACTCAGTGGGGGTCCCACTTACGGAATCCTGTAGTCACACAGGCCTACTGTGGGGGAGGTCTCTCATCCTATCCTCTGCACCTGAGAACCTCAAGTGGAGCCTGAGTCCCGCGGGAGGTCTCCTGGCATGGAGGGGCAGGAGAGTGCTTGCAATCCACGGTTTTCCTGGAGTAGGGTAATCCTCATGAGCGGGAGGAAGTAGGATATACTCATGAACAGTGTTCAGTTTGTGTTCTTTAGGCGTTTTGGGAACAAGGTGGAGAAGTTGGAATGGGGGAGGGGGGTAGGTTGTAGAATTCAGTGAAATGGTAGTGTGTGAATTTTCTAATGGTTTGGCACGAGAAAGGTGGGTGATCTTAGCCTGCAGCAGGGAGGTTGTCCCAAAATTGAAAGGGAACTCATGGGGTCCCATTGCAAGGTCAGTGGAGGAGTCCATGGGAGAGCAGGGCCCACCGACTTGAGCGAGTCTATATGGGGAGGGTGTGATCTGGCAAGCAGTGTCGGGTGGCATCAGACACTCCATGGCCAGTGAACAACCTGGTTGCATCCGTGGAAAAATAAAGCAGTCCGCTTGTGGTGTCGGGAAATGTTATTCAGGTTGCCTGTCCTTTCCTGTGTGTCTGGGCGTGCAGAGTATGGAGTATTGTTGAGTTCGTGAGGGAGAGGTTTAGTAGTGTGAATCCAAGGGAGACGGAGTCAGGGAGTCAGTGTTCATCATTTCGAAGACTGAATACAGAGAGAAGGGTTTAGCATGTTGGAAGGAAGGATGTCGCCCAGACTGGGTCCCTGAGGCTCTGAGGAGAAGAGGAGCCATATGCTGGGTGGTCTGACAGGGGAGCAGTGAAGTGACCTGCAAATCTGTTCTGAGAGGCCCAGACGTCGGGTTGCAGTGACCCAGCACGGTGGAAGCTTTCAAAAATCCAGGAAAGGCCGTTGTTGCCGTGTCTAGCAAGTTGGGTTCCTGGTAGAGGGAGGAGGACAAAGCAGCCCATGGGGAAGCTGAGGCCTTTCCAGCAGGGGGCTGGGGTGTATCAGTATCAAGGAAGGGAGAGGGTTAGTTAGGGTCATGGAGAAGGGGTCATTGGCTCACTCATGCTGTCCCATAGTTTTCCTCTGAGTGTATTCTTGTGGGTACATGATGGGTTTTGAAGAGGTCAAAGTGGAGGTGATGCTGTTCATGACGGGTTGCCTTTGCCTTGGAGACTCATTGTTGTGGGTGCCGGGAGGAGAGAGAGTGGAGTAAAGGGAGGTGAAGGTGGTTTCAGGTAAGTAAGAGTGAAGGAGAGGGAGTAGGGATTGGAGACGGAGCTGAGGGTTTCTTAAGGCAGACTTTCTGCAATGGGTAGTGGCTGCTCGGTATGTTAGAAAGAAGTGTTCAGAGAAGAGCCTGCTCTTAGAATTTCTCCCCTCAGTGAAATTGGAATGTGGAAATAAGGAATCCTTCAGTGGCAAAGAGGTTACTTTTTTAGAAAAAAAAAAACAACAAAGCATGGATTTGGATGAGAAGACTATGAGGAGAGAGAAGCACTGTGCCGTTTACTTTTCTTTATTTTTCCATTCTGTGTTTCGAGGTTTTCTGTCAGCTGTGGTCTGTGTTTGGTTGGAGCCCACTGGGTGGACGCTTTCTGCCGGCACCCTGTCTGTGAGGGCGCACAGTGTGCACATGAAGACAGATTTGTCATGTCGCAGGAGGTGCACGTTGGTGTTTTTAGAACCAGTTCTTAGTCTGAGTTGCATGATATAGCTCTGTGGGAACGAGGCCGAGAGTGTACTGGACTCTGAAAAAACCTTATATGTAAATGGGGGCTGTTACCTTTCACTACGGAGCAATGGAGTATTCAGGGAGTTAGTTCACTTTCGTTTGGGGGGAGTGGCGCCCGTTCGGGGAGTCTTCAGTCGTCAGCCTACGGGGGATGCGTACCCACCGGTCTGACACGGTCCCACGGTTCCCACCACCATCGTAGACCCATCGTGGAAACTTCGCGGTTAAGTCCGGGAGGTGTCCAGGGCGTCCCTGTGGTGAGACAGAAGCGAGGCAGGGTTTAGGTTGAGGGAGATCCCGGGGGAGTCTGTGTTGCCCGCCATGGCTGAGTGGGGGAGTCTGAGGGAAGGGAGCTCGGAGACGGGGTCAGGGGGAATCCAGAGCGCAGGGCCGTGCCCACTGCTGCCCTGGGCTCAGGTCTTGTGGGAAGAGAGAGGGTGCGGAGGGGCAGGGTGGGGAGGGAGGAGAGGAGAGGCACCCACTCAGTCTGTGAGTGTTCCTGGGAGGGGAGCAGCGGTGTGTCGGTGTGTTGGCTGCGGTGTGTTGGTTGCGAGGAGGATTCTTAAGGGGTCAGGGGGTGACTCTTAAGTTGAAGTTTCATAGAACATTGAAATCAGGTGGCCCCCAGGGATGCTGTTCTCAGCTGCTTGTTCCTTGGGATTTTGAAATGGTATTTCTGATGTTGTCTGTGGGGATAAGGCATTGTGTATTTCGGTGTCCACTGTGGGTTTTTTTTGTTTACCTATCTTCAAAAGTTTCCCCAAAGTTTCCTCAGTGTGCATGTCAAGAGAGGATCCTCAGTTTGATGCCCTGTGGCTGCATTCCCATATTCCCATAGTGAGTCTTAGGGGTTTGAGGATTAATTTGCTGTGCAGTGGTGCTTCCAAGTCTGATGACGACTCGATTTCTGGGTCACTGGTCATTGCAGTCTGTCTCCTCGTAAACGTCACATAGAAAGGAGAACTTGGGAAGGCTGCAAGTAAGGTTTAGGATGGATCCTGGGAGCCAGGGTGAAGGTAGGCCATTGGGATTCAGATCTCGAGAGTGAGAGATTGTCTTCCAGGCGGGTTATTTCATGTCCTGGGAATGGAGGAGGGAGCAAGGTGGAGATTGTAAGGGGCTGGGAGAGAGCAGGTGTTGAAGTAGAGTCCAGAGCAGTGAGGATTGCAGGAGTGAATGGTTCATGAGCTTGGGACTCTCAGGAGGATTTTCTTAGGTGCTTTCTATTGCAGTCCCACAGTGACGCCAGGGCTCGGTTATGGGGAGGATAGCTAATTCATTTAGGAAATTGTATGTCTGGGGCCTGGCTGCCTACTTCTATTGACAGATTTTGAAGGTCAGCATCCCGTGAACGGGAGACTTTTTGCTATAGATACCATTTTTGTGTGCACAGTGAAGCATTGCTGGCACCTGCCTGTGATACTTTATTTCTTTCAGGATGGTCTCTGTTCAAGTGACGATGGTTGGCGTTAGGCAAGTTTGTGCTTTCTCAAGCATTGCGTTTTGGGTGGCACACAGTAGTCATGTATTTAGGTTTGATATCTCTGTTGCCATGTGTGTGCTTTTTGGGGGACTGTTGTGAGGCAAGGTACATGTGAGAACACAAAAGTACAGCGCTTTCTGCCCATTTTTTTGGGCCTTCACTGGTTTCTGTCACTGTGTCTGCACCTGGTGTGTGTCCCCCACCCTGTTTTTGATCATAGGATTTGGTGCTGCAGTGCATATGGAGTGTGGTGATGCAGGACTTTCTGTGATTTGAATATTCATTTTGAGTCTTGAAGATGCTGTCAGAGCCCATTCTGTGTATGAAATAAATACGCCCTCAAAACAGGCTCCATGTTTGGATGAATCCTGTTCTCTCCAGTCAGAATCAGCCCCATTGAGTGTCTGACTGTGGGGTTTTCCTAATTTGTGGAGACTGGATTCTGTTGGATAGGAGCGTGTGGGCCTTTGCCCCTGTGAACCATCCTGAGGAGATGCTGAGAGCTGGGAGGATCCAGAGAGGTGTGTGTGCCTCGGGGACACTTGAAGAGTTCAGTGCTTTCACCCATGTACTGGTATTTTAAGCTTGTTGCTCTGGGTGGAATGTAGGTGGAAGACTTCATGAGTAAAAATAAGAATTTATGAAAGTATTCCGTTGTTTGGTGGTTCGCATAGGCTTTTGAATTGAATGCAGAGTGGTTGACTGAGAGGGACTAGGCTGACAGCGGAGGTATTTAAACTGCGTGGACCCTGTGCCAGCGTGTTTGCTTCCAACACTGTGATTCCTGTAGGTGGCATGAGGTGGAACCTTGAAGAAGACATTTCAGGATAGAACAGGTGTCTCCTAGGTTGGATCTCTTGCTCATTCTTTTTACGTAGTTTTCTATTCCAGTGGTGAGCTTGGGAGGGAAGGAGAAGTTGTAGGTCCTCTAAGATGTATAGGGTTAGCCATACAGGCTGCTAGGCCAAGGAATGAAAAATTCCTTCCTGTCATTCCTTATGTTTTTATTTGGTGAGTCAATTAGAGGAAAGAAGGACATGGACTGTATAGGTGAAGAGTTGAAGGATTTTTTGAGCACACATGGGGCGCATTGATATTGTAGAGATCACAGTGCTTATGGTGAGGGTCTCCATGATTCTAGAGTGAGTGTATGTTTTCCTTGGTCTAGGACTATCTTTACATGTCATTACTCCCAAGGAAGGGCATAGGAGGCTTTACCAGCTGTTCTCGTTTTTACCAGGTAACGTAAGCCTGGCCATTGTGAAGTAGGTTGTCAAGATTGTTTGATCTTGAGTGCAGGCCCCATTTCCTGCTGCTGGAAAGGACAGAAGAATGTGTAGTGGTTGAGTACAGTGGGTGGGAGACATGAGCATTCTACTGACTGTGTGACGTTGAAGAACGGTTAGGTGTCCAAAAGAAAGAGGAGGAAGTGAGGTGACATGAAAAAGAAAGTTGGTGTTGCGAGTCCTTTCATGGCTCAGTTAAAATGGGATGTCCTTCTTGGAATTCTGAGAGAGAAGTAGGAATTGGTCGTGTGGTGTTTCACAAGTCCTGCTAAGATTCGTCCCAGAGGATGGAGCTCATGGCGGCGATGTTAAGGAGTGGGCCACCTGGGTAGGATTTGTGTTTGGAGGAGGAATGCTTAGACCCATGAGGTGTGTAGAGGAAACAGTGTAATGGAAAGGTGTATGCTGGGAAAGGTGTGAGAGAGCCGTATGTGAGGTTTGAGAAGAGGCAGTGATTTTCCTGTGTCTCCTGTGGTTCGTCCTTGTGTCCCATACCGTCCCAGTTGACTGTGCTTATCTGGTAACATCCAGTCTGATACCATCCAGTCTGTAGGGTATGTTATCAGCTCAGAAAAAGGAGTCCTCATTGTTTTCAGGGTACTCCACACTATGTTTTGGAGTTGTCAGCATGCAAGGTGAGTGTTGTAGGGGGAGGTACTGGTTTTTTTGTTTGTTTGTTTTTTACAGTGACAGTGAGAGACTCAGAGAGAGGGATAGATAGGGATAGACAGACAGGAACAGAGAGAGATGAGAAGCATCCATTATCAGTTTTTCGTTGCAGCTCGTTAGTTGTTCATTGCTTGCTTTCTCATATGCACCTGGACCGTGGGGCTGCAGCAGACCGAGTAACCTCTTGCTCAAGCCAGCAACCTTGGGTCCAAGCTGGTGAGCCTTGCTCAAACCAGATGGGTTCGCGCTCAAGCTGGTGGCCTCAGGGTATCAAACCTGGATCCTTCCGCATCCCAGTCTGAGGCTTTATGTACTGCGCGCATACCTGGTCAGGCAACTGTTTTTGAACTAGAGTGTTTCATGATGTCTGTTTTGTATTCCAATGGACTGTTTTCCAGCTCTTCTTCACCCAGAAGGTGCTGTCATTCAGGGATCACTTGTTTACATTCTATGCGGTGATCATCATCCATTATTTCTGTCTCCTCCCATCATGTTAGCTTTATGATTTTCCAAAAGACCAGGGAAGAGTGTTGACTATTTCTTGAGCCAGGATTGCCAGAGAAACATAGACTTTTGACGTGTCCATGAGTCCTACCATATGAAGTGACGTGGTTATGTTGTCGTGCAGTGTGACTGTGGTTCTGTCCAGGTATTATTAGAAATGTCGGTGTCATGCCTGTCTGGGTCCTACTGAGAGGTCCATGGCAATGCTTTATTGTTCCAGGAGGAAGTCCTTGTGTTTGTGCGACAGTTATGATTTCTTATTTTCACTTTAAAGAGCAGGAGGAAGGGATCTAGAAGGAAGTGTCCTTTTATTGCCATACTGCGTCGTTCAACTCAGTTGGGCGTTCAGCATTTGTTTCTCCCATGTGCCTTCATTGGTGGTGTTGTTGGTCTTTAGGCAGTTGTATGTAGAATGTGTTAGTCCTGTTTTAGTGAATTCACCGTTCATGCCAGTGAGCGTGATATGGGTGTTTCGTGAGAGGGAGATGACATGGAGGAGTGCTGTTTCCAGAGAAAGGGTCCTTAGAAGAGGAGTCTGTTGATGCAGAAAACGGTGAGGTTAGTTAGGTCTTCAGTGTGCAGTGTGGAGTGGGGTCCTGTGGTTGAAGTGTGCAGATCTCTGTATGGTTTTCTTCCGGATACAGAGGGAGCGAGAAAGGTGGCTGTACAGAAGTCCCCCTGCGGAAGGTTTGCTGGACACTGATGGTCGCCTTTTTACCAAGGTTGTAGACAGTGAGTGAGCCTCTGAGCAGGCTATTTTAGGTTAAATAGAATTGACGTCTCTGCCTCCCTCTTGTGGACACCTAAGGAAGAGCAGCCATCAATAGGGTATGTCGGCTTATCCTTTGGAAAGAATTTGGGAAATTGCAAATGAACCTGTTGTCAAGGAGGAGACAGGATGGCTTTGAGCTGTGGGGAGCGTTTCTGTGTCTAGATATGTCTTTTCCATGGCATTTCTGAGTTCATTTTTTGCATTGCCTTGTCATAGATTCCTTAGTGTTAATTTCATTCTTATCTATGGTGGTCCTTTGTTACGTTTTGTTTATAAGTGGGTCAGAAAGAAACATGAGGTCAGAGGGGAGGCTGCCACTCCCTTAGTGAGGAAGGCAGGGAACCTTTTTTTAGGAAGAATTGTTACATTGCTTCTGTGTCATCTCGATTGTTCTGTGGTTCTGTGCGTTGTTCCTGAGGTTTCCTGATGGCCACGAGAGGAGGAACGATATGTATTGATGTGATTATGAGTATGTAATATACTTGATGTCCTCAGGTGTGTGGGGTTTCAGTACTTAGTGGGAAATTTAACTGGCTGGTGACAGTGCTCTGTGTTCTTTCCGTGGATGCTTCCTGCCTGGAGTTCTAGTATGTTGCCTCGTGAACTTATGGCGTGGTTGGATATTGCAGCATAATAAGTTTCTATTTCTGTGTGAATTGATTGTTTTATGGATCTATGTTTCAGGTGTCTATCCATGTTTCCAGTTAAGGGTTTCCAGTATAGTCTATAAGGAATTCACATGGGTGGTGGATATTGTCCTGCGTGATCACCATGGCTTTCCTGTGGGGTGATCATTCGGTGTGTCATGGTAGGATTTCTTTTCATCTTTGCACCTGTAATGAACTATCTGTGGTTGGTTTTCTTTCTCATTCTTCATATTCCATCCCTTCATTAGTTCCCAGGGTGGTCTGAATAGTATGGTTTTCCAGTGGATTGTGTTTCTGCGTAGCTTAAGTTGGTTTAGCCTGTTGGCTTGAATGTTTTGAAGACATTTTAAATAATTTTTGTCTTTTAATGTGAAAATAAGGTCTCTCTGTTATACATGTTGTTGAAGTCTGGATTCACAAACCATTGAATGAATGGAAAGGTTTGTAAAATATCATGGCATTGTGTGTTTTTCTGTACGAATATGGAGCACTGTGTATTTTGTTGTTGCTGGGAGTTCAGGGCATGCTGTCCATGTTGCTTTGTCTCCGGTTGTTACAGCTTACTGGTGTTGAGGGAAATTTATGTTTATATTGTTGAGGGTTAAAAAAATACTTCCGTTTAATAAATTAAACCGAACTGTGGATAGTTACTGAAGCCGAGAAGGTTGGGGAAGTAAGGTTAGATCCGGGTTGCTGTCCATGTGATGTTTTAACCCAGGACAGCTCATGGTGGGTAGTTCTGTCTGAGGGAAGATCTTTCTCTTGGCCAAAGGAATGCCTTTTACTGAAGCCATCTGTTGTGTTTTGCACCTGTGGAGTGTGAGGAAGGAAGACATCCCAGCCCTCATTGTCATTGTTCTGGGAATCATTTATATTTAACTGTCTTTTTCCTGCCTAGGTAAAGAAGTTTCAGTGAAGATATCATCCATGCTCCGAGTCCACCGCTGGGAGTGAGACACTGGGTGTGAGGGCTTGGGGTCGGGGCCTGGTGTCCGCCATCGGGCATCTCAAGTGTGGTTCTGGCCGCAGTTTGATGGAGGGCCCTTGGGCTGCAGTTTAATCTATCGGAATACGTCCAGGGTCCTCCCTCAGACAGCAGTTCGTTCCCTGGGTGTGGTGTCTGCCTCCGGGTACCAGGCCTCTGCAATCTGATAATTGCTTTTTGGTTTGTGTGAGGGGATGCGTAGGGTCGAGGAGTGCATTCCAGGGTGGTGGTCAAAGGGTAGGTCTAGGGCAGGGGTCGGGAACCTTTTTGGCTGAGAGAGCCATGAATGCCACATATTCTAAAATGTAATTCCGTGAGAGCCATAGAACGACCCGTGTACTCTACGCATTATCCAATAAAAATTTGGTGTGGTCCCGGAGGACAGCTGTGATTGGCTCTAGCCTCCCGCAACCATGAACTTGAGTGGTAGGAAATGAATGGATTGTAATCTATGAGAAGGTTTTATATTTTTAACGTTATTAATGTTATTTTTATTAAAGATTTGTCCGCGAGCCAGATGTAGCCATCGAAAGAGCCACATCTGGCTCGGGAGCCATAGGTTCCAGACCCTTGGTCTAGGGCATGTGGCTTCTGGGATACTGCTATGGTATTAGGTGTTACTGGAGAGGTATTAGGCTTGGAGGCAGATGGGAGGGTTTCCCCTGGAGGGGGAGGGCTGAGAGTGAGTGGGCGGAACTGAGGCCAGGGAGGCCAAGGCAGGGCGTTCCCGTCTTTTTTCTGGTCTGGAGTTCTCTGTGAATGAGAACTTGGTCAGTGTCACAGCACATACCCCCATAGTTGCCTATGGAATAGACAAAGGACAGAGTTAGTAAAGAGAGGGGCTAGATGTTGATCCAATCACTGAGCACCAAGGTGAGGAGTTTCCTCTATTAACCATGCTGCATTTGCAAACGAAGAGCCCCTTCTGGAAAGGAAGGCAATCCAGGCTGGGGCATCTGAAGAGGTTGGATGCCTGTCTGGTTGCAAAGGGATCAGGCGGATGGAGCCACAGAGTCTTCCGCTGTGGTCAACGTAACACTGCAGAGTTTTGTTCCCTTTCCATGGCGAGTATCTTTGTCATGGGATTGTCTGGAAAAGTAACAGTGCTGTACGTGGGTGGGCCCGACTTGTGCGGGTAAAATGATGTGATTTCCTGGACAGTGCATCCAGACAGGTAAGACTTGGAGTGTCATGCAGCTAATGCTCCCCAATGGAACTCTACCGGCATGTTTTCCTCCTGCCCTGTGTTTGGAACAGAAGGAGCATTCTTGGGTCTCCGGAAGGGGGTGTCTTCTAGGAATGTTCCCTGCTTTTGGAAGTGTTTTTACTGAGGAGGGGCACGGTCTCCCGGACGTGTGGGGGTGAGACACTTTCATCTTCATTCCTTTCGTGTTGTCTCTGTATGGACTCGGCTTGCCGTTTGTGGTGTTCTTTCGATGTGCATTCTGTTACTGCTCATTGTGGAGAGTTCCCACGTTACTTTATTCCCGGTGCCCCTATTCTGTGTACTGGGAAGTAAGATGTTGATTAGGATTGTTACCCTTTGAGGTGTGTGTTGGCCATTTTATTTACCAGTTGAGTAGATGTCCTTGAGAATCACTTCGAAGTGCGGCTCCACGCTGCCCTCAGGTGGACATGTGTGGGAATCGCATGGAAGCCTGCATCCTGAGAGGGATCCATTGGCTTTGGTGTATTTGTAGTGGTTTCAGTCTTATCTTAAAGTTTTTTTGGTATCGTTGATGACGGCTGTCTAGTGTCTGTGGGTGGGATGCTCCAGAGAGGAGGTCAGAGGAAGAGTCCTCTGGCATGAGTTGAGAATGCAGAAAGTAGGGACAAGGGAGGAAAACGGTTGTGATAGACCAGATCCCAAGAGGGAAGATGTCACTGTTGTGTGAGGGGTTTGGTCTTTCACAGTCCTATGTTCACAGTGCTCTCTGTTACTATCCGCAGATTTCATGGAGTTCTGTGGGCATTGAACAGGGATCAGGACGTTGTGAGTTTGCTTCTTAATGTTATTCTGTCTGCTTATTAGGGTGCCTTCTTCCAGAGGCTGAGTGATGGGTCCTTTCTGTTGCTGTTCTGTGTTAGCCTTTAAGTGTTGTGATGCTTGGCAGCAGGTCTTCCTTAGATTCGTGTTTGGGGAGCTCTGTTCATACTGTATTTCATTTTTCATCTGGTTTCCTGATTCCTCGATTCACCAAGGTGGAGGGAAAGTGAAACTCGTCTTCCTTGATGCACAGCTTGATTTAGCTTCATGGCTACTGTGCTCTGGATTTGAATCACTGCTGCCCTCCTGTGGACATCTTTAATTACTGCATGTTATTGTCATTCATCAGGTGCTGTGGGCATGTGGCAGGTAGTCTTCCTGGGAACCTTCCTTAGAGCAGCGTATCATTACGTTCCACTTACATTTTTGAGATTGCATTTTGTGAAACTGAGAAATACCGTTTCTGTTATTTCGATCTTTGCAGGTCCCTTGCACAGTGTTCGTAGTCCGTTGTGGACTGTGAGCCTGTGTTCTGCTGACAGACCTGAGAAGGTACTGATGAAAAACATTGCTTGCCGTCTCATTGCAGAGAGCAGAGGACTTGCCTTTGTGATATGGACAGCTGTGGCAGTGCTGCCTCCTTGCCCTTCTGTACCTGTGAGATCATCTTCTAGCTCAGGTAAGACAAGTTTTATTTACTTTCCCTAGACGTTCCTATGTGGCGCTGCAGGGTTCGTTGGGATCGGGAGGCTTTGCACATCACCCTTTGAAGCTGTGTCTTCACCCTGGCTTTACAAAGTGATTTCAAAGGTAGGGTAGTAGGGTAGGGTCAGCAGTTTCTGCCTTTGTTCTTTTGCTTGCTATTCAGCATTAAAATAAGAGTGCATGTACTATTACGTTGTGGTTCAACTCCCACATTAGTCATCTGGTAGTCTTAAATGCTTCGATTTCCAAGTTTTTGGGAATGCCGTCTTGGCTGCAGAGGTGGGTTCTTTCTGCAGGGTCTTTGCTTTGTAGTTATTTCTGTTCTTAGAATATGTTTGTATACTTTCCTGGAGATTTTTTGGTGTGGTTTCCTGTCCTGGTTGTGTAGGGTTCAGATTTAGGTGCTACTGTTTGCTGTGAGGCAGGAAGGTTTGATGACCCACTCTGCCATGTCTTCTTTGTTCTTCTGTGTTCCTGATCTGGATGTTGTCTGGGTATCGTCTTTGAGTGAGAGGTACTTCAAGTTCCACTGCAGCTTTGTTTGCAAGAATTATCAAGGGATGAGGGTATGTGGCTTGGGTCTACACCTCGGTTATGCTGTCTTGGTGCCGCTAAGGTTTCTTCGTCTAGTGAGATGCCTCAAAAGTGAGTGGCAGCATCCTTCCCTATCTGTGGGTGGTATTTTTTCTGAGGGTTCAGGTTCATTTATTTATTGATAAGAGGAAGTCTTGAGCTATTTCCTGCCTGGTGGTTTGTGCGTGTATGTGAATGTCAGTATTTCTGAGCAGGAGAAGTTATTTTAAGTTATGTTATCCTTTATGAGTGATGACATCACTGCTCTAGGGAATATTGTGGTTCATCTCCTTTAAGAGGTATTTCGTTATGGAGAGAATTCCAGTGTGGCAACAGTGACAGTTCTGTATTCCCTGTGCTCCACCGTGCTTGATATCTGAATTTTAAGAGAGCGGCCCGAGATGATAGCCATGATTGGTACTCCTGGTACTGTAAGCGATATGCATCCAAAGGTCTGCTGCAGGGAGATGGCTTTGCTAAATTCTACTCACTTTTACCCTTGGCATTCTCAGCAGCAGTTCGATGGCTGGTTAGTCTCGCCTCCTTTGTGTTAAGTTTTTGGTGTTTGCTGTGCCACCTTCACTTGTCAGTCCTGTTTTCCCTGCATGCCGACCCATTTCTCTGTATGACTTCAGAGATCATTAGGTCAATCTCTCCCATTTCCCATTAGGTAGAGTGACATGTTGTTTCCAGTAGTTTTATGTGAAAAGGTTTCCCATATGTTTGTTTAAGCTGATGAATGTGTGATGGGATCTTCAACACAGGATGTATAGATGAGAAGGTGCTGAGGAAAGTCATTGGCCCTCCTTTATTCCCTGCGTGCTTAGAAGAGATTGTTGTGGGAGATGGAGGGCTGTCATCGTCTTTGTTCCTAAGGTGCTTTAGGTGGGAGTTCATGCAGGGGTTGTACTTACTTAGGGAAAGTGATCTCTGCATTCAGTTTGTTGGTCTTTTCTGTGTCTAGGTGCAGGCTGAGAGGGAATGTCCAGGTTCCATGACTTCCATGTTCAGGAAGTGTCTTGGATATGGTAGTAATAACTTTTGCTGTATGTTTCCAACTGGACATAGTCTGAGTGCCTCCCCTATGTCTTTATTTATTTGTTTTTTTTATGTGCTGTTTACAGAACCCTGGGTGTGTGTGAATCAGGAGGACCTGGTTTTGTCCTGGACAGGGCAGCTGGATGGGCTCTGTGTTCTGCCTGTGGTGCATTGCTGACAGTGGTGGGTTTTTCCTGCCGGGGAATGTGGTGTAGGGTACTTTGTGCATTCTGATGAGGGTTGTTGGGTGTCCTGCGTTCTTTGGAATTGCCTTTGGGTCCTGTGTTTCAGAGTGCAGTCTATGGGTAGCATGGAAGTCTGTTTTGATGGATGTGGCCTGGTAAGAAGGGCTTGATCTATGTCTCCGCCGTCTTCTCTCTTTACTTTAGGTTTTGTGTTCTGTATTGTGTCTTTGCACTTGTTTGGGGTTGGATGCTGAGGACCTGTGCCTGAGTGCATGTGTGTGGCTTGCTCACAGTGGCCCTGGTGTTGTTTGTGTGTCACAGCTTGTTCAGCATTTCCTATGACCCAGACCTGCTGTGATAGGCCCCAGTTTACGATAATGGTGTGATCCCTGTGACACTAGGACTTTGCCATCATGGTGCATCTAGCTTTGAAAGGATTTTTCAGTAGAGGCCACTCCAGGGGAATAGAAAGGGGGAGTTGCGCAGTGAGCACACTGGGGATGGCAGTGCTGTTGGTTTCTTAGGGCTGGGTTTTGACATCATCGAGAGTCCCTTAAGGGTTTTTCCACCAACAGGGACATATAGAGCTTTTCAGTGATTATGTTTCCAGTACATTTCTGTTGATTAGTCTACTTGCCAAAAATGGGAAACTTATGTTGAAAATCAGGAGCTGTCACTGTGAAATGGATGGCTGCAGAGGTTGTACCTGCTGAAATTTCTGCCTTTGTGGTTTGTTTAGGACCTGTAGGTGTTCTGCTTGTTTGTTCTGTTTTCTTTTTTATTAATCTGGTGTTGGGTTTGTTGGAGATGTGTGGCTTTCAGAGTTTTGTTTTTGAGTTTTATTTTCACCCAGAATTCAGAAGGGTTTTGGTGAGTTTGGGTGTTTTGAATTATAGTCCTGTCGGATTTTTCTCCGTCTCACCGTTTGCTTGCTTGTTTGCTGACATGTTCATTCTGTGTTCATTTGGACTTTGTTCCTATTGTCCATAATTCTATTTCTGCCCAGGGTTTATTGGGGTGCAGTGATTGTTCATGTACCGCACCTGTTCCTAACCTGTCTTTGGCGTTGAGGTGGGTTCCCTTACCATGAGTGTGTGGTTTGAGGTCCCATCACTGTGTGTTCAATGTGTACGTCAGCCTCTGTTTGCATTGTTGGATGTTGGATTTCTTTGCCCTGGATGAGCAGATAGTGCTTCACTGCATGTGTTCTTTCAGCCTTGTTATCGATTAGAGAAGGGAATGATACAGCATTTGGAATAGAGTTTTGTTCTTGTTGTAGGGTTTAAATTGCTGTTGTATTGATTCTGTTGGTGCAGAGTGCATTGATTCCACATGTTTGTTTCTCCCAGTGCTCCTTGAGTGTGGAAATCAAGGTGTTTTATCACTGTTCAGTGCTGGGTTCTGCAAAGCCCTTCTTTCCTGGTTCCAAGTGAGTTTTCTGGGTAAAATGTGTATGACAGCTCTTGGTTTTCTTGGTAGCAATTTTGTTATCATGGGACTTTCTTTCATTTTGCTGTTTTCAAGTATCAAGGAGTTTGACTGTCACGTGTTTGATCGGTACTTTGCTGGACTGTAAGCATAGTGTGCATTGCAGTGTGCTGCAATAGACTGTTTTGGTAAGGTGTGCAGTGAATTTGTTGGCTGAAAGCACATTTTTCATAAATGCTTGTTCTTGTCTTGATGCAAACTGAGTATGACTGTCCATGGCACCTTAAGTCTTTTTCAGCTTAGGAGGTGTTACTGAGGTGTGACGATGCAGTTCACGGGTCATTGGAGTGGAGGGAGTACTTTTCTCAGGGGAGGACATCTCCTTTCAGTCCTGCAGTTGTGGGATATGTGCATTATTTCCCACTCTTCATGTCTAAAACTCTTCATGCATGTATGCATTCCCCATGACCCTCTCAGTCCGATTAGCACAAGATATTGTATGAAGCGTCTGTGCTGTCTCGCCTGTTACTCTGGTTTTCTTACTATGTCGGCCCTGGGTTAGCAGGAAAGGGAGAACTGTTTTTATGGGGGGACAGTGTCCACAGTCCATAAAGAGTCAGTGATACACGTCGGTCCTCTTGGGGAGCCCATGGTTGTATATGCTGAATACTGGGGTGGTGAGGAAGTATCCCATATGTCCTCAGAGGGCAAATTCTTCTGCATTCGGATTCATATTTCTGTTTCCTTACTGGAGTGCTGTCACCCAGAGGACATGTTGGGAGTTGCACTTGACCTGCTCTCCCCGATCATTTCAGCTCCCTGGAATTCAATGAAGGGTGCGTTCTCTGTCCAGAGAGGTTGGGATGAAGATGCCTTTGAGGAGGACCCGTTTCCTCCTCATAGCCAATGTGAATTGTACGTGTATAACCAGCAGTTATACTGATTTTTTGAGGGAGTCATGCACAGTGTGAGAGGATATAGCAGTGTTATGACAGGGAGTCTCTGTATTCCACGCAGAGGTGCCTTGGAACAGTCAGAGGATTAGGACACGGACTGACTGCACATTCCAAGACTTCAGGTGGGGTTCCAATACAGGTGGTGTGCCATGTGTACGTCTGCCTGCCAGTAGCCATGTATGTGCTTCCTGGTCCCAGTGTTCCTGTCTTAGGGCAGGTTAGCTTCTAAGGGTGAATCCACATCAGCTCCCATAGCAGATCTCCATGTTCTCTCTGTAATCCCTCAGAAGTGTACGACTGAGGTCCTGTGGCATCATGCAGTACTCTGCCTTCGTGTAGTGTGTCCACTCACAGTCAAAGGATGTGGTCGTAATATGTCACTGATTTTTTTCACAGGGAAAATGCTTTCCTATCCCTGTCATGATCCAGTGACATGGTTGCAGGACGTGTCTACTGAGTTCTTTACCCAGATTACCGAATCCTGGGCATGAAGACTGTTACTTCCTGTCCACGTGGTGACCAATTGGATAGAATGTGAGACTGAGATGTAGAGAACCCTGGTTGAAGACCCTGAGATCTGTGGTCCGAGTACTGCCTCATGCAGCTTGTACATGGGTTCCTTAGGACTTGTGGTTTGACGTTGGATCATTGATATGACTCCGTGGTCGTTGGATGGATCCCAAGGATCCTTGGCCTCAGCGTCAAGGTTGCCGGCTTGAACATCAGGTTCCTCCCCTTCCTTCATGGAGATAGGGGAAAGCAATCGATGATCAGGTAAGGTGCCTGAAACAACAATAGACCGTCTCCACAGAACCCCTTTTTGTCTACACTGTGTTACCAGGCCATGTTTGTGTTTAGGTAGAAAGCCATTTTTCAGTGTGGTTATTTGTTCTAGAGAGTCATGTGAATTTTGATCAGAACAGTCATTTTTATTGTCTTTGTGTGGGTGTATGGAGCAGAAATGTTTGATCAGATATGTGGGGAGCAAAGATCTGGTCTGTGTTCGTGGCTCATCTTGGTATTATGTGAGCCATTTCTTTAAAGAGTTGTGTTTAATTTTATAACCTCCATCATAATGATCTATTTTTCAGGTGAGAGGAGGGAAGATCATGATGCAAACTTCTAGGTGTGCCCCATCGGGAGCCACGCAGGAACCTCATCTGGGGCAGATGCTCCAGTACAGAGCTGTGTTCAGATCCTGAGGTGACAGCACTGGGGGTACGCTGCCCTGCTGGAGGGGGAGAGAGAGGGAGAAGGAGTGAGGAGAAGCAGATGTCTCCGTGTGCCCTGACCCAGAGTGGAACCTGGGTTGTCCATAGCGGAGCAATGGTCTATCCACTGAGTGAGCTGTCCAGGTCTATCTTTATGAGTTTTGTTCATTAAACTTTAGGTGTGCAATTCTGGTTGGGTTCTGGCGCTTTGCAAGTGGATGCGTCCGTGAGAAATAATGAACGAATGAGGGCCGTGGCGGGTCTGGATGCCAGAGGTGTGCGGGGAGGACCCAAGAGGCGGCGAGAGGCTAGGTGTGGACGGGCGTAATTAGGTGCAGTGCAGTCCTGACCCGTGGTGAGAAGGGTCTGGGGAACCCAGGGTCGGGTTCCAGGTGATGCCATTGTGCAGGCTGTGTGAGGTGAGTTTCTTAGAGTTACTCACGTAGGTGGTGAAGAAAAGTGAAAAAGTGATGAAGCATTAGGTTTTCTTCTTTGCTCATGGGTGCAGGCAAGACTTAGAATTTCTTGTATGTTTTGGGGCACGATGTTAATATGTTTTGGTTGCAAGTATATTGTAAGTGCCCTTGTTATTCGTTTTGGGATTTCTTTTACAACTTGCAGGGATATGGACTGTGCAGTTCATTTTTGTTGTGGATTTGTAAAGGAACCGTAAGGAGAGGAAGATACATCGTTTCTATGTGTCACCGCAGGTGTGAAGCAGTACACAGCCGCCTTTTCAGCTGACTTCCGCGGGATGCCCTGGCGCCCTCGTGTGGTCATCTCGGGGAAATGACACCTTAGCGCAGGTGTGCAGAGAAGGTTTGGCAGAACGGGTCCTCTGTGAAGGAGGTATCCACTTTTCTGTTCACGGTAAGTGGTTTCTTTCCTTACCGATTTTTTTGAAGGAGGTGTTTGTATGGGGGGTCTTCTCGTTTCCGAAGGAGAGAGTTGTGATTCATCTATTTCAATGGTAAATTTTTCTGTTTTTTTCTTGCAGTTAGTTATGGTGTATGTCATTGGGAGCTTGTGTTTCCGAGTTTGTGTGCAGTGCATGGAAAGCAGGAACTCCCAGGTTCATGCCACTCAGCGGTTGGAAGTGCTGCTCTTTGTAGTCATGGGTTTTGCCATCAAACCTAGTAAGTGTTGTATAATGTGCATTGGTATGACGTTCCCATCGCTCAGCTAGATGGGTTCCAAAGTAGGTTTATAGTGGTGAGTAGGAGAAGGAATTGTCTTATTCCTATGTATTAATTACTGTACTATTTTCCGTAGAATGTATTCTGTATTCTGTCCACCGCATTGAAATGTTCCCACTGATTCTCATGGAATCTGCTTGTTCCCTTATGGTTTTTGCGTTTCAGAAAGTCTCGCTTGTGGTACAGTTTTGATTTTGTAAGGAAGGTGAGTTTTCCATTGTGATCTTAAAATGATGAAGTTTAAATTAGTTTATTTTGCTAAGGTAAACGTGCATCAAGTGTCCCTGGTTCCTGAGTGTTTTCATGTGAATGAATCAGAAACAACTCAAGTCAGGTATGAGCAGCAGGGCGCGTCCCCCAGAGGCTGACCAGCCAGAGATGAGAAGTGGAATCAAGAGAAAGGTACCGAGGTGGACCGGAGGAAAATGGGGTCCAGATCCGAGGTTGATACTTTGTACGGGAAGAGGGAAGGGTTTGGTGGATGTGAGGCCAAGTGCTGCCAGGCAGGGGTCGTTGTTTCTGGGTCAGAGGTGTAGAGGTGAGAGGATCGTGACCTAGAGATGTCAGGAGGAGTGGAGACATGAGGGAGGGGTTTGGGGGAGAAGGCGTAATTGGGAAGAGAAGCAGAGAGGAATTGTTGGAGGGTTTGTGGAACGTATGCCCCACTCCCAGTGTAAGTGAGCACTTCCAGTGGGAGCACTTTTGTATTTCCATATACACCGTGTTCAGAAAAGAATGCAATTCTTTTTCTAAAAAAATTTTAGTCATCTATTTTAGGTTCATGATTTATTATTCGAGTTTTAGTATTCTGGTTTGTTATTTATTGCATTGAATTTAGATATTGATGGTCATTGAAATGTATTGAAATGAATTTCTGTCCCCAATTTGTAGGAGTAACTTTTTCTTTTCAATGTAGAGCACGGTGTCCCGGGATGTATTGGTTTTGTTTCCATTTCTTTTTATTTCTCACTGTGTTATGGCGTAGGTGGCTGCAGTATTTTCTATTAGTCGTGCCTGCCTGTTAACATCCACAGAAAGTGATTTTTGCAGATAGTAGAATGGGAGGAGGGTGTTACTTATTTTCTAACATAGTTGTTGTGACACCAGTTAGTTTTTGAAGGAAATATTTTATGCGATGTGAATGGAAAGATTTATGGTAAAAGAATAAATAGGAATTAGCTTACTAGTCTTGGAGGTTTCGTTGTAAGAAGGAAGCTATTTATATCTATCGGGAAGGAAAAAGGTGTTCCTTAATTTATAAAGCGATGTAGTGGGATACCGCACTGCAGGGATCGGAAGATGAATACTTTGTGTTTGTTGTTATTGTTCAGGTTTTAGCTGTCATGAGGTGAGTTGAAGAGAGGTATGTTATTTGAGATCTAAGATCAGCAGCACTATGACCTGCCGCTTGTATTATTTTGTAAGGGTGACATTGAGTTATTTAGGAGTATTATTTGATGTTCATTTGAAAACATGTTTATGTCATGATGTAGTCATCTCCGTTTTTTTCAGGGGTCTGTGTGGAGGGTTACTAGAAGTATAAAGAAAGTTCACGTCATTTTAGTGTATTGAAATGTGTAGAGAGCTTGCCTATCACCACATTGGGTTAGTTTTTAAAATGTTGCAAGCAGTCTTGTAAAGTATGGTAGATGAAATACTTAGGGTATAGTGGTGCAGTTACGTATATGGTATGTTATGGGCCATTCAGAGTATTAATTTATTTTTACTTTGTCACCTAGGTTTTGGTTGCTGATATCGGAGTTCAAAGCAATGCTTCCTTGCCATTCCATAGAGGTGTGTTGAATCTCCTTTTATAGCTATGAATAGTTCTATCTTGGTTTTTAGGATGGTGGTCTACGATTGGACTTTGGAATGTAGACTTTCACGGTATACTGAATTTATTAGATTGACTTAGCGTTTTTAATTTGTTGGACCATTTTTTGTCTTAGAATCTAATGTCATGTAAAAGTTTTTTGGTAGTTGTTTTCAATTCTTTTAATGTCTTGCTCCTGTATGTTGTAGGCAGATGCAGGGTTTTCTATGAGTCGAGGATGGATATGAACATTCAGAAGGAAGTCATTTCAGTGATTGGCAGGATGTTGGGGTGCTATTTAGTTTTTGCTATGATTGTTGGTTTTCTTTTATTTTTTTTTGTGATAGAGACAGAGAGAGGGACAGAGAGGGACAGACAAATTGGAAGGGAGAGAGAAGAGAAGCATCAGTTTTTCGTTGCGGCACCTTCGTTTCTCATTGGCTACTTTGTCATATGAGCCATGATTAGGGGGCTAGAAGTGACCGAGTGATCCGTTGGTGTAGCCAGTGACCTTGGGGTCAAGCTGGTGATCCTTGCTCAAAGTAGATGAGCCTGCGCTCAAGCTTGTGACCTAGGGGTTTTGAATAGGGTTGTTCTGAAATCAGTTTTTATAATTTTTTCTTTTATGTGAGGGTAACCCTTTGTCATATATAATGTGTGTTTGAATTAGCATCTATTCATGAGAGCGAAGAATTAGGTTGTTTATGTTTATTGATGAGGAGTTAGCGCAGCAGTTTATTTTGGTAGCTATATGGCAGAAGGAATGATTCGATGGAGTCGGGGTTTCTTTCATTTATTGGTTTTTGTATAATTTCCCTATATTTCGTATTTTAATAGGTGAAGTGAAACTAAGGAAAGAGCACTATTTAAAGGTCTGGGTGTTTTAGTAAAATCTGAGAGAATGAGTTTATAGACATGTTTGGGGAGGGATTTTATGTAAAATTGTTTTTAAGGTGATTAAGAAAGAAAAGAGGATGAGAGTTGTTAGTATTGGAGATGAAGGGTGTGGGTGGATGGTGTTCTAGGAAGAGGAAGTATTTTGCAATGAAGCAGAGCGCCATTTAGGTCAGTTGGCTATTGTGTACACATTGAAAGAGGAACCCGTAGATGGTGTAGGTACGAAAGGAAAAGACTAGGATGATCGATGATCAGTTACATCATTGAAGCCATGTTACAAAGCTTGTCATGAGTCATGAGAAAGCAAGGATGCTTTGAAACATCTTGTGGTTCACACGTGATTCAGTGTCCTCATGTGTTCTACGGTCTTTGTCTTAAGCAGGCAGGTGTGGGGAGGTTCTATGCGGCCTCTGTGATGTATGTGGTGCTTGTTCCTCGGTCCCGTGGTCTGGAAGTACAGCTGAAGTCCAGGAGAGGTCTACCTTGTCAGGATGTGTGTCGGAGACAGTTCTAGGTGTTGCAGATAGTTGTGAGATAGATAAGTATCCCATGCCGCTGAGGGAGTTGTGTGTACTTCAACGTCCACCCTGGAGAAAAGGGGGAGGAAGCATGTGTTATAGTAATGGAATAGCAGAAGAATGGTGTAGTAGAAGATAGGGTTTTCTGGGCTACATTTTTGAATGTAATATGTGGTGTGGTATCGTTTGAGTGAGGGTGAGGATAAGGGTTCCAGAATGCAGGGTTTTGTTATGCTCCGGTTTAGTTTGTAGGGGAAAAGAAGTTCTTTGAGAGTAGTAGCAAACCTTGATTTGTAGTATATTAAAAGTTTTATGAAGAAGTCTATTAGTAAAGAGGAATTTGTTTATGATTTTAGCAAAGGAAAATAATGGAAGTTTAGAGAGTGAAAGTTAAAATGTGGAAGAGTAGGAACCCATGTTCTATGGGATATGAAGAAAAAGTTATTAAAGACCGGAGGATGGTTCGTGAGAAGAAGCAGTGACCTTGGGAGACCCAGTCTGGCTCCTCCATGTGAGATTTAGTATCTGAAGCTGTAAGATGTTTTGTGATTTTGTTATGTTGTGAGGTGTCTTGTCAGCCTGAGGCATTCCTCTGGAATTGTTGAAGAGGAGTGATTTTGTCTGTTTTCTTCTGTCGGTATGACTTCCCGCATGGCTAGTTGAGAGGGAGCATGTGTGATCCAGGATGCAAAACGCCCAGATGTGTGTACTGTATTGGACTGTTTTTGCTTCATGGAGAGTCGGTTTCGCCTTGGTGAAGTAGTGACCGTTTGGCCCAGGTCATTGTGTGTCCGTGGTGAACGCCGTTTGTATCGTTGGGACTCAGGAGCATCTGTTTTTCGTCTCCAGTGCTTGGTCAGGAACATCGTGTTCACATGGGAAACACAACGGTTTTGGCCGAGTATGCCCTGGGGGAACAGTCACGGTTGAATCAGAAATAAGTGAGGCGGAAGGCTGGAATCTTTCTGGAACCTGAAAGGAGTTCAATGTAGTATTTTTATAATATTTTCATTGTAATTGTTTTGTAATTGTACTTGTTTATCACAGGTGTGAAGTAGCTCACGGTTGCCTTTAAAATCGTCCTCCGCGCGATGCCTAGGTGCCCTCGTGTGGACACCTCTGAGAATGACACCTTAGCAGAGGCGCGCAGATCACGTTCAGCAGAGCGGATTGTTTATGAAGGCGATGTACAGTCTTTCGTTCGGGTCAAGTGTTTTCTGTCATGGCTGAGTATTTTGAAGGGGGTGGGGTGTCTATTGTTTCTGAAGAAATGACTTTCGGTATCTGAATGAGAGAGGTGGTATCCAACTAGTTCATTTTTGTAATTTTGGTCGTAGGTGTGATTCATGTCATTGGTAGTTTCTGTGACAGAGTTGATGTGAAATGCATGAGACGTGGGAAGTCCCGGGTCCATACAACGCAAAGGTAGGAAACGCTGGTCTTTGTTGTCATTGGTTTTGCCCTCAGCCGTTCTAAGTGTTCTGTAGGGTACATTTGTATGAAGTTTGAATAATGAAGGAGAGTTTTTTTTTATTTGTTAAGAATAGGAGAACTCCTGTGTTTAAAATTTTTATTTATTTATTCATGTATTTTTTACAGAGAGAGAGAGTGAGTCAGAGAGAGGGATAGAGAGGGACAAACAGACAGGAATGGAGAGAGATGAGAAGCATGAGTCATTAGTTTTTCATTGCGCGTTGCAACACCATGCATTGCTTTCTCATATGTGCCTTGACCGCAGGCCTTCAGCAGGCCGAGTAACTCCTTGTTGGACCCAGTGACCTTGGGTTCAAGCTGGTGAGCTGTTGCTCAAATAAGATGAGTCTGCGCTCAAGTTGGCGATATTGGTGTCTCGAACCCGGGTCTTCTGCATCCCAGTTCCACGCTGTATTCACTGCGTCACCGCCTGGTTAGGAAAATGAGGATTTTAAAGCAGGGTTTTAGTGGTGAGTAGGAGAAGGAATAAATTGTCTTATTCCTATTTGTCAATTGTTGTCTTATTTTTTATAGAATGACCGTTAGCCATTATTCGGCTCACCCCATAGAAAGTTTGGAAACGTTTGTCTTGGAAGCTTTGTGTCTCGTTTTCAGGTTTCACGTTTCAAAATGTGTCCCCTGGGGTGGTTCGTGCTTTTAATTTTGTGAGGGTGTTGTCTATCGTCATTTTTAGTTCTGTGAAGCGTCCATGAATTTACTTTGGTAAGGTAAAGGTGCAGGTACGTGCGTCGTTCCTGGCTGTAGGCATGTGAACCAGAATCGAACAGCTAAAGTGAGGTGTAAGCTAGTAGGGTTTGTCTGGGTTTTATGGATGTTTTGGGGTGGGTCAGTCTTTGTCCTGGGTTTATGGCTGTGCATTTCCTGCATCTGTTGTTTGCATTTGTAGAATGGAACTAAAAACCATCGCTTATAGTTTTGATAATACAGAACGGTGCTATATTGCCCAAATATGCCGTGGGGACGCATTCAGGTTTGGTTTAGAGACCTGATGCTGAAACCTGGCTTTGAATATTTCTGGAAACCACAATGATAGGAACAGAGCAGTCTAGCGATTTGTCCGTTGAAAGTGTTTTTTAACTGTAGCGATGAATTATGTTGTGGTTTTTATTTTGTGTTTTTAGATGTTTCTTTGAAAATATGGAAAGAGGACCATGCTGTCATGAATTGTCACGAAATACTTGTAGATGGAGGGTGAGGAGAGTCCTAGAGACTTCAAGCAATTTTAGTGCATCGAAATGTGCAGGAAGTTGGATTTTCCTTTAGTAGGGTTATTTTTTAAGAATTTACAAGACTTGTTAGAGAATATCTTAGGTTACCTTGATTGGGTTCGATGGAGTCGTTATGTAAGTTGAAGTTATTTGCCACAGAGAGATTATTTTTTATATTTTCACTATTATTTTTTTTGTGTGAGAAAGGTGGCGATTGTTGAAGATTATTTTTGTGACAGGTATATTATCCATGAATTAATTTAAGATTTTAGAGAGAGGAGAGAGAGGGTGATAGGAACAGGAAGCATGAATTTGTTGCTTCTCATTTCTGCTTTGACCCAGCAAGCTCAGGGTTTGGAACCAGAGACCTCAGTCTTCCAGGTCGACACTTTATCCACCGCTTTACCATGCAGGCTCACAGCTGTATTGTAAAAGGTGGATTATGTGCAGCTTTAGGGAAATGGCGTTGAGTCCCGAGTTTTCTTGTGTGTCCTGAGCCTAGGACACTTGTACCGAGTGTTTGAAAGATGGGAGGTTTTATATTTGTTGGTGTTATTTAGGGTTCAGCCTCTGTGTCGGTTGTTGAAGAGAGGTTTCCCTTTAGGTGTAGGACATGCTGTTTGTGTTGTCAGGGAGTCTTCATCTTTCTCATAAAGTAGGGCTTCTCTTTGGAGTGGCATAGATATTTTTTGTTTCCGGCCATTTTTCAGTGTGGGTGAAGGCCTTGTGCTCGTTAGGTGGTCAGGAGCATGTTTTGTGTTAGTGTGTGTATTGGGAGCCACTCCACCATCACCTTATGTGTGATGGGAAATTCCGCTATTTTGTTATAATATGCCCTCGGGGCAATTTCTATTTTGACTTGCGAAAGACCTGAAAAGGAATATTTTTTATAATTTTTATGTGGAAATAATTTTCTAATGTAGCATTGATTCATTTTTGGGCTCTTTTAGAAGTGTATTTGAATAGTTGGTAATGCAATGGGTATAGTCACTTTCTTTAGAGGTTTGCAGATGGGTATAATGTAATACTCTTTTCTAATTGTTCTGATACCAGTTTTTCTATGAATGAAAGACTTCTCAGTATGTAAAGAGAAATCTTTTTGGTATTAAAAGAGATGAATTTCCATGGAGTATTACAGGTTTATTCATAGATGTAGGGTATTTATGTCTATGGATAAGGAATATGGTGTTTAGTTTGTTTGTTTATCGTATATGGTGATGTATGGTTTGAATCATCGTGAGGATCAGGGTTCTGGAATACAGGGTTATGTCTTGGTTGCTTTATATGCTAGAAAAACTGAAGATAGGTGACAGTATTATCAAGCTGTGTTGTGAGGCGTATTAAAAATTTGTCTTGAGAAGAAGTTTATTTCTAGAGAGGACTGTGTGTGTCATTTTATCAAAGGAAAAGAATAGTGGTTTAGCGGGCAAGTTTTGTAATATAAAAGATTAGGAAGAAATATTGCTGGTGACCTCTGGAAAGCGTTGTGAAAGACTGGGTAGCGAGTCTTGAGGAGAAGTAGAGATCTTGACGTGCCTTATGTGGTCCATCGCAGAGCGATATTTTCTGGGGTATTTTCTCAGCTGAAGAGCCTTATGAGCAAGTTTTGAAGATGGGTGGTCTGATGTTGTTGTTGTTTTCAGGTGTCAGGTGGGTGGTTCAAGAGAGTCAGTATTTGTGCTTTAGGGTTCCAAATGAACTGGTGTTTGTACTTTAATATTCCTGGCGTGCCGTAGAGTAGGATGCGAGTCGTGGTGACGTTTTGGGCTAGATGATTCTTTGTCCTGGGCGAGTATCCCCTGTATTAGATCTGCTGAGGAGCACCTGTTTCTTGTATCCACCGCTAACAAGGAAAGGTCATCCTAGATCCCCCCCGTTAGGCAAATGTGAAACAGCGCCATGTTGGCCAAATATGGCCTATGGGCAAGTGTACTTTTGGTCTCTAAAAATTATTGAAGCCGAGGTTTCGACTATATTTTGACAGGGAAGCATTGAGAATGTAGTAGTTTTACTGTCTTTAGGTGGAAGTTACGTTCTAATCACAGAAAGACAGTGAGTATGTAGTGGTAAATGGTAGTGGCAGTGCGCAGTACTTCAGATGGCGACGTAGTGCCGAGGCAGTGCAATATATCTAAGTAGACATCCAGGAGTTTTTTCCAAGGTCTCGAGAGGAAAGGGTGAGATCTAAAGACTGTCAGGCACTTCATGGACAGAGACGAAAGTGAAGTGGTTACCAGGGGAGTGGAGTGAAGAGGAACAAGTATGTCATGACAGAACAGGAATTGTGTTTGGGGGATGAGGAGAACATGGAATGGCTAGATGGAACAGAAGAAAGATGTTCACTTGAAATTAATGTATCAGAATTGGTGAATGTCCCTGTGTTCAATGTAATTAGCAAATGGAAATAAGAGAGGAAAACAGTAAGTCCACAAGTCTAGAAGGGAGTTGAAGAGGAATGAGAGTACATGGCTGGTGGATCGTGTTCTCTTTGTTGTTGTATTTCAGGTCTCAGTTTTCATGTCGGTCTTTGGATCACTTTCAGATATAGGTTGCAAAAAGAGATATTGTTTATGTTGTCATGGAAGTGTGTTTTTATTCTTTAGCAGGGTTGTGAAACTGAACTCAGCATGTGGGCCCGAGAGCAACATCACAGCTGTTTGGCAGCTCGCACTAGGTCTACAGAAGCCAACTGTTACGCAACACTTTTCTCAGTGCAGTTGTAAAAAAAAAATCAGTACAAGCACAATCGTACATGCTGTTTACTGGTGGCCGTGAGTTTGAGACCCCTGCTAGCGTGGTTTGTTGTTTTTGTCCTCCTTTATGTGGCCGGTAGCTGTTTGTCTTGGGCATAAGTCTCCTTTGTCGTGGTTGCTTAGCAGCACCTGTGATGTTGACAGGAATTGCCAGCTTTAGACCCCTCGTTTTGACATTGTGAACTGACGTCATAGCGGGTTAATACGGCATGGGTGTAAATTTTACTTTGCTTTAGAAAACAGCATAGCTCTACATTCAGATATCTGAGCTTGTTCCTGCCATTATTTTCTTGCTGCATTAGTGAGTATTTTCTTTAAGGGGAGGGGAGGTTTAAGATGTGCATTTGAAAATATGCTAATGGAAGTGAAATTGTCATTTTATGTCTTTACATGTTTTGTGATCTATGGCCATAATAGGGATGAATAGCATTTAGGTAGCTTTAGTGAACTAAAAGTGGCAGTACCTTGTTTTATTGTTTAATATGTGTTTTTGAGAAAGTTTGATGTGTTCTGGATTAATGTATAAGGTACAGTATTTTGGGGTGCAAGTGGAACGTGTAGATATAGGGAAGCTTATTTTTTAGTCATGTTCGTGTTTTTAAAAATTATCTTTGGTGTGCAGAATGAGTCGTCAAGGTATGGTGTATCTCTGAGAGAGGTACATGCTATGTTTTGGAACATGAAGCATGGGTCCATGTTTTCTATTTGCAGCGGGGTAAAGTATTTGAGTTTGTTATGTATTGAGTGTGGTATGTATCATCCCTGTCAATGAAAGGAAAGAAAAAGAGTTTCCATTCTTCAGGTTTAGGATCTGTTCTTGGCCTTGAATAGAGTGTATGGTATAGAAATGTAGTTTGGTTCTCATGTTCCATCCTTGTATTTTAATTATTTTATCGCCTTTCCATTTTAGGTATTTGCAGTTTTTTTTTGTTAGTTGTGTGTATCTTCATCGAGAAAGAAGTGAGTATTTTTGGTGGACGTTCATCAGAGAGTCAGTATAACAGAGAGTGTGTTTGTTATGCCTGTTTTTTAAATGGGATAGGAAGAGAAACTTTTGAAGTGAACTATGCCTGTGGACAGGAAGGTACCGGTGGAGTTTCCACAGGAATACATTGCACGCTGAGGAAGCGGATAGGCCATGTTCTATTTCAGAAGCTATATGATAGAAGGAATTTTTATGTCCTGTTGTCCTTTTTTCCGTTCATGACTTGTAGAATGTTGCTGTATTTTGTAATAGGTGATGTGAACTTGAGGCAGGAGTATCATGAATAGCTTGGCTCGTTCTTCGGGCTTATGACGTTGGTATCCAGGCAACCCTCAGTACAGATTTGCGTGTTTAGGATACATGGTGGAGACACCGCTTGGTTCTGCAGAAGGTCCCAGTTAGCTCGGAAGTTCAGTGCATGTCCAAGCCACTTGGGAGTTCTGTCACAGGTCCTCAGAGGAAAAGGTAGATAGGGTGAATGGACTCATGGAGATAGATAAGAGTGAAGCGGTTATCAGAGGGAGGGTGGTGGAGAAGAAAGGGGGGGCATGGAGTCCTGCTGTTTCACTTAGGTGCTTCATGGAGCCGTGCTCTATGGCAGTGTACTAACACGTGTGGCGGGGTTGTTTAGAGGTGGAACCCATGATCGTTTCCAGCGTCGTCAGTGTGGACTGCAATGAGGTGCCTGTCCAGGGCCAGAAAGTGTACATGGTTGACATCAGTATTTCTAAGGAGATGCATGATTTTATTGGATATGGTTTTTTTGGTAACCGATAGCCGTATAGAGAGGGGGAACGTATATATGGGCACTGCAAGTAGTAGTTAAAAATGTTATAGTGTATTTAATGTGTGAATGGATAATGGTAAAGGGGGTGAGTGTAGGTTATATTTGAGTGAGACTTTTGAAGTTAGATTAAGGAGATATGTTAAAGTGTGGGTACAGGGCATCTCGAGAATGTTTTTGTTCCTTGTAGGTTAGAAGAATTGAGCATGGGGGAAGAGGGCAGGGGAGGCAGTGTTCACAGTCAGTGTGTTCTGTAGAGACAGAGGTAAGGGATGGGGGGAGGTCATGTCATGAGAGTGGCTTTGTGGAGTGTCATTCCGGTGGCACATAATAGGTGTGGAGAGAGGTTATTATGAGGTAATAAGAGGGAACATGTGGGGAAGGTGAGATCGGTGCTGAGTGGTGAAAAAGCTGGAGTAGAACGATGGGGCGTGCATGGTGTGGGGCTACTTGACACTAGCCCGTCTGGTGTGGACAGGTCATGTAGGTGATCCTGTGCTGGAGAGGAGGTCAGTGAAAGTTTTAAGTTCATGGGTCACGGGGCTGATTTGGATGATGAGGTCGTGCACGTGTCATGGAAGTATAAAGAATGGTAGGGGTGGCACGTAGTCTTGTCCAGAAAGGGCGAGATGGGGAGCAGAGAGGGATGGGAGGTTAATTTTGAGAAAGAAGTGCTATTACAGGCAGTCAGTTGAAATGGTTTGTGCTAGGGAAGGATTTACAGGAAAGTGGCAACGGAGGTGAGTCAGGGTGACCGGGGTGTAGCATAGGGTGGTCCTTGCTCAGTCTTCATGTTCCTTATGGCCACTCGGGTCAGCAAAAGAAAGGTTAGTTTTAAAGAGGGTTCCTAGGCCCTGGCCGGTTGGTTCAGCGTTAGAGTGTCGGCCTAGTGTGTGGAGGACCAGGGTTCGATTCCAGGGCAGGGCACACAGGAGAAGCGACCATTATCTTCTCTACCGCTCTGCCGGTCTTTCCTCTCTGTCTCTCTTTTCCCCTCCCGCAGCTAAGGCTCCATTGGAGCAAAGATGGCCCGGGCTCTGGGGATGGCTCTGTGGCCTTTGCCTCAGGCGCTAGAGTGGCTCTGGTCGCAACATGGCGACGCCCAGGATGGGCAGAGCATCGCCCTCTGGTGGGCAGAGCGTCGCCCCTGGTGGGTGTGCCGGGTGGATTCCGGTCTGGTGCATGCGGGAGTCTGTGTGACTGTCTCTCCCTGTTTCTAGCTTCAGAAAAAAAAAAACACACAAAAAAGAAACCTAAAGAGGGTTCCTTAGGAGTTGGGGGTGTGACTGATCAGGGGGACTAGTGGGTGAGAGCTGCATTGTGAAAGATCCTGCTGTATAGGAAACAGCTATTTATAGTCTTAGCAGTGATGATGTTTGTAGTGGTGGTTCCCTCATTTGGGCTTATTGTTGCAGATGGCAGAGAGGGCCGTCCTAGCAGTAGCTGTGATTCTGTCCTCAGGAGTGTTTCGAGAGGAAGGTCAGTACCAGGAAGTCGGGGGAGTTTCTACTCAGTGTGACTTTGAGTGGTTGTTGTGCTGTAGTAGGTCCTATGTTTAGTGTGCAGCATGGTGCAGTCTGTGCTATGGGAGGAGAATGCTTTCTATGGTCGGTGGTCCTAGGCAGGGGCAGTGAAATCACGTGCAGTATGTAGCAGTTTTTTTTTTCTGAAGCCTGAAAGTGGGAGAGACAGTTAGACTCCTGCATGCGCCCGACCAGGATCCTCCCGGTACGCCCACCAGGGGGCGATATTCTGCCCCTCCGGGGCATTGCCCTGTCGCTACCAGAGCCACTCCAGTGCCTGGGGTAGAGGCAAGGAGGCATCTCCAGCGACTGGGCCATCCTTGCTCCAATGGAGCCTCAGTGGGGGAGGTGAAGAGAGAGACAGAGGAAGGAGAGGGGGAGTGGTGTGCCCTGGCCGGGAATTGAACCTGGGAGTTCTGCATGGCAGGCTGATGCTCTACTGCTGAGCCAACTGGGCAGGGCTAAATAATAGATTAAACTCTAGTAAGTCGTCAGATAAATATGTATTCTGGCTCTGGCTGGTTGCCTTAGCGGTAGAGTTTGGGCCTTGTGTGTGGGGGACCCAGGGTCGATTTTCGGCCAGGGCACATAGGAGCAGGGCCAGTTTGCTTCTCCAGCCCCACCCTTCCTCTCTGTCTGTCTCTTCCCTTCCCGCAGCCAAGTCTCCATTGGAGCAAAGATGGCCCGGGCGCTGGGGATGGCTCCTTGGCCTCTGTCCTAGGCGCTAGAGTGGCTCTGGTTGTGGCAGAGCATTGCCCCCTGGTGGGCGTGCTGGGTGGATCCTGGTCAGGCGTATGAGGGAGTCTGTTTGAGTGTGTCTCCCCGTTTCTAGCTTCAGAAAAATAGAAAAAAAAGTTGTATTTTGCTAAACTGAGCAAAAATCCGATATAAAGTACTTGCTAAGCAATTATTAGTATATGCTTTAACTCTGCTTTCTAAGTTTTATAAAGCAAAGTTATTTCCCTACTGTAGAAATCACCATTACTGTGGAACTGGTGGGCTGTTAGAAAATTTTACTTCTAGCAGAGATACAAAAGTTGGTAGTAGGTATAAAAAGGCCGTGATGTGATGTCAGTGGGGGAGGTTATTTGGGTAAACGTTATTGTCTGCTTGGAGATGTAGGGAAGTGTTGATAGAGGTGTGAGGTTTCAGTCTTGTTTAATGTGCATCTTCGCCCCCCCCCCCTCCACACTTTTCCTCTCTGTGGCTACTCCGTGCTATCCTCCTCCATTTCCTTTGTGTCCCTGTACGTTCCCTCACCATCCTCCTTAGTCTCCTGAGCTTCTCTCTATCCTTTCTGAACTCACTTTAAGTACTCCCAGTGTCACTTCACCTCACGTCCCATCTCATGGTCACCGTGCCCTTATGCCCTGGCTTCTACTTCTGGTTCTTGAACCCAGTGTGCCTCTGATCGTAGCCTGTCTCCAATCTCGACCATTTTTTCTCCAGTCGTCTTTCTTTCCACGGTTACCATTTCCGTTCTAATTCTCTCACCATTGAACTTGCGGTTTCAGATTTTCTAAATGATGCCAGAGAGGATCCCCATTGACTAACACCCCCGAGTGTGCTGCTGCGATGCCAGAGCACAGTAGCCCGTCCATGCGTTGTCTCTGCCAGCAGGAGTTCTTTGTGAGAGAAGCTTAGGTAGTAGTTTCATTGGTGTATGTGTTTCACCATTGAATGTCTTAGTAGTTTCTTGGGAGTTGTAGGGCTCCCCTTCAGGAGGTATTGCTGGGGATTTTTCCAGTGGTGTGTGGACTTTATTGAAGAAAAGGGGAAGAGCTGGGGACCCTCGATATGTTGTGGGGCAGGGAGTCCCCTGGAGACCGAGAGCATCTGGGAAGAAGTTGAAATGATCTGGATGCTGGTACCTCCTCCATTAGGAGGCTGTGTGTCAGCAGATCCCCCACAGCATTCATAGAAAGTGCGTCAGTTAGGAATTTTCTGGGCGAGATATTTAGCCGGTGAGTGAAAGGAGTGTCGACTCCTCACTGTGAGATTGATATACTGGTTTTCAGAACCGGCTGTATAGGGAAAGGATTTCTAGGCCCTGGTGGTCATCAAAGCTCGTTATTGAGATCTTGCTGGCGGGGGCAATTTCTGTACAAAGTTGTAATGTGTGTGTTCATAGAGAAAGCAATGTCGTTAGCAGAATCGAATTGGTCTGCTGAATGTTAGCAAAAATGGTTTATAAGGTGGTGAGAGAGGAGATTAACTTACTTCAAGGGGATCCGTGAATATCTGTGGTGTGTAGTGACAAGTCCCACCCCATTGCATGTCTGTCAGAAACTTGGGACTTGGCTGAGTTTACTAGGGAGGTAATGTTGAGGGGCGTTGTGGAGGGGATTGGGAGTGTCTGCTGAGGGAGATCTCAACCGTTTTATTGCTGAACCACCCATTCCCATCATGTCAGTTTGTGATGTGAACCAATTGGAGCGAGTCAGAGCCCCACAAGGTTTCGAGATGGTGTTTCCTTTCCATTCCATGGTGCTCAGGGTGTAAGATGGAGCTGGGGTCCCCGGCCCATAGTCCAAGCCCTTTCTCCCTCCCTGGGAGTCTTCAGGGAGTACGCAGAGCTGGGTTTACATAGCATCTCTCATTGACTAGTTCCACTGTGTGTTCTATTACGTCCAGTGTCCTGTTCTCTAATTGGATGTGGTGGGGAGCTGTTCTTGTACAGTGTGGTTGGGGAGGGGGGCAGTGTGTGGTGTGCATAGCCTGGGTCGGAAGAGTGAGGATTACGTAGATGACACAGGTTTTATAGATCTTTTGGGAGAAAGGGTTAAAAGGAACATAGGGCAGTTGGGGCATAGCAATATTTTTGAAGATCGAAGTTTGTGGGATGGGGTTCAGAGATTTTGCTGTAGGGAGTTTCCTAGAGGTAGCAGGTTTTGGGTTTTTGGGTAGCTTCCAAAGAGGAAGTTATCTCCAGTAGTTCCTTAAACAGGGCTCAGCTATCCTCCTGCCCGAAAATTCCCAGGGAAATATGATGAGCTGGGGCACTTTACTATATAAAAGGTGAAATGCAGAAAGGCTAGGTGCAAGGGGGTTGTGGGGAGATGCATTTATCAGCAAGGTGGAGAGACCCTGTATGTCCCTTGGAGAGCCATGTTGCCATGAGTCATTGGAAGAGCAGGGGTAGTAGAGAAGTATTGACAAATTATGAGGGTTGTACTGTGATAGCTCAGAATATCTGTTTGTGAAGTTTGTAAGGGGAACTGTGACTCTGGGTTGGCCCAGCAGGTGGAGTAGTCTTCCACTCTAACTCGGGTGAGAAGTACCTGAATTTGCAGAGGTGTATTCCCTTGGGGAGGGTGATATGTCCCAGAGCTATGGATGTGCGTGGATCCAGAGGATAGTGACAGTACAGGGGACCTCATGTGCTAGGGGTTTGTTAGTGGAAAGAGATGGAAAGAGTGGTAAAGGTTCTTGGGAAGCCGAGAGAAGTCTGGATGGCCTCCAAAAGCATCCAGGGGAGTAAATCGGAATGAGATCCAGGGAGAAAAAAAGAGTGAGAGCTAGGCATTTGGGAATGTTGTGGAGTCCGGGAAGGTGAAAGATGGGGACAGAAATGGGGTTTCATTGTGGGTCCCGAGGACTGTCTGTTTTACATGGTTGAAAATGATGTGTATTCCCATTGAATTGTTTAGGATGGTGGTCTTTTGTTTTGGCCGGGAGGGGCTTTTTTTAATGTGCAGGGAAATATTGAATGTGTCCGGGCGAAGAACATGGAACACCTCCTTTGTGGCATAGTGGAGGGAGTGAGAGCCGGTCCTGTCTTTCCTAGGGTGACACGTGTTGGAAAGAAGGAACAGACGCAGTAAAACCACACATAGGCGCGAAGAAAGACAGTTCACAATAAGAGCACACACTAGATGGGGAGTTACTCACGTCAGTGGAGGAGGGTGGGGGTCCTTTTTTGTCATTCCATCTCAAGGAGGTTCCAGACAGGGTGTGGGGTAGAAGCATAGGTGCTCCACGCGTGTGACAATGTCAGAGTCATTCTGAGAAGGTCATAGTCAGGGATCTATAAATCAGTTCATAGTCAGATAATAGGCCCTGTCATGTCCTCAGGGAAGAAGTTAGCGTTGCCTATGAGGAATGGAGGAGCAGCAGAGAGAGCGTCGGTGGGGAGCATCAGGACATCAGAGGCAGCCCAGTGTCCGAGGGAGAGAAGTGATCCCAGGCGAGGTCGGTGTTCCTGGCAGGAAAAGAGGAGCCCTGTGAGACAAGGTGGGATAGGGAGGAGGGAGTGGTGGAGGGTGTTGAGGTAGGACATGGACTTGCAAGTAAAATCACAGTCAGTGGCTGTCTGGGAGTTTGCGGAGGATCTGAGTGGCAGGGTGAATGGCTTCTGTGCCTGATACAGAGGTGTGCAGGGGTCTGTGAACACCTTGGGTCCTCTGAGAGAGGGCAGTGAAGGAGCAGTGTCATAATTAGGGGAGGGTTCGGGGTACGTGAAATCAGTCAGTGGGGATCAGACTTACCGCATCCTTTTGTAAGTTAGGGTCCAGAGGGGAAGGCTTCCTGTCTCTTGAAGAGAGGAAAGAGTTTTCTCAGCTGTCATTTTAAATGAGGTGCATGATGGCGATTGTTCACTGGACCATGCGGCTGACCATGCGCAGGTCTTCTCACTGGTAGTAGGAGAGAATGTAAGGTAAAGAAGTCTCTGTGATAGAAGTCTTTCAAGCATGCTCGCGAGTAAGAGATGTGGGGTTATTGTGGAAGGGGGTAGAGTTTGGGCTGTTTTAGAAACTGTACCAGTATTTGGTAAGCTTTGCGTGTAATTGAATGAAGAGGTTAGAACTCTTTTTAAATGTCTTATTTTTTCGCTGACAGCACGGCTGTGAATCAAGGTAGATATTGAAAAGGCAGATAGTTTTCAGGCTACGTTACGCTTTTCAACTGTCAGATACGTTAATGTGAGGGAGAAACATGCAATCACAGTGAGCTGTACAAGTGTATGGTATACTGGAAGGAAAAAGGCAAAAGCGTAGAACCCTGAGATTTGTCCAGTTGTAAAAATGTCACTGTTCATTTCTCATTTCTAGCAGGTTCAAAAACATGCTGGAGGTCCTGGCAGACGGGTTTAGCGTATAGCGTATGTGTTCTATGAAAGTCCTGGATCATGAGAGAGTAGGAGCCATGTGTTCCTCAACTGTCCCCTCTCTACGGTTTTGTGTTTCTAGCAGGCGGAAAGTGGTTGTGCCTGTTGGAGAGAAGGAATTGAGGGTACTTGGGATGATGTTTCTGTCAGCAACTAGTGGGGAAAATAGGTCCCTGTAATCCAGAATAATTTGCATGTGGGTTTAACAGAAGGATCTCCGATATGGTTAGTATGTGGCATTTTGTGTCACTGTTTCCCTACCTGTCACTTAAGAATAAGAGAACCCATAGTCTAGGGCAAGTGTGATTATGGTGTGTAGGTATAGAACAGGGAGGGTGGCGATGGTGTAGGAACTTACCTGGTGAAGGTGGATTATGGGGATGGTGAATACTATTCATGTCCTCATTGTGGAGCCCAGCAAGGCAGTTCCTGGCTGGGTTATAGTTTCAGTGTCATCATGGAAAATGAGGTGGTCAGGTGTGGTGGTGTGAGGCCTAGTTCACCCGTGTTTCATAGGAGTGAAAATGTGCAGGGTTCCTGCGATCTTGGGTTTGCAGAGGGATTGTCATTCGCGTGAGCGTTATTGGACGTGTCTGTGGGGGATGTGAGAAGCTGCGAGTGCAGGCATTGCAGCCTATTCTTTGCACTTGGGGTCAGAGGAAGGTTTGTGGTTTGGGTTTGAGGGACGATGAGAGTCTGCATGGGACAGCTGTTAATTTTTGGGAAGTAAGTGAGAAGGGGGATGTGGAGTCTATTTCCTGTGGAAGGAAGGAGGGTGTTTTTTATGCGTGTGATGTATTTGGGTCCCCGAGAGAAGAGAGGAGCAGCTTCTGGGCTTGGTAGTTACAGAGGGGAGTGACAGAGATTGAATGGGAGGGAAGGAGCTACATCAGTTGGTCTTGAGGGTGGATCGGGGGAGAAGTGAGTAGAGAGGGTGTGTGCAGTGCTTCCTCATCGCCCAAAGGGTGCTTGTGTGGTCCTCCTCAGTAGGCACAGCTCTGTCATGAGGACGGGTGGAATAGGGAAGGGGGCGACAGTGTGTTCTGAGCTGGAGGTTGTATTGTTATATTCTGTGAAGAGTGCCATCTAGTGGAGTCCGGAGGGGGAGAAGGAAATGGAGGCCTTGGCTTTGCCAAAATGTCCCCATGGCTTTCTCCGGGGCTACCTTTTTTAGGAAGAATTAGATTTCGGAAAGTTGGGTTGAAAATGTTTTAGAATAAGCTTCTGCATCTGCTGTCAGGTTTTGCAGTTGTGGAATTTTAAAGTGCAGTACTGTTTTCCCTTGGTACAAAGTGTTAGAAGGGGGTGTGGTTCCTGAGGAGGTTCTGTGAACAGGTGCTATAATACTTGAGAAGGCGAGGGTTTTTATTTGGAAGCATTTTGGAAGCTTGATTGTTTTCGGTGTGTTATCAGTGGAGAAGGAGAGAGGGGGGGGGAAAGCTTACCTGTTTCATAGTCTTATGGTTTTCGGTATACAGTGATAGGGGATTGACATGGTGTCCAGTGAGCTTCATCTGTAAGGTGCCGGCATACGCACTCGTCATGAGAACGCTGTAATAGATGTTGGTGAAGATGTATTGGCCGATCTCGTTTCATGGCAGAGGAGTTGTGCAGCGGAAGGGAAAGAAAGGGTGAAGGCCATGGTGGCGTACTGTGGAATGCTGTAGCAGTGGATGCTGTTTGAGATGTTTATTTAGTAGGTTTAAAGAAAAGAGCATAAATATAGTTGGGGTCTGTTAAATTGTAGTGGAGGGGTGGAAAAGTCAAAGGGAAGTTATAGTGTGAGAGGAGAGACAGAAGGGTCCAGGATGGGGTAGAGGGTAGACGGGGTCATTGTGGCGTACAGTGAAAGTTGAGCCGGCCACTGAAGGAGTTGTGCTGTCAGAGCGCCTTTGTTCTCCGCACTGAGTTTTTCGGTTTATGTAGAGCAGGGGTGCCGCATGCGGCCCCCGCCGCACTTCCGGAAGGAGCAGTTATTTCATTGGTGGGCAGTGAGCCGAGTATAGTTCCCATTGAAATAATGGTCAGTTCATTGATTTAAACTTACTTGTTCTTTATTTTCAATATTGTATTTGTTCTCGTTTTGTTTTTTTTACTTTAAAATAAGATATGTGCAGTGTGTACAGGGATTGTTCATAGTGTTTTCTTATAGTCCTGCTCTGCAACAGTCTGAGGGACAGTGAACTGGCCCCCTGTGTAAAAAGTTTGTGTAAAAAGTTTGGGGATCAGTGTTGTAGAGGGCTGGGAAGGAGACTTTGAGTCGGTACCAGAGCAGATTCTCTGTGTGTAGTAATAGGAGTTAAATGTGTGCAGTTTCATCGCTTTTGGGACAGAAAGAGAAGAGAGTTTGCCTTATTACTACCGGATTCTTAAGTAGAGAAGTGCAGAAAAAGGGGTGGGCTAAGTTCAGGAGAGATGCTATCTGGACTCACCAGTCATGTCAGTCTAATGTCTGCTGGGGACAGCAGAGCGTTTGTGAGGAGTCCGATTGAAGTTTCGCCTCCATGTCTGCTAGGCTCTTGTGAAGAATGGCATCTTTGCCGCTGAAGTGGTGGCTGGGATGCTTCCTCCCGTTTCCAGAAGTTGAAGTCCAGCGAAAACCATGGCGGTTGTGGACAGTCCGTGGGGAATGCAGTGGGAGGCGTGCGAGGTTTGAAAAGAGAACCAGGAGCAGGAAAGATCGAGGTTGCTTTGTTGAAAACGTTTGTTCAAGATTTTACCTTCTGTGGATTCCTGTGGAGTAAACTCTTGGTAGAGGGGGTACTGTGCAAAGGGTAAGATATGTTGTTTGCTTTGGAAGCATGTGTGGGCTGCGGTCTCCAGAGGTGCATCCCGGCTGGCTATTAGGGAAAGTCTCTGTCGCCCGCGGTTTCAGTTCGCCCTCTGTGCTGCACTGCAGGTGCCCAGGAGACAGCTTACCTTCAGGTGTGTGTTCCTAGGAGCGGGATGGCAGGAAGTACAGAGCAGAGACTGCCTCTCTCGGGAAAGGTGCTCTCCACGATCCTTGGTTACGTGTGTGCCTGTCCTGAAGAAGAAGGCTGGAGGCGGCATTCCCTTTCCCTCGGCCTCCCCTATGGCACACTGACCTCTGCTAGTCACAGCTGCTATTACAGTTCCAATGTAGCCTGGGGGGGTAGGTGAGAGGAAGGGGAGATGAGATCCCAGAGGTTTTCCTACTTACTCAGTTGTGTTGAGGCGTGCGCTCCCCAATGTCCTGTCCATCACACCCAAAGTCGAGTCCTGTGGTGAGGCCGCCATACGTGGAGGTGTCAGAGATAAGTTGTACTCCACCATTTTCAAAGGATAGGTTAATAAGCTTGAGGGGGATGGAATTGGATGTACTTATGAGCATTATTTCATTTTCTTTGTAGGTGTTTTTGGGCAAATGGGGTGGGGGAGGGTTTAGTTCATAGATTTCATTGCCATGGCCTTTTGTGAATTCTTTTAAGGAATGGCATGAGAAAGGTGGGTGAACTCACTCTTTTGTAGGGAGGTCAGTCAGGAACTGAATGGGAGCTGGCTGGCACTCATTGCAGGGTTGTGGAGGAGTCTGTGCCTGTCCATTGTGAAGAGAGACAAGCTGAGTACTTATGGATGTAGCCTGCCCAGGAGTGTCCCATGGCCTTCGTTGGAATTAGTGGTCAGTGAGTTACCTGGTCATCTCCCTTGAGAATTTTTGATATTCATTTGGTGTCAGGTAATGTTAACATTTAGCTTACCTTTTCGTTTAGGTCTGCTCCGGGCATGTGGTGTGTCGGAGTCTGGTGGAGTTCATGCAGGAGATGCTTAGTACTGTGAATCTAAGGGATTCTGAGACAGTGTTCATTCCATGTAGGAGTGAACACTGAGGGAGGGGCTTGGGACGTGGGGAAATATAGTGCCCAGGCCGGACTACTGAGCCTCTGAAGAGAAGAGGAGCCCTGTGATGGGAGATGGGTCTTGTCAATGGGGAGGAGTGAGGTCACGCGCAGTTTTTCCTATGCAGGCTCAGAAGCTAGGGCTGTACTGGCCTAGCAAGGCACAAGGTTTCCAGAATCCAAGGGAGGTGGTTATTGGCTTGTGTGCTGAGTTTGCTTACCTTTGGAGCGAGGAAGAGAAAGGAACCTATGGGGCATTTGAGGTCACTCGAACAGGGTGCTGGGCTGTATCTGTGTCAGAGAAGGGAGAGGGTTAGTCATCTGGAAGTTAAGGGGATATTGGGTCCACACTTACCCGTTGTTGGCCTGTTGAGCTCCCAAGTGTATTTTTGTGGGCACACGGCTGACTGTGAGGAGCTTTCCGTGGAGGTGATGTGCTTCCAGATGGATCTCTTTTGTCTTGGAGCTTTATTTTCCTGTGTGCTAGGAGGAGAGAGAGTGGAGTTAAGGGAGGTGAGGGTGATGTTCGGTCTATAATCAGGTGAAGGACAGGGACTAGTGGTTGGAGATAGAGCTGAGGGTTTCTTTTTACAGAATTTTTTTTTTTGTGTGTGTAGTGGATGCTTGGTATGTTAGAAAGAATAGTTTTGAGAACAGCTTTCTTATGCGTTTCTCTGAGAGAACAGTCATTTCATGTTTCATGGTCATTGCGATGGAAGAAATAGAATGTCTCCCCCTCCGTGAAATTGGATGTAGAAATAGGGGATGCTTCCGAGGCAAAGACAGGTTATTTAAAAAAAAGATGCTACAGATTTAGAAGAGAAGATTGTGAGTGGAGAGAAGCGTTGTGTTTCTACTTTTTGTTATTTTCCGTTTTGTGTTTTGCGGTTTTCTGTCAGCTGTTGTCTGTGTTCGGTTGGAGCCCACTGGGTGGACACTATTTGTCGCACGCTGTCTGTGAGGGTGTACAGTGTGCACATGAAGGCATAGATTTGTCATGTTTCAGGAGGTGCCCGTTGGTGTTCCTAGAACCGGTTCTTAGTCTAAGTTCAGGTAAATAGGTCTGTGGGAACCAGTATGACAGTGGATTGGAGTGTGAAAACACCTTGTATGTGAACGGGGGTTCTTACCTTCAAATATGGAGCTATGGAGTCTTCAGGGAGGTCGTTCACTTTCGTTTTGTGGGAATGGGCCGTTTTGGGGAGTCTTCACTCGCTTACGGGGGATGGGTTCCTGGTGATCCCAGTGGGTTCGTATTTCCTGCTCGCGCTGTAGACCCCTCGTGGAAACTTCGCGTTGGAGTCCGGGCGGTGTCCAGTGCGTTCCTGTGGGGGAGAGAAGCGAGGCAGGTTTTAGGTTGTGGGGGGGAGGTTCCCGGGGAAGTCTGTGGGGCTGACGTGGCCGAGTGGGGGAGTCATAGGGAAGGAAGATCGGAGACGGGGTCAGGGGGAGCCCGGAGCGTTGTGCCAGTGCCCGCTGCTGTCCTGGGTGCGGGGGCTGTGGGCAGGGAGAGGGTGTGGGGGGGGGGGGAAGGAGGGGACGGAGGAAAGGAGACGCATCCGCGTAGTCCGTGACTGTTCCTGGGAGGGGAGCTGCGGTGTGTCCCTGTGAGGAGGGTTATTAAGGGGCTGGGTGTTGGGGGCGGGTGCTGGGGTGGAGTCTCATAGAATATTGAAATGAGGTAGCCCCGGGGAGGCTGTTGTCGGCTGGTTGTTTGGAGGTCTGAGAACATGGTATCGTTGATGCTGTGTGCAGGGATACGGCATTGTGCATTTGTGTGTGCTCACATTGGGTTCTTTCGTGTTAATAGTTTTGAAAGGTTTCCAGTTTCCCCAGTGTGCATGTCAAGATAGGATCCTCGGTATTCAGCCACGTGGTCATGTCCCCATAGTGAGTTTCAGTTCGCTTGCAGCTGTATGTGCTGTGCAGAGGTGCCTGTATATCTCCTGGTGTGATGAGGACATGATTCCTGGGTTACTGGTGATTGCTGTGAGTCTCCCTGTAAAAGTCACAGAGAAGGGAGACCTTGGGAAGGCTGCACTGAAGGTCTAGGAGGGATTTTGGGAGCCAAGGTGAGGGAAGGCCATTTGGGATTTATATCTCGACAGTGAGAGATTGTCTTTCCGGCAGGTCATTTTATGTTTAGCGAATGGAAGAGGAATGAAGGAGGAGATCGTAAGAGGCTGGGAAAGAGCAGGTGTGGAATTGGAGAATACAGTAGTGAGGAACGGTGGAGTTGACAGCTTACGACTCGAGGAGTAATAGGTCGATTTTGGAAGGTGTATTTTATTGTATTCACATTAGTGGGGATGGTTCTCTGTTAGGGGTAGGATAGGTCGATGTATTTAGGAAATTGTAGGTCTGGGGCCTGCCCTCCTCACTTCCTGGTCTACTACTGTATTTTGAAGATTGGAATCCCAAAAGTGAGAGAGTTTGCTAGCAGCCCCATTTTTGTGTCCATAGCGGGTATTGCTGGGACCTGTCTGTGATACTTCATTTCTTTCAGGACGGTTTCCGTTTCGGTGACAGTAGTTGGCATTCAGTTAGTTTATGTTTTCTCAAGGTTAGTGTTTAGGTGGGAAACAATGGTAATATATTTAAGTGATATTTTTGTTGCTTAGGTGTGTTTTATGGGGGCTTGTTGTGAGGCAAAGTATATGGGAGAAGATAATACTATATTCTTTTGTTCCTCTTTTATGGGCCTTGTATTGGTTCTTGTCAATGTGTTCAGGCTTGGTGCCTCCCCCCCCCCCCCCGTCTTGATTGTACTGGTTTGGTGCTACAATGAATGTGGACTGTGGTGATGCAGGAATTATAGTGCTATGAATATTCCTGTTTTAGTCCTGCAGGTGTTGTCAGAGTCAATTGTGTGTATAGAGGGAAAACGCCCTTACCCCAGGCTCCCACTCTTATGTTATATTAGTACGAATCCTGTGATTTCATGTTACAATCATTCGCATTGACTATATGCTATGGGGTTATTCTAAGTTGTGGAGACTGGATTGTCTTGCCAGGGAGCACGTGGGTGTTTACCCGTGTGAACCATCTGGTGGTGGTGCTGAGAGGAGGGAGTGTCTGTAGAGATGTGTGTGCCTCAAGGAGAGTTGAGGACTTCAGTGCTTTCCAGTATGTGTTGGTATTTTAAGGTTGTTATGGGGAATATGTGGGTGGAAGACTTGAGGATTAAAAATAGGAATTTATGAAAGTTTCACGTTGCTTTGTAGTTCCATACGCTTTTCAATGGAATGGGTAGTGGATGACTCATAGGGAGTAGGCTGAGCTATTTGAAGTGTGTGCACAGTGAGCCAGACTGTGTGCATCCAACGCCATGATTCCTGTAGGGGGAATGTGACAGGAACTTGAAGAAGACAGTTCTGGATAGAACGGCATGTCTCCTAGGTTGGATATCTTCCCTGTCCTCTTTATGCCGCTTTTCTATTCCAGGTTGCTGTTCTAGGGAGAGAGGGAGAAGTTTTAGGTGCTGTAAGGAGCACAGAGGGGTAGTCATATAGGCTGCTAGGAGAAGGAATGGAAAACATAAGGTCTACTGGAAACTTCTGTGAGTTTCTGGAAGAAAATATAATAAAAATTTTTCTTACCGTCAATACAATTTATTACATAATATAATTGACATTATTATTAATGATTTCTTGTCAGTGTGAGGGCAATGTGTATATCACCTTTTTAAATTATTATTACTTTTTTTAACAGATTGAGGGAGAGAGTCAGAGGGAGTGATAGACCGGGACAGACAGAGAGGAACGGAAAGATGAGAGGCATCAACCATTAGTTTTACGTTGTGCATTGCGACACCTTACTTGTTCATTGATTGCTTTCTCATATGAGCCTTGACAGTGGGCCTTCATCTGATTGAATACCCCTTTGCTGGAGCCAGCAACCTTGGATCCAAGGTGGCGAGCTTTTTTTTGCTCAAGCCAGATGAGCCCGCGCTGAAACTGGCAACCTCAGGGTTTCAAACCTTGGTCTTCCGCATCCCAGTCCGACGCTGCATCCACTGTGCCACCGCCTGGTCAGGCTTGAAAAAAGTTTTATCTTTTGATGAAAAACCTTGAGCCAGTGCTTGTTCAATATCTTCTTCATTTTTGGAATTTTGTGTTTTAAAAAATTGTGTTAGGGGAAATACGAGTGATAGTTGGACGGTGGTAAGTCTTGGGAATGTGGTGGATGCGACAGACATGCTTGTCTAGTGAGCACGGGGTAGATTTCTAATGTAGAGGCTATAGTGCTCATGGTGAAGGTATGTGTGATTCCAGAGTGAGGTGACTTTCTCCTTGGTCTTGGAGTGTCAGTCTGTAGCTGTCAGCATTTGTGAGGAAGGGTACAGGAAGCTTTACTAGCTCTTCCATTTCTTAGCAGGAAAGATAAGCCTGGGCATTGTGAGTTATGTTTCCATGGTTTTTTGATTTTTAGTTTATTTCCCATCTCCTGCATTTAAATTGGAAAGGAGAATATATTTGTATGGATGGGTGAAAGCATGTGCATTCTCTTGAGTGTGTGAGATTTCAGAATGGTGAAGTGTCCGACGGAACCAGGAAGAAGTGAGGTGACTTGAGATAGAAAGTTGGTGTTGTGAGTTCTTTCATGCTTAAGTTAAAATGCGGTGTCCTGCCTGGAATCCAAAGAGAGAGTTAGGAATCGTTTCTGTGTTGTTTTATAAGTGATGGCAAGATTTGTCAGAGAGGATGCAGTCCACTGTGGTGGTGATTGTACACAGTGGGCCACATGGCTACGGTTCTAAGTTTGGAGTAGGAATGCTTTCATCAATGAGGTGTGCAATGGAAACGGTGTTACGGAAAGGGGCATGGTGGGAATGGTGTCACCGAGTCTTCTGTGAGGATTGAAAAGAGGCAATGATTTCCTTAGTTCTGTGGTCTACACTTGTGTCACATAATGTGTAAAGAGACTGTGCTTATTTGAGATCATTGAGTTATTGGAGTGTGACATCAGCCCAGAACAGGAGTCCTCATCGTTCTCTGGGTAGTCCAGACCTTGATTTCGAGGTCTCAGCCTGCCAGGTGTGTGCTGTAGGGCGAGGTATTGTTTCCACCAAGAGTGTGTGATGATGCTTCCTTTGTATTCTAATGGACTCCTTTCCAGCTGTTCTTCAGTCAGAGGAGGTTGTAATTTAGGGATCTTTGTTTGTATTGTATTGAATGATTATGTTCTATTCTTTCCGTTTCCTCCCTTACTGTTAGCCTTAGGATAACCCAAATAGGTCAGGGAGGAGTGTTGAATATTTCTTGGGGGGAGTCAGGATTGATAGAGGAACATTTGATGTTTCCATGAGTCCTACCAAAGAATGTGATGTGGTTCTGTTATAGTGTGGTGTCACCGAGGTTCTGTGCAGTTATTAGAAATGTAGGTGTCATGCGTGTGTGACCCCTATAGAGAGGTGTGTGGCAGAGCTCTCCTGTCTCAGGAGCTTGTCCTTGTGTTTGTCGGGTATTTATGATTTCTCATTTCAAAGAGGAAGGGAAGGGATCCATAAAGAAGTGACATTTTTATCGTCATAATGAGTTGTTCAATCTAGTTCTGTCGTCACCACTTGTTTTCCTCCTGTGCCTACCATCGGTGACTTTTGCCGTCTTTGGCGACATTGTTTGTCTTAGACAGTTGGCAGTAGAATGTGTTAGTTCTGTTTGAGTGAATTCATCGTTCACGCCAATGAGTATTGTATGAGTGGTCAGTGAGAAGGAGATTTTCGCCGGGGACTGCTTTTTATATATACGCTCTTCAGAAAAGTAGTGCATGGATGCAGAAAATGGTGAGGACACTTAGCTTTTTCGTGTGCAGTGTGGAGAGAGGGGCTGTGGCTGTTATGCAGATATCTGTCTGCTTTCCTTCCCGATGGAGTCTTAGACAGCAAGGAGGCTGAACAGATTTCTCCGTGGGCAATATTCGCTGGTCAGTGATGTTCACATTTTTACAGAAGTTCCATAACGCCGGTGAGCATGTGAGCTGGCTCTTTCAGGCTGAACAGCATTGAGGTCTTTGCCGCCCTCCTGTGGAAACGTTGGGAACAGCAGCATTCGAGGGGGGTTTGCAGACTTCTCCTCTGGAAGGAATTCTGGAAATTTCAAAGGAAGCTTTTGTCAGTGGCGAGAGAGGATGGTTTCCAGCGTTGAGGAGCATTTCTGTCTGTACATGTGTCTTTCTGATGGCATTTCAGATTCTGTTTTGTGAACTGCCTTGTGAGAGATTCCTCAGTGCTGCTACGAATCCTGTGGATTCTTGTTTTATTTTCTGTTTTGGTTGTTACTGGATCAGTCTTGAACATGAGTTCGGAGGGGAGGCTGTTGCTCCCATAGTGAAGATAGGCAGGAGACTTTTTTTTTAAAAAAGAGACAGAGGCAGAGAGAGGGACAGATAGAGATAGATACACAGGAAGGGATAGAGATGAGAAACAGCAATTCTTGGTTGTGGCTCCTTAGTTGTTCATTGCTTTCCCAAGTGTGCCTTGAGTGGGGTGGTATAGGAGACTGAGTGATACCTTACTCAAGCCAGGACCTTGGAGTCAAACTCGTGAGCATTGCTGAAACCAGATGAGCCCGTGCTCAATCTGGCTACCTGCTGTTTTGACCGTTGGTCCTCCTCATCGCAGTCTGATGCTCTATCCACTGGCCCACTACATTGTCAGGCATTCTTTAACAAAGAATTGTTACCTTGCCTGTGTGTTACTGTGTCTGTTAGGAGTGTTGCTCCTGATGGTTCTTGGCGTTGACTAGGAGATGAGGAATGATATGTATTTCTGTCATCATGAGTATATAATTAAATTTGCTGTTATCTGGTGTGCGAGATTTTAGTGCTTTCTTGAAAATACAACTGGCTGGTGACAGTGCTCTGTGTTCTTTCTGGGGATGCTTCTTGTTTGATCTTCATTACGTTCATTTGTGAGCTTATGGTAGGTTTGGACATTGCATATTTTTCGTTCTTCCTTTGTTGTGTATACATTGATTGGTTTTGTGGATAAAATCTTCCGGTGCTGACAAATGTTTCCAGGTAAGGGTTCCTAGTATAGTCTATAAGGAATTCACGTGGGTGGATACTTATATATGTGATTGCTATGGTTTCCCTGTGGGTTGATCATTCGGTATCTTGTGGTAGGATTTCTTCTTATATTTGGAGGTGTAATGAACTATCTGTGGTTGATATTTTCCCTTATTGTTCAAATTCCATTATTCCGTACTTCCCAGGGTTGTCTGAATAGTATGGCTTTTCTGTGGAATGTATTTCTGTTTAGCTTTAATGGGTTTTGTCTACTGGTCTGAATGTGATGAAGACATTTTAAATAATTGTTCTGGTTACCACGGTGAAAATGAGCTCTTCCAGCTGTTATAGATGTTGGCGATTTCCGGATTCAAAGACTGTCGAATGAATGCACAGTTCTGTAATATAGCCGGGCTTATTTTCTTGTAGGAATACGGTGCAGTGAACTGTTTTTATTGCTGGGAGTTCAGGGCATGATGTACCTGTCGCTCTTTCTCTGGTTCCCATAGCTTGCTGGTCTTGAGGTCTATCTCTGTTTCCATTGTTAATGGAAACTAAAAATATAGTTCTGTTTAATAAGTTAAAAATAACTGTGGATAGTAAGTGAAGTAGAGAAGGCTGGGGAAGTAAGGTAGATGCAGGTTGCTGTAACTGTGATGTTTTAGCCCCAGACAGCTCATGCTGCGTAGTTCTGTTTGAGGGAAGATCTTTCTCTTAGGAAAAGGAATGCCTTTTACTGAAGACTGTCTGTTGTGCTTTCCATTTTGCTAACATGCATTTCAAGAGTCACCTGTGGAGTGTGAGGAAGTAAGACATAGCAGCCCTCCATTGTCATTGTTATGTGAATTATTTACAGGTAACTGTCTCTTTTTCTGCCTAGGTAAAGAAGTTTCAGCGATGATAAAATTCGTGCTTCCAGTTCCTCGCCCGTTGTGAGACTTTGGACGCAAGGGCTCTGGGTCCGGGGCCTGGTGTCCGGCCTCGGGTATCTCCAATCCGGCTCTGGCCGCAGTTTGAGGCAGGGGCCCTGGGCTGTCGTGTACTATCATCGAATGCGTTCAGGGTCCTGCCTCAGACAGCAGTCCGTGCCTGGGGTGTGGCGTCTGCCTTCCGGCACCAGGCCTCTGCGCTCTGAAACCTCTTTACCATTTGTGTTACGGGGGTGGATAACGTCGAGAAGTGTTTTCTAGGGTGGTGATCCCAGGGATGGTGTGGGGCATGTGGCGTCTGGGTTAGGGCTATGGTGTTAGGTGGTACTGGAGAGTTATTAATAAGTTTTGGAGGTAGATAGGAGAGTCTCTCCTGGAGTGGGAGGGGGAGGGGTGAGGGTGAGTGGGCGGGATTGAGGTCGGGAAGGCGAGGCTGGGTGTTCCAACCCCCCCCCCCCCTCCGTATTTTCCTCTGAATGACAACACACCCAGATAGCTGCCTTTGGAATAGACAAAGGAGAGAGGTAGGAAATACTGGGGCTAGATATTGATCCAATCAACGAGCCCAAAGGGGAGGAGTTTCCTCTGTTTTAGGCTGCTGCATTTGCATACCAAGAGACCCTCCTTGGAAAGGCAGGTATTCCTGGCTGGGGCATCCGAGGTTTGATGCCTGTCTGGCTACTAAGAGATCAGGCGGATGGAGCTGCGGAGTCTTCTGCTGTGGTCAAAGCAAGATTGCGGAGTCTCGTTCCCTTTCCATGGTGAGTGTCTCTGTCATGGGATTGTCGGAAAAGTAAGACTGCTGTACGTGGGTGGGTCACACTTGTGCCGGTTCAATGATGTGATTTCCTGGACAGTTCATCCAGGTTGGAAATAATTGGTGTTTTAGGCAGCTAATGGTTACCTTTGGAACTCTACCGTCATGTATCCCTCCTGACCTTGTGTTTGTAACGGATGGAGCATTCCTGGGCCTTCCGAAGGCGGTGTCTTCTGGGAATGTTAGCTGCTATTGAAAGTATTTTCAGTGAGAGGGGTACGGTCTCTCGGACATGTGTGGGTGAGACACTTGCATCGTCCTTCCTTTGCTGTTGTCTCTGCGTGGACTCGGCTCGCAGTCTGGTGTTATTTCGATGTGCGTTCTGTTAATGCTCATGGTGGAGAATTCCCACGTGACTATATTCCCGATGGCCATATTCTGTGTATTGGGAACTAAGATGATGTTTAGGATTGTCACCCTTTGAGGTGTGTGCTGGCCGTTATATTTTCCGGGTAAATCTCCTTGAGAATTACTTCGAAGTGCGGTTCTGCACTGCCCTCCGGTGGACATGTGTGGGAATCACATGGAGGCCTGCGTCGTGAGAGGGACGCATTGCCTTTCCTGTATTTATTCAGTTGTATTGGGCTTAACTGTCGTCTTACAGTTTTTTTGTATTGCTGATGATGGCTGTGTAGTGGCTGTGTGTAGGATGCTGCAGAGTGGAAGTCAGAAGAAAGAAGTGTCCTCTGGCGTGAGTCGAGAATGCAGAAAGTAGGGATACTGGAGGTAAATGGCTGTGAGAGACCTGATCCGAAGAGGTAATATGTCGCTGTTCTGTGAGGGGTTTGGTCTGTAAAAGTCCAATGTTCTCTGTGCTCTCTGTTACTATCTATCTGCACAGTTCATGGAGTTCTGTGGGCATTGAACAGGGATCAGGACGTTCTGAGCTTGTTTCTTAATGTCCTTCTGTCCGCTCATTAGGGCGCCTTCTTCCAGAGGTTCAGTGATGGGTCCTTTCTGTTGCTCTTCTCTGTTAGCCTTTCTTTAAGTGTTGAGATGCGTTTCGGCAGGGCTTCCTTCGAGGAGCGTTTGGGGAGCCCTTTTCATAGAGTCTTCTGTTTCTCATCTGCTTTCCTGAATCCTGGATTCACTACAGTGGTGAGAAAGAGTGAAACCCATCTTCCTGAATGGTTATGGATACTTGATTCGGAGCTCGATGTAGCTTTACGGCTACTGTGCTTTGGATTTGAATCGCTGCCGCCCTCCTGTGGACATTTTTAATTACTACATGGTATTGTCATTTAGCAGTTTCCCTTGGGCTGGCTACTGCGCTGTGGGCATGCGGAAGGCAGTCTTCCTGGGAACCTTCCTTAGAGCGTATCATTATGTTTTAGTTACATTTTCTGGATCGTATCGTGTGAAACTGGGTAATACAGTTTCTGGTATTTTAATCCTTGCAGGACCCTTGCTACAGCCTTCGTGTTCTGGCGAGGACTGAGAACGGTTTCCAAGTGAGAAACTCCAATCAAAATGTGAGCCTGGGTTTTGTTGTTAGAAAGAACAAGGTACTGATGAGAAGCATTGCAGCTGTCTCATTGCAGAGACCAGAAGAGTTGCATTTGTGATATGGACAGGTGTGACAGTGCTGTCTCATTGCCTTCCTGTATGTGTGAGATCATTTCCTAGCACAGGTAAGACAAGTTTTATTTACTTTCCCTACACGTTCCTGTGCAGCGCTGCAGGGTCAGTTGGGAACGGGAAGCTGTGCATGTCACAACTTGAGGCTGTGTCATCACCTTGGCTTCACAAAGCGATTCCAAAGGTAGGGCAGGGTCATTAGTTTCTGCCTTTGTTTCTCTGCTTGCTATTCAGCATTAAAAAAAGAGTGTGTGTACTATTACATTGTGGTTCAACTCCCAGATTAGCCATCTGGTAGTCTTAAATGGTTCGATTTCCACCTGTTTGGGAATGCTGTCTTGGCTGCATAGGTGGGTTCTTTCATTAGGGTATTTGCTTTGCAGTTATTCATGTTCTTACAATATGTGTGTCTACTCTTCTGGAAATTCTGGTGTGGTTTCCTGTCCTGGGTGTTTGTGTAAGCTGCAGATTTGGATGGCAGTGTTTGCTGTGAGGGAGGAAGGTATGATGTCTCACTCTGCCATCTCTTCTCTTTTTTTCTTGGTTCCTGATCTGGATTTGTCTAGGTTTCGTCTTTGAGTGAGAGGTACTTCAAGTGCACCTTTAGCTGTGTTTGAAAGCAGTATCAAGGGGTAAAGGTGATGTGCCTGGGTTCTAAATGTCCGTTATGTTCTCTTGGTGCCGCTAAGCTTTCTTTGTCCATTGAAATGCCACAAAAGCCGGTGGTAGCATCTTTTCTTATCTGTGGGTCGTATTTTTCCTGTCAGTACAATCAATACTGCCCTGGAGTTTGTTTTCTCAAAAGTATGCCAGAGATGAGGTCCCTTATTGGGCCAAAAAGAACTTTTTTAACTGCCCTCGTGTGGCCATTCTGGGAATAGCAGCAGTGCGGGGAAACTTTTTTAATTTCTGATATCCTTTCTCAAAGGACCTTTTAAGAGAGGGAGGGGTCTCCAAACTTTTTACACAAGGGGCCAGTTCACTGTCCCTTTGACCATTGGAGAGCCGGAATAGAAAAAAACCACTATGAATAAATTCCTATGCACACTGCATATATCTGACTGTAAAGTAAAAAACCAAAGCAAAACGGGAAGACAGAATATTTACAGTAAAGAACAAGTAAATTTCAAACAACAAACTGACCAGTATTTCATTCGGAACTATGGGATTGCTTCTGTCTAATGAGATGGTCAATGTGCTCCTCTCACTGACCATCCATGAAAGAGGTGCTCCTTCTGGAATTGCGTTGGGGGCCACATAAATGACCTTAGTGGGCCGCGGTTTGGTGACCCGTGCTTTAAGACACTGCGGTTTTTGCAGGCATCACTGTTTCTCCTGGCCTCCGAAACTGTCTGTCTGTTGCAGGTGTCAGTTCCTTCTGTTGTTGGGGTATGCGACCCTTTTCTGGAAAACACAATGCCATCTCTATGACTGTCCTACTGTTGGTTCATTCCTTCCTTCTATGTTACTCCTTATGCTCATCTGTGTCATCACGGTGGCTCACTGATCACTGAGGGTTCAGGGAGATATTTTCATTAATAAGAGGAATTCGTAACCTATTTCCTGCCTGGGGGACTGTCTGTGTATTTTAATGTCAATATTTGTGGGCAGGAGAAGTTATTTCAAGTTCTCTTCTGCTTCATGAGTGATGATGTCACTGCGATAGGCAATATTGTGGTTCATCTACTTTTCTTTTTTTGTTTTCTTTGTGTTTTTCTGAAGCTGGAAACGGGGAGAGACAGTCAGACAGACTCCCACGTGCACCCGACTGGGATCCACTCGGCACGGCTACCAGGGGCGACGCTCTGCCCACCAGGGGGCGATGCTCTGCTCCTCCAGGGCGTCTCTCTGCCTTGGCCAGAGCCACTCTAGCGCCTGAGGGAGAGGCCAAGGAGCTATCCCCAGTGCCCGGGCCATCTTTGCTCCAATGGAGCCTTGCTGCGGGAGGGGAAGAGAGAGACAGAGAGGAAGGAGAGGGGGAGGGGTGGAGAAGCAAATGGGCGCTTCTCCTATGTGCCCTGGCCGGGAATCGAACCCGGGTCCCCTGCACACCAGGCTGATGCTCTACCGCTGAGCCAACCAGCTAGGGCCTGGTTCATCTCCTTTAAGAGATGTTCCTTTACTGAGAGAATTCCACTGTGGCGACAGTGACAGTTCTGTATTTCTTGTGCTCCACCCTGCATGATGTCCGAGATTTAGGACACCGGTCCGAGGTGATAGCCATGATTGGTACTCCTGGTAATGTAAGCGATGTCCATCCAATGGTATGCTACAGGGATATGACTTTGCCAAGGTCCACTCACTGTTACCGTTGGCATTGTCAGCGGCAGTTCCCTGGATCATTAGTCTCACCTCCCGTGTGTTAGGTTTTTACAAGAGGCTGTGCAGCATACCTTTGTCAGTCCTGTTTCCCCTGCAGGCCGACTACTTTCTGTCTGACTTCTGAGATCATTAACTCAGTCCCTCACTTTTCACATTATGTATAGTGACATGTTGTTTCCAGTAGTTTTTCGTGAATGAGTTTATAATATACTTGTTTAAGCTGATGAATGTGTGATGTATACCTGGCCAGTCAGATGGGATCATCTAGAAGGTGCTGAGGAAAGTAATTGGCCCTCCTTTATTCCCTGAGTGCTCAGAAGAGATTGTTGTGGGAGATGGAGGGCTGTCACCTTCTTTCTTCCTAAGGTGCTGTAGATGGAAGTTCCTGAAGGGGTTCTACTTACTTAAGGGAAAGTGATCTCTGCATTCAGTTTGTTGGTCTTTCTGTGTCTAGGTGCAGGCTGAGAGGGAATGTCAAGGTTCAATGACTTCCATGTTCACAGAGTGTCTCTGAGATGGTACCAATAACTGTTGCTGTATGTTTCCAACTGGACATAGTCTCAGTGCCTCCCCTATGTCCATTTATTTGCTTAATTCATGTGCTGTTTACAGAACGCTGGGTGTGTGTGAATCAGGAGGACCTGGTTTTGTCCTGGACAGTGCAGCTGGATGGGCTCTGTGTTCTCCCTGTGGTGCATTGCTGACAGTGGTGGGTTTTTACTGCTGGGGAATGTGGTGTAGGGTACTTTGTGCATTCTCATTATGGATGTTGGGTGTCCTATGTTGCTTAGAAATTGCCTTTGAGTCCCGTGTTTCAGGGTACGGTCCTTGGGTAGTGTTGAAGTTTGTGTTGATGGATGTGGCCTGGTAAGAAGGGCTTGATATATGTCTCTGTCGTCTTCTCTCTTTATTGTAGGTTTTGTGTTCTGTACTGTGTCTGTGTACCTGTTTGGGGTTGGATGCTGACAACCTGTGCCTCAGTGCATGTGTGTGGCTTGCTCACATTTGACCTGGTGTTGGTTCTGTGTCACAGCTTGTTCATCATTTCCTATGACCCAGAGCTGCTGTGACAGGCCCCACTTTACGGTAATGGTGTGATCACTGTGACACTAGGACTTTGCCATCATGGTGCATGTACCTTTGAAAGAACTTTTCAGTAGAGGCCACCCCAGGGGAATAGAAAGGGGGAGCCACGCAGTGAGCAAATTGGGGATGGCACTACTGTGGGTTTCTTGGCGCTGGGTTTTGACATCATCAAGAGGCCCTTAAGGTTTTTTCCACCCACAGGGACATAAAGTGCTTTTCAGTGATTATGTTTCCAGTACATTTCTGTTGACTAGTCCACTTGCCAAAAATGACAACCTGCTGTTGAAAATGACCTGCTGTCATTATGAAATGGATGGCTGCAGAGGTTGTGTATGCATACAGCATTGCTTTTCTGGTTTTCAGGACCTGTAAGTGCTCTGCTTGTTCGTTCCATTCCCTTTTGTCTTACTGTGCTGTTGGGTTTGTGGGGCACGTGAGGCTTTCAGAGTTTTGTTTCCATGTTTTTTTAGTTACCCTAAGTTCAGCAAGGTTTCTATCAGATTGGCTGTTCAGAGTTACAGTCCTGGCTTCATCTGTCATATTTTCTCTCTGTCTCACCATTTGCTTGCTTGCCTGTTTGCTGAAATGTTCATTCTGTGTTGCTTGAGGACTTTGTTCATATTTTCCATACATCTGTTTCTGCCCAGGGTTTCTGGGGGTGCAGTGTTTGTCTATGTATCCAACCTGTTTTTAACTTATCTTTGGCATTGAGGTGGGTTCCCTTACCATGAGTGTGTGGTTTGAGGTCCCATCACTGTGTCAAATGTGTATGTCAGCGTCTGTTTGCAATGTTGGATGTGATTTCTTTGCCCCGGATGAGCAGATAGTGCTTCACTGCATGTGTTCTTTCAGCCTTGTTATCGAATAGAGAAGGGAATGATAACCGCATTTGGAATAGTTTTGTTCCTGTTGTAGGGTTTCAGCTGCTGTTGTATTGATTCTATTGCTGCTAAGTGCATTGATTTCATGTGTCTGTTTCTCCCAGTGCTCCCTAAGTGTGGAAGTCAAGGTGTTTTATCACTGTTCAGTGCTGGGTGCTGCAAAGTCCTTCTTTCCTGGTTCCAAGTGAGTTTTCTGGGTAAAATGTGTCTGACAGCTCTTGGTTTTCTTGGTAGCAGTTGTGTTATCATGGGACTTTCTCTCATGTTGCTGTTTTCAAGTACCAAGGAGTTTGACTGTCACATGTTTGATCGGTACTTTGCTGGACTGTAACCATAGTGTGCATTGCAGTGTGCTGCAATAGACTGTTTTGGTAAGCTGTGCAGTGAATTTGTTGGCTGAAAGCACATTTTTCAAAATGCTTGCTCTTGTCCTGATGCAAATTCAGCATGACTGTCCATGGCACCTTAAGTCTTTCTCAGCTTAGGAGGTGTTACTGAGGTTTGATGATGGGGTTCACGGGTCATAGGAATGCAGGCAGTACTTTTATCAGGGGAGGACTTTCACTCCTGCAGTTGTGGGGTATGTGCATTATTTCAAAGTCCTCATATCTAAACCTCTCAATGCATGTATGAGTTCCCCATGACCCTCCTGGTCCTGTAAGCACAAGATATTGTCTGAAGCATCTACTCTCTCACCTGTTACTCTGCTGTTCTCACTATGTCAGCCCTGGGTAGCAGGAAAGGGAGCACTATTTTTATTGGGGGACAGTGTCCACACTCCATAAAGAGTCACAGATATACCTCTGTACTCTTGGCGAGCCCATGCTTGTATATGCTGAATACTGGGGTGGTGAGGAAGGATCCTGTATGTTCTCAGAGGGCAAGTTCTTCTGCACTCGGATCCATATTTCCGTTTCCGTTCTCGAGTGCTGCTGCCCAGAGGACATGTTGGGAGTTGCACCTGACCTGCTCTCCCTGATCATTTCACGTCCCTGGAATTCAATGAAGGGTGTCTTCTCTGCACAGAGAGGTTGGGATGAAGATGCTTTTCAGGGGAACCCGTTTTCTCCGTTTAGCCAATGCGAATTATACGTGTATAGCAGCAGTAATAATGAATTGTCGAGGGAGTCTTCCACAGGGTGAGAGGACATAGGAATCCCTGCATTCCACGCAGAGGTGCCTTGGAACAGTCAGAGGAGTAGGACGGGCACTGACTTAACATTCCAGGATTTCAGGAGGGGTCCTAACACAAGTGGTGTGCCATCTGTACGTCTGCCTGCTAATACCCATGTATGTGCCTCCTGGTCCCAGTGCTCATGTCTCATGGCAGGTTAGCCTGTAAGGGTGAATCTGCGTTGGCTCCCATGGCAGATATCCATGTTCTCTCTGTAATCCCTCAGAAGTGCAGGACTGAGGTCCTGTGGCATCATCTAGTACTCTGCCTTCCTGTAGTGTGTCTACTCACAGTCGAAGGATGTGGTCGTACTGTGTTACTGATTTCTTTGCATGGATAATGATTTCCTATTCCCCTCATGATCCAGTGACATGGTTCAGGATGTGTCTAATGAGTTCTTTGTCCAGATCACCCAATCCTGAATTTGAAGACTGTTTTTTTTTGTCCACGTGGAGGCCAATTGGATAGACTGTGAGACGGAGATGTAGAGGATCCAGGGTGAAGACCTTGAGATCTCTCATCTGAGTACTGGCCCGCACAGCTTGCACATGGGTTCCTTAGGAATTCTGGTTTGAATGTGGGATCATTGATATGACTCCATGGTGGCCGGATTGATCACGAGGATCACTGGCCTCAACGTCAAGGTTGCTGGCTTGAGTACCAGGTTCCTGCACTCCCTTCATGGCAGATATGAGACAGCAATCAATGACCAGATAAGGTGCCTCAAAAATCAAAAGAGCGTTCCTATTTGTTTCCCTTTCTATTTCTCTATATCTATCCGTCTCTTGGTCTCTCCCTCTGTCTATGCAAGAAAAGTGGTGCCATGCAACGCTGCTTCCCTTCCTTTCATTTCTGATACTGAAAATGGAAGTGATAGTTGACAGGAATGTGTGGTTGTGAATCACATGGTTAGGTGATAGGGCTGTGCAGTTCCTGAGGTCATTCCTTTGTAATTGCTGACATCAATCAGAAGTCTCATGACAGGGTTGTATAGTCCTTGACAGTGTTATATTTTCTCAGCATCTGACCTCTGCTGCTTGAAAATAGGGATCTTGAGAAAAAGGCCTGAGAGGTATGGCACCGGAAATAATGAAACGGTTATGGTGCTCTCCAGTGGACGTCTTGAGAATAACAGTCTTTGTTGGAAAGTCCGCCGTCTTTGGGTACTGGTTCGATTGAATACCTACATGTCCCTGAGGTTTCCCACATAGTGAATAAGTGACTATGGTGACTATGGTGTCATCATGTATGTTCAATTTCCTTGTATGCTCCATAGCAGGAATAATAGGCTATGAGAGATGGATTGCTGTGACATAGCTACTTTCTGAAACTGCTGCAGTGCTGACATGGAGAGTATTTCCTTGAAAACGGAAGGAATGCTTTGGGTCACTCTGTTTCCTTTTACAGCGTGTAATGGCAGAGTGTGCTGGGACCCTGGGTCTTTTTGTCCATTAGGTCTTTGCCTTGGCTTCCTTTAGGTGACTGCTTACAAGTATCACTTCTTTTATTTGGCTTCCTTATTTTTTTATGTACTTTTCCTTCATTCACTTTAATAGTTTTTTTTTTTTTTTGATTTATTTCTCCCTTTATTTAATTTTTTTCTCTTTATTTACTTATTAGGTAATTTAGTTAATTGTTTCATAATTTCAATTGTCTTCCTTTGGTAGTTCCCTCAGTATCTTATTAGGTAGTGGTGCATATCATCTCACTGTGCCTACTTGAGCCCTTGAAGGGGGAATCTACCCTTTGCTTCTCCTCTTTGTGTCTTTACTGTGTGGCAGGTCCTGTTCTTAGTTGTGAGACCTCTTCCCAGAGCCTACTGTTCTTGGGCTACAGTGATTAGGGCAGCTTCTCTGGTGTGTGTTCTCATTTATGGTGTGGTTTTATCTGAGGCTTTCATGGACTTCAATTCAAGTGACCTTCTATTTTTCCTTCTTGATGTATGGAACTTAACATGAAGGGTTCTGTCTCAGCGTGTATCACTCTGTTTCTAGGAATTGATCTTTGTGGCCAGCATTATATCTGGGAGTGATTTTCAGCTTTGAAGCCTTTGGTCCTATGTTGGTACTTGCAGGGCTCCCCAGAGCCTCCATTGAATGCGTGGGGTTCTGACTTCACTGTGCTGACTGTTTTGTGTCGGGCCCTCTCCTGTTACTCTGATCAATGAGACACATCGGCTTGGTATCCTCTCTTCTTCAAGTGTGGGATCCTTTGCCGCCCTATGATGCACGCTGCCATGCATTCTGCATTTGGGGAATATCACTTGAATAGGGGTCAATGGAAAAGCATACATTATTTTGCTGCACTTCAGTGGGAAAACTGTGAACTAATAGCATTTCATAAAAGGTTATTTTCTGGCATTCTTGCTGCTATTTTGACAACTGGTTTTCGCCTGACCTGTGGTGGCGCAGTGGGAAAAAGCATCGACCTGGATCACTGAGGTTGCTGGTTAGAAACCTTGGGCTTGCCTGGTCAAGGCACATATGGGAGTTGATGCTTCCTGCTCCTCTCCCTTCCCTCTCTCTCTGTCTCTCTCTTTCACTCCTCTCTAAAAAAAAAACTAAAAAAAAAGGTTTTGAATGGGCATTGCAACTTCCCCCCTGTGGTGTCCGTCACTGTGTCAGAAGATGGGCACCAGCCAGAGAACATGGATTTCTGGACTTGATGCCATGACGAAGCCACTCACTGCAATCTCAAGCTAGATGACTGAACAATCTACTGATCTCAAGTGTTTGCTGCTGGGTCTTCAAAGAGTGCCAGGTTCACATAATCTCTGCTGCATCATCATCTGGTCCGGCTGTTCCTCCACTTCTTTCAAACGGTGAGGGGAATAAGTAAAACCATGTTAGTAAACATTTTGGTGAATTTTTAATCTATATACTAAGAAATTTGTAGACATCTTTGGAATATTGATATCATTCATTGCATACTGTTTTTATGAGTTTTACTTTTATTGAAAAATAAATCAGTAACCATATCTTTAATATGTTTTGCAAGTTACAGTCTGGAGGCATGTTGTTCCTAGAATGAGAAGCTTTACATAAGTGATTTCGTGTCCCCTTTGTGTCATCTGAGAGGTACTTTTTGGGGCACATGTTCAACATGTGACGAAGCAGGTCTGTATGTGGTGAATTGTGGAAAGTAATACATGAAGAATGTCGAATTTAGTTCCATTGCAGCACCAGTAGGAAGGATTGTGTGAAGAGGCAAGAACAGTTGCCTACAGGGGTTTCAGTGGGGTCACAGTTCAGATATGTTGTTCTCTCAGCATGCAGGGGTTCCTGGATCTGCACATCGGACTCACAGGGCACTCGTGTCGCCAGTGATCTGGGAACACCCAGGACAGTGGTGTGGAGTGACGTTGTTTGCCATACACTGCTCGCTGTTTCAGATGGTCCGATCTACAATTGCTGTGGCAGCGCAGTGCACCTGAGCAGCTTCCCAGGAGGCGAGTAGATGTGTGCAGGACCTGTATGAACGTTGAAGAAAGGAGAAAGTGTGGCAGATAGACTCTCAGTCATTAAGGGAACATCAGGGCAAGGGCGCTGTATGAAAAGTTGAGCTGTTGTTTCTTATATTTCATTTATTGAGTTTATTGATAGGGCATTGTGGGAGAGACATACAAAGAATCAATTACTGTTGCCTATACAAGTACTGTTCCACTTATGACCACGGTCGTATCACGATTTGGTAGTAATCAGAGTAGGCTACATGTACAGTATTATTAAATGATGTTATAAAAATATTTCAGTCATATTTTCCCTTATTTTCAATTTATTTTTGTTATATATCATCATTTCCTCTGTTATTTTAAAGCGATTGTTATCTTCATTACACCATTTTGTTTCCTATTTTTACATTCGTCCTGTTTAAGCAAAACACTGCATTATTAGTACAACGTTTTTTATATTTGCAAAGACAATTTCCTCTTGGTACACATCTTGGGGGGGGGTTTGATGAAATATATCCAAGACACCAAACACAAATTGGTGTACCCAGTCTGGGATAACACTTGAAATCGTGCATGCTGAGATGATAGTGCTGTCGGAAGCTGCTTAGCAATGTACTATACCCAGCTGGGCATAGCTTGGGATGCCAGACGCGGAGCAGTTGTGGGTCGCGATTATAGTAGTACAGTTGAATGGTGGTAAGTTGTATAGGTTGTAAGTCGATAAACATTTGTAGTTGTTTCTTGGCGTTCCCATTGGTCGCTTCCTGAACGTGCTTTGAGTCGTGAGCGAACACATCACGTATGGCGGGCTGGACAATGCTGTGTGCAGCCAGCCACTGTGATACGGTATCTGCACTTTAGTTCTCAGCCTCCAGGCTGCTTTTTCAAAGAAAGGTGTTCCAGGATTATTTGTGACTGTTCCGGATAGCATTCTGCTGTTTTGGTGCTTATCATTTGCATACATCTAAAGTCGCATCTTTTTTATTGCTCACTTTGTCATCTAAGCTACGAGCCATAAGAAACCGTGTGTGTGTTGTGTGGTCATCTGTATGCTGGTGTCTATGTCTGCGCTGGTATTAATATTACTAATTGAGTGTTAAAGTTTTGGTAGGTGAGAGAGAGGGCTCTGAATGCAAAACCCGTAAATAAATATTAGCCTCTCCAGCCGGTTCCAGAGTCACTTTGGGGATAGTTCCAGTTCTCGCGGCTGCTGGAAGCTCTCCGCACTCCCGGAATGCCATTGTCAGGCAGCCCTCCTCAGGTGAGGTCTTGCTGCGATGCTCCTCTGGACCGCCGCCCCTCCGCCGTTCCCCCTCCCTTCGGCAGCAGGAGTCGGTGCGCGCAGCGTGGACACAAGTACATGTCGGCGTTGAGGGGCGGGATTCTTGAGGGGCGTGATTCGTGAGGGGCGGGAGTCGGGAGGGGCTGGATTCTTGAGGGGCGGGAGTCGTGAGGGGCGGGAGTCGTGAGGGGCGGGACTCTTGAGGGGCGGGATTCTTGAGGGGCGGGAGTCCTGAGGGGCGGGAGTCGGGGGAGCTGGATTCTTGAGGGCGGGATTCGTGAGGGGCGGGAATCGTGAGGGGCGGGACTCTTGAGGGGCGGGACTTTTGAGGGGCGGGATTGTTGAGGGGCGGGAGTCCTGAGGGGCGGGAGTCGGGAGGGGCTGGATTCTTGATGGCGGGATTCGTGAGGGGCGGGATTCGTAAGGGGCGGGAGTTGTGAGGGGCGGGACTCTTGAGGGGCGGGAGTCGTGATTCGCGGCAGTCTTGAGGGGCGGGATTCGTGAGGGGTGGGATTCCTGAGGGGCGGGAGTCGTGAGGCCCGGGATTCGTGAGGGGCAGGACTCTTGAGGGGCGGGACTCTTGAGGGGCGGGAGTCGTGAGGGGCGGGAGTCGTGAGGGGCGGGACTCTTGAGGGGTGGGACTCTTGAGGGGCGAGATTCCTGAGGGGCGGGAGTCGTGAGGGGCGGGACTCGTGAGTGGCGGGAGTTGGGAGGGGTACGATTCTAGAGGGGCGGAATTAGTGATGGGCGGGAGTCGTGAGGGGCGGGATTCTTGAGGGGCCGGAGTCGTGAGGGGCGGGAGTCTTGACGGCGGGATTCGTGACGGGCGGTAGTCTTGACGGCGGGATTCGTGACGGGCGGTAGTCTTGACGGCGAGATTCGTGAGGGGCGGGATTCTTGAGGGGCGGGATTCGTGAGGGGCGGGACTCTGGAGGGGCGGGACT